>NC_025995.2:13951220-14064856 GCF_000442705.2 Elaeis guineensis
GATGAAGCTATCTTTCTTGGATATTCCACTTCTAGCAAAGCTTTTAGAGTGTTTAATAAAAGAACTCTAGTAGTGGAAGAGTCAATTTATGTAGTTTTTGATGAAGCTAATGATTTTCCATCAAGGAAGAGAGAGGGTGCTGATGATGCAGGTATCATAGAAGATGGAATGAAAAAGCCCACTATCAATGACTCAAATTAATGAAACAAAGAACAGTTAGAAGAAAAATAGGAGGATGAAAGCATCAATGATCAAAATATTCAAGAACAACCTCAAGATATAATTAATCTTTCAAAAAAATAGAGGTTTGTCCATAATTATCCCAAAAATATAATCCTTGATGATCCGAGACAAGGAGTAAGAACTAGATTTTCTCTTAGAAATGTATATAATTATGTAGCTTTTATTTTACACCTAGAACCTAAAATAATAGATGAAGCTGAAAAAGATCATAACTGGATAATTGTCATACAAGAAGAGCTAAATCAATTTGAAAGAAATAATGTATGGATACTTGTTGCTAGATCTAAAAATCACTCCATAATAGGAACTAAATAGGTATATAGGAATAAATTAGATGAAGATGGAAATGTAATCAGAAATAAAGCAAGATTGTTGCTATAGGATATAATCAATAAGAAGGAATTGATTTGGATGAAGCACTTGCTCCTGTTGCTAGATTAAAAGTCATAAGAATGCTGCTTACTTTTGCTTATTTCATGAACTTTAAATTATTTTAAATAGATATTAAAAGTACTTTTCTAAATGGTTATATTGCTGAAGAAGTATATGTAGAGCAACCTCCAAATTTTGAAAATCATAAATTTTTAAATCATGTATTCAAGCTAAACAAAGTATTATATGGTTTAAAACAAGCTCCTAGAGCTTTATATGAAAGATTAAGTAAGTTCTTACTAGAAAATAGTTTTTCAAAAAAAAAAGTTGATACAACTCTATTTATAAAAAGAAAAGATAGAAAAATTCTAGTCATACATATATATGTTGATGATATCATATTTGGATCTACTAATGAAGATTTGTGTCAAGAATTTATCAAGCTCATGCAGGGGGAGTTTGAGATGAGCATGATGGGAGAACTCACTTTCTTTCTTAGACTCTATATCAAACAAATAGAGGAAGGGATCTCCATCATCCAAAGTAAGTATACAAGAAAACTATTAAAAAATTTAGAATAGAGAGCTCAAAAATTATAAATACACCTATGACCCCTTCCTGCAAATTAGATAAAGATGAACATGGCAAGAATATTGATTCAAAACTCTATAGGGGCATGATAGGATCTTTATTATATCTTACTACTAGTAGACTTGATATAATGTTCAGTATATGCATGTGTGCTAGATATCAGTCAAATCCTAAAAAATCTTACTTAAATACTGTTAAGAGAATTTTTAAATACTTAAAAAGAACACAAAATCTAAGACTTTGGTTCTCAAAATAATCTTCAATAGACTTAATAGGTTACTTAGATGCAGACTTTGCTGGACGTAGACTAGATAGAAAAAGTACTAGTGGAACTTGTCAATTTTTAAGAGTGAACTTAATCTTTTGGTTTAGCAAAAAGTAAAATTCGGTAGCCTTATCCACGATCGAGGCTGAGTATATTACAACCAGAAGTTGCTGTGCTCAAATCCTGTGGATTAAGCAACAACTCATAGATTTTGGCATTAAATTTAGAAACATCTCCATAAGATATGATAATATTAGTACCACTAATTTGATCAAAAATTCAATCCAACACTCTATGTCAAAATATATTAAAATTAGACATCATTTCATAAAAGAACATGTTCAAAATAATGATATAACACTTGAATACATAAATATTGAAAAGCAATTAGCTGATATTTTTATCAAAGTTCTAAATGAAAATAAATTTTATGAAATTAGAAGGAAATTAGGTATCTTAGATCCTTCTGCTTGAACTTCAATCATATTTTCACTCTCAAAATCTATCTAAAATCTCTTTGCCTCATTATCCTAATTTTGGGAGGTTTCTATCTTCTTTTCGAGATTTTCTCAAAAAAATTAAAAGTTTATCAATGCTATTCAGATACAATCTCAAATTTTTTCTCATTGAAATATTTCATCAAAAATCATATCAAAATTTACCTGGACTCCTCATGATCATCTCAAGTCAATATGATCCATTTTAAATTTTTTCTCTTGAATTCTTCTTCATTTTTAAATCTTTTTCTCATCGCCTGAACATTTTCTGGATGGGACGACCCATGTGGGACGTCCTAATTGATTGGACAAATGGATTTCATATGAATCGATCTGTTTAAACTCCTCTCTTAAAAGCTAAGTGGGGTGACTCAATTACTATGCTTCTTCCTCTTTTTCTCGTCTCAAACCAAAAACTCTTCCTCTAACTCTCCACCGACCATAAATCCATCCTATTAATCATCCAAAATCTTGGATCTTGTTGCTCCTTGGATTGATTTTGATGATTACAAAGTATTTGAAGGGGTACTAATGATTTTCGCTTGAAAAAGACTTATTGTTTTTCAGGGACAAAATCATAATTTTACCAAACCCTGATTTGAAAGCATCAAGTGATAGAACAAAAGATTTGTGATCCATTGGTGAAAATTTTATAGTTTTTGGACATGTATTTTGAAAGATATTCATGATTGAAAATTTTGAGTCGACTCCATGAGTCGACTCATGGCACAATGAGCTGTTTGGCACGTAGATTTTTTTGGCTGGCACAGTCTGTGAGTCGATCCCATGGGTCGACCCCTAGGCATGAGTCGACCTCTGCTGTTTTTAGACCAAATTTATAGAACCTTGATTTTCTGTTATTTTTCCACAGAGGTCGACCCATGAGTCGACCCATGAGTCGACTCCTATGACGGGAAAGTTTAGCAACGACTAGTTTTTAACCCATTTTAAGTGCATTTAATGCTCATTTCATGTGGACTAACGGCTCTATTTCAGCCCAGATTGTTCTTCACCATTTCTAAAAGCTATAAAAGGGACAAAAAGGTGGGAATCATCAAGAAGAGAGATTTTTAAAAAGAGAATTTCAAGCATACTTTTCAGCCCTAAGCAAGAGCTCACTCAAAACATTCAAGAAGCTTTTAATTCAAGCTCACCAACTCCTCAAGTACACATTCAAGTCTCCAACCACCTTGAGAAAATCGAAAAGAGCTTTCTTCTCTTTGAGTAAAGTGTATTTAAAGCCTCATTCACTCATTAAAGGAGCTTCTTTTGTATTTTCTGTGCTATTGATTGTTATACTCTGTGTGAGTTATTGTTTTTATTTTGGAAGAGTTCCAAAACAAGGGAAGGTTGATCCGAACCTTGAATCAAAGTGTATTGGATTGGCTTGTATTTGGAAAATAAGTGGACTAGCTTGGGATAGCTAGAGTCAGAGTTTCCGATGAGTGTATTCAGGTTGAATACAAGTTAGTGGATTGAAATTCCCAAGTAGGAGCTTGGAGAGTGGATGTAGGTGCAAGGTTGGCACCGAACCACTATAAATCTTTTTGTTTGTGTTGTGCCTAATTGCTCTTTTTTAGAACTTCTTTATTCTCTTACATTCTTGCTTTTAACCATTAGCCTTGAATCAACTATACTCTCCCTATTTATTTAGCTATTGTTAAGTATTTTTCATAAGACATAAGTTAAGTTTAAAATTTTTAGAAACCCAATTCACCCCCCCTCTTGGGTTGCATAGCTGGACAACAAGTGGTATCAGAGTCCGGTGCTCTAGTCCTACTTTGATCTAACCAATCAAAGAGCCAAAGATCTATGGCAACTCAAGTTGGCACTTCTCTAGTCGAGGGGTAGTCCACTAACCGACCTTCACTTTTCAATGGGTCCAATTATACCTATTGAAAAGCTCGGATAAAAATTTTTATTCAAGCACTCGACTATGATATATGGAGTATCATAGTAAATGGCCCTCACACACCTACTAAAATTGTTGATGGTGTGGAATCAGCTAAACCTGAAAAAGAGTGGGATGAGGTTGATAAGAAAATAGCCCAACTAAATGCTAAAGCTATGAATGTCTTGTATTGTGCTCTTGATGCAAATGAATTTAATCGCATTTCAACTTGCTTGTCTGCTAAAGAAATATGGGATAGATTAGAAGTAACCCATGAAGGAACTAATCAAGTAAAGGAGTCCATAATTAACATGCTCGTGCATAAATATGAATTGTTTAAAATAGAGCATGATGAGTCTATAACTGAAATGTTTACTCACTTTACTAATATTATAAATAGTTTAAAGAGTCTTGGTAAGTCCTATTCTAACAGTGAGCTTGTAAGAAAGATTCTCAGGTCCTTACCAAAAACTTGGGAAGCCAAAGTGATCGCTATCCAAGAAGCCAAAGATCTAAACATCCTACCCTTGGAAGAGCTTCTTGGATCATTGATGACACATGAGCTAAGCACGAAACAACATCAAGAGGAAGAAGTTAAAAAGAAGAGAATAATCGCCCTCAAATCCACAGCTCAACCAGATGAAGAAACTGATGACACCGATAATGAAGAGCAGGATGAAGAGATGGCACTCATTACCAAAAGGTTCAAGAAGTTTTTAAGAAAAAAAAAATAAGGAATGAGGAAGAAGCCACTCACAAAAGGAGAACAGAGCAAAGAAAAGGATAAAGACCAACCCCTTATCTGTTATGAATGCAAAAAATCGGGATACTTCAAGTCCGAATGCCCACAACTGAAGAAGGGTCTCAAGAAGTACAAGAAGAAGGCCATGATGGCCACTTGGAGTGGGAGTGATGACTCAAGCTCCGCAGAGGAAGACTCAATTGAACAAGCCAACTTGTGCCTTATGGCACATGAAAATGAGGTAAACTCCGAAACTCCTAGTGACTTTACATTTGAAGAACTTCATGAAGCTTTTTATGATTTAATTGATGAACTAAAGAAACTAGGGATAAAGAACAAAGATCTAAAATCAAAAAATCAATCTTTACTGAAACAAAATGAAAGCATTTCAATTGAAAAATCCACCCTGCTTCAAGAAAATCAAAATTTAAAGAATGAAATTGCCAAGCTAAAACCAATAGTTGAAAAATTCACCTTGAGTTCTAATAAACTTAATATGATTCTTGAAAATCAAAAGGCTGTGTATGATAAGGCTAGACTTGGCTATAACCCCTTGAAGAAACAGAAGTATCTGAAAAATATCTATGTAAACTCTTCAAGTAATAAGTTTTCTAATATTACTTGCTTTAAATATGGTAGAGTAGGACATAAGTCAAACACTTGCTTCTCTAACAAATCTGTAAACTCAAATGTAAAGAAAATATGGATTCCAAAAGGAACCATTATGACTAACAAAAAAGGACCCAAGAAAGCTTGGGTACCTAAAATAAAAACTTGACTTTTGCCTGCAGGTGTGTCTAGCATCCCAAGGAGGAAACAGAAAATGGTATCTTGATAGCGGATGCTCGAGACACATGACTGGTGATGAATCCCAATTCATCACACTTGATGCTAAGAATGGAGGGATGGTCACCTTTGGAGACAACGGTAAAGAAAAGATCATCGGTATAGGTAACATTGGTATCACTCCCTCCAAGTAAATTGAAAATATTTTGTTAGTAGATGGTTTAAAGCATAATTTACTAAGCATTAGTCAATTTTGTGATAAAGGATATAAAGTTATTTTTGAATCTTCTATTTGCATTGTAACTAGTCCTATTAATGAAGGCATTAAATTTATTGGACATAGACATGGTAATATTTATATAGTAGATTTGAATGATCTATCCAAGATAAACATGCAATGCCTAGTATCTTTGAATGCCAAGATTAATGAGACTAGTTGGCTTTGGCATCGTAGGCTTACACATATTAGCATGCATTCACTTTCAAAACTCATTAAGAAGGAATTGGTTCTTGGTTTACCAAAATTGAATTTTGAAAAGGATAGAATCTGTGATGCATGCCAACTAGGTAAACAAACAAGAGTTTCATTTAAATCTAAAAATATTATTTCAACCTCTAGACCTTTAGAGCTATTGCACATGAATTTATTTGGACCTACTAGAATTACTAGTCTAGGAGGAAAACGATATGGTTTTATAATTATTGATGATTTCTCTCATTTTACATGGATTTTCTTTTTGGCATACAAAGATAAAACTTTTCAAGTTTTCTCTAAATTTTATCGAAAAGTCACTAATGAGAAAGGATTTTTAATTCAAAATATTCGAAGTGATCATGGAACTGAATTTGAAAATCAAAAATTTGAAAAATTTTGTGATGAAAAAGGAATAGGCCATAATTTTTCAGCACCTACGACACTCCAACAAAATGGGGTAGTAGAAAGAAAAATAGAACCCTAGAAGAAATGGCTCGTACCATGCTATATGAAAGCAACCTTCCAAGATACTTTTGGACGGAAGCTATTAACACGGTATGTTACATTTTGAATCGTGCTTTGATTAGACAAATTTTAAAGAAAACCCCCTATGAGCTTTGGAAAGGAAGAAAACCTAATATTGCATATTTTCATATTTTTAGTTGCCGATGTTTTATATTAAATAATGGTAAAGAAAGACTTAAAAAATTTGATGCAAAATCCGATGAAGCAATCTTTCTTGGTTACTCCTCATCTACTAAAGCTTTTAGAGTTTTCAATAAAAGAACCTTAGTAGTAGAAGAGTCAATACATATTGTCTTTAATGAAACTAACAATCTTCCTTCAAGAAAGAATGAAGGTGTTGATGATGCAGATCCTCTTATAGAAGGAATGAAGGAGATCACTCTGAAAGATTCAACAATTCAAGATGATGAGGAACATGAAGACAAACAGGATGAGGGAGGTAAAGAACAACCTCAAGGTACAAATGACCTACCCAAAGAATGGAGGTATGTTCACAATCACCCTAAGGAGATAATTATTGGTGATCCTATGCATGGGGTAAGAACTTGTTCTTCACTTAAAGATGCATTCAATCATTGTGCTTTTATCTCTCATCTTGAACCTAAAACCATTGAAGAAGCTGAAAATGATTATAATTGGATTAATGCAATGCAAGAGGAACTTAATCAATTTGAAAGAAATAATGTATGGACTTTAGTATCAAGATCTAAAAATTATTCAATAATTGGCACAAAATGGGTTTTTAGGAATAAATTAGATGAACATGGAAATATAATAAGAAATAAAGCAAGATTGATTGCTAAAGATTATAATCAAGAAGAAGGAATTGATTTTGATGAGACCTTTACACCTGTTGCTAGATTAGAGGCAATTAGACTTCTACTTGCATATGCTTGCTTTATAAATTTAAATTATTTCAAATGGATGTCAAAAGTGCCTTTTTGAATGGATATATTGCTGAAGAAGTCTTTGTAGAACAACTCCCAGGTTTTGAAAATCATACTTTTCCTAATCATGTTTTAAATTAAATAAAGCTCTATATGGTTTGAAACAAGCACCCAGGGCTTGGTATGAAAGGCTAAGCAAATTTTTACTTAATAATGATTTTTCAAGAGGCAATGTAGACACAACCCTTTTCATTAAAAGAAATCAAGATGATATATTAGTTATACAAATATATGTTGATGACATTATCTTGGGGTCTACTAATGAATCTCTTTGTCAAGATTTTGCAAAGCTCATGCAGGGGGAGTTCGAGATGAGCATGATGAGAGAACTTACATTCTTCCTCGAACTCCAAATCAAACAAACAAAGGAAGGAATCTCCATCACCCAAAGCAAGTACACAAGAGAATTACTCAAAAGATTTGGAATGGAGAACTCCAAAGTAATTAGCACACCCATGAGCCCTTCATGTAAGCTTGACAAGGATGAAGAAGGTAAAAGTGTAGACTTAAAATATTATAGAGGTATGATTGGCTCTCTACTATATTTAACTGCTAGCAGACCTGATATTATGTTTAGTGTCTATCTTTGTGCTCGATTTCAATCTAATCCTAAAGAATCTCACTTGAATGCTGTTAAAAGAATCCTTAGATATTTGAATGGTACTCAAACTCTAGGATTATGTACTCTAAGGACTCATTAATTGATTTAATAGGATATTCAGATGCTGATTTTGCTGGATGTAGATTAGATAGAAAAAGCACTAGTGGAACTTGCCAATTTTTTGGAGTTAACCTAATCTCCTGGTTTAGCAAGAAACAAAATTCGATAGCACTGTCTACAGCCGAGGCTGAATATACTGCAGTCAGAAGTTGTTGTGCTCAAATCTTGTGGATTAAGCAACAACTCGAAGATTTTGGTATCAAACTTAATGAAACTCCCATAAGATGTGATAACACTAGTGCCATAAATATTACTAAAAATCCAATTCAGCATTCTAGGTCTAAACATATTGAAATCAGGCATCATTTTATAAGAAACATGTTCAAAATAAAGATATAATTCTTGACTATGTTTGTACTAAAAAATAATTAGCTGATATCTTTACAAAGGCCCTAAGTGAAGATAGATTCTGTGAAATTAGGAGAGAACTAGGAATCCTTGATCCATCTGCTTAAATATCTCTCTGATCCCAAGGGATCAATGTCAAAAACCCTTTGAACTCAATTTTCATCATTTCTCTTGGGATTAAAAGCTCAAAATTATCATTCTCATAATTGATCATTGAGCAAATATCCTTCTCCTAAAGTTTTGATTTTTTCAAAAATTGTTCATCATTTTTTCTGAATTTCTGTGAGTCATGAGTCGACCTCCTAGGGTTGACCCAATGGCAAACTTGTAGTTTTGGCCAAAATCCCACGGGCTCCTTCTTTTTGTTGAAATCCCATTCTTTGAGCCGACCCATTCCACCATCTTCTTCCTCCCTCCAAAACCTTAGGTCCTCTTCTTCTTCCTCTCCAAATCCAAGTCCTACCCCCAAGATTCTTCTCCCATCACCCCTTACACCTCAAATCGATCCTTAGGAATCGAGTTCTTCCCCATCTCATCCCTTGTTTGGAACGGATTGAGCGTGCCCTAGATCCTATCCTTCTCCTCCAAATCAGGGTATTCACTCCTCCAAAAATCCCTATCCTTCTCCTAAAATCCCTCTATCTCTTCACACATTTGACCTCCTAAGACCCTTGCTTGCTCTGGTGGTGGAAATGGCTCCAAAGATAAAGCTCCCACAAAGAAAGAAGTCGGTCCGCGAGTTGGAAGGAGGCGTGCGCAGGAAGAGACAGGCTTCTCAGACCTCATCAGCTTTCATCCTTGTTTCGACATCTGCTCCAGATTCTTCTCGGTCTCCATTAAGCTCCAGTAAAATTTCTTTATCTGATAGAAAGGTAGAACCCGAGAAAAATATAGATTTCAGATTTTTTGAAAAAGAGGGGTTCTCCATTGGTTCAAAAATCAAAGATCAAGGTTGGAGATTCTACTGCTCACTTAAAGAACTTACTTTTGTGGATTTGGTTAGGAAATTTTATCTGAACTTGAGCTATGGCAATGGAACAGTAACATCCACTGTTAAGGGTATAGATATCTGTCTAGATCCTGTACTTTTGGGAGAGATTCTTCATTTGCCCTGTGAGGGATACTCAAACATGAAACTCCCAGTCAAGGAAGAAGGAATTAATGTGATTTTAGGAAGAACCTTCTCGGAAAGTATAAACAAACTAGAGGCCAAGATCCTTTCCATTAAGATGAGGATACTACATCAAATGGTAACAAAGCTTTTCTTCCCTAGAAGTGGTAGCATGACCTCCTCTCAGGCCGAGACATCTGCATCATGTTTCATGTGATTACCCAAACCCTCCTAAACCTCTCAGCATTAATGATAGAAGCCATGAGGGAAACCCTGAATAGATCCAAGGCACATCTGCCTTTCGGTATGGCCCTCACTTTGGTATTCAGGAGGTTTGGAGTTAGTTTTGAGGGGGAGGCAGCAACTAGGCTCTCTCACTCTGACACCATCAACCAACATACTTGGCACCGCATGGGATTTACTAAGACAGATGGTGGTTGGACTAAAGGTGTAGAAGAGAGAATCGAGGACAGAGCTGAGGAAGAAGGTCCTTCATCACCTCTCCAAGATATCAGGGCAGCATCTCCAGACATTCAGTTCGTTTCAGATCCCGAGGCTGGCCCATCAGAGTCTATTAGGAGGCACACTCCAGTCCAGCAGCTAGACAGCAGAGCACATCCCTCAGAGATCAGATTGGCTGATGACCAGATTGAGATGATCTCTCAGCGTGTGGCTTCCTTACTTTCTTGATAGTGGGGCACTTCAGCTTTTGCACAGGAATCCACATCACATGATGTATCTGATCACACTTTGATCCCTCACATCTTCACTGTCTTCTAGATGATTTCAGATCAGTTAGTTCACATTCAACAGCTTGAGGGTTATATATTGAGACTGATTGGGAGAGTACTTGACTTGCAGGGGCAAGTGTTAGCTCTGGCACATCCACAGCCACAGGAGTGCATCACTGAGGTCTCAGACCTATCTACCGAGGCTGCCAGACTTAGAGGAGTTTTGGAGAGTGGATTTGATTTCCTAAGAAGAGAGATCAGAGGCTCTAGTGAGCATGCATCCACCCAGTTCACTACACTGCTACAGTCTGTTTCAAGAGCCTTGAATCTTCTGGATACCATCAGACTCTCTCTTGCAGTTCAGTCTGTTGCTTCTCAGCCTTCAGGATCATCTCACCCGCCCACTCGTACCGACACCTCCACTCGTGGCAGAGGCAGACGGGGTAGAGGTCGAGCCCTTGGTCATGATCCTTCATCTCCTCACCCCATCTCCGATTCATCTGACTCTGATCCATCCAGTTATGATCTCTACTAGATCCTTGTAGTTAGTCTTGTCTTTAGTTTCTTTATAGGATCTATCTTTTGAGCCATATAATGATGTTGACTGATTGACTTTTATATTTTGGTATATGTATTGGAACCACTATGTGGTATCAGTCACTTTTTGATATACTCTTTGACTTTCAATGAATGACCTTCAAATTTAGTTGCTTTTAATTATGTGCATGCTTAAAATACTATGAATTGCAATATGCTATCCATGATATCTGGTATATCTTTTATGTTTGCTGTATTCAGGGGGAGTAAAACAATATGCAACTAAGAAACAAGCAATAAAGAAGGAAGCTAAAGAAGTAACATTAGTAAAAGGGGGAGTAAACAAAAGTAACATTAGTAAAATTCCATCAAAAGAAAGAAATAGAGAAAATATATTCAGAAAAGGGGGAGTAAATAATTTTTTGTTGATGCTGTCAAAAAGGGAGAGAAATTAAAGAATCAAAAGCAAATTGATAAAAGAATTAAAAGCAAATTGAGCAAAATGTTAAGCAAATGAGCAAATTTTCAAATTCTTAGGCATGCTCTGATACCAAAATTAAATAATCAAATGAGCAAATTTTCAAAATGTTAAGCAATTGAGAAACAAGCAACAAGCAAATGAGCAAATGAAATATTTTCAAATGGGCAAAGAGCAAATTTACAAATTCTTAGGCAAATTCTGCTTTGCTTTGATACCAAAAATTTTACTCTAATATCAAAATCACATAATCAAATAAGCAAATATTTTCAAATGAGCAAATTTTCAAATGAGCAAATTTTCAAATGAGCAAATGAGCAAATTTTTAAATTATTAAGCAATAGGCAAATTGTTAGGCAAATGAGCAACACAAGCAAATGGGCACATGTATCACGTGCCAAAGAATCAATCTTCTTTTCAAGCAAATGTACTTATAAGTAATTTTCAAATTGGTAGCAAATTTCTTATTTATCTTCAAACTACCTATGATGCATTTCATTCCTTTGAAATTCATGCTCAATGTTTCATATATATGCTTTTGCTCAAGTGTTTTATCATCATCAAAAAGGAAGAGATTGTTGCTCCTTGGATTAATTTTGATAATTACAAAGCATTTGAAGGGGTACTAATGATTTTCGCTTGAAAAAGACTTATTGCTTTTCAAGGGCAAAATCATAATTTTATCAAACTCTGATTTGAAAACATCAAGTGATAGAACAAAAGATTTGTGATCCATTGATAAAAATTTTATAATTTTTGGACATATATTTTGAAAGATATTCATGATTGAAAAATTTGAGTCGACCCCATGAGTTGACTCATGGCATAATGAGCTGTTTGGCATGCAGATTTTTTTGGCTGGCAAAGTCTTGGCACAATTTGTGAGTCGACCCCATGGGTCGACCCCCAGGCATGAGTCGACCTCTGCTGTTTTTAGGCTAAATTTATAGAACCTTGGTTTTCTGTTGTTTTTCCACAGAGGTCGACCCATGAGTCGACCCATGAGCATGAGTCGACCCCTGTGACGGGAAAGTTTCGCAACGGTTAGTTTTTAACCCATTTTAAGTATATTTAATACTCATTTAATGTGGACTAACGGCTCTATTTCAGACTAGATTATTCTCCACCATTCCTAAAAGCTATAAAAGGGACAAAAAGGTGGGAATCATCAAGAAGAGAGATTTTTAAAAAGAGGATTTCAAGCATCCTTTTCAGTCCTAAGCAAGAGCTCACTCAAAGCATTCAAGAAGCTTTTAATTCAAGCTCACCAACTCCTTAAGTGCACATTCAAGTCTCCAACCACCTTGAGGAAATCAAAAAGAGCTTTCTTCTCTTTGAGTAAAGTGTATTTAAAGCCTCATTCACTCATTAAAGGAGCTTCTTTTATATTTTTTGTGTTATTGATTGTTATACTCTGTGTGAGTTATTATTTTTGTTTTGGAAGGGTTCCAGAATAAGGGAAGGTTGATCCGAACCTTGAATCGGAGTGTATTGAGTTGGCTTGTACCTGAGAAATAAGTGGACTAGCTTGGGATAGCTAGAGTCAGAGTTTTCGATGAGTGTATTCAGGTTGAATACAAGTTAGTAGATTGGAATTTCCAAGTAGGAGCTTGGAGAGTGGATGTAGGTGCAAGGTTGGCACCGAACCACTATAAATCTTTTTGTTTGTGTTGTGCCTAATTGTTCTTCTTTAGAACTTCTTTATTCTCTTGCATTCTTGCTTTTAACCATTAGCCTTGAATCAACTATACTCTCCCTATTTATTTAGCTATTGTTAAATATTTTTCATAAGACATAAGTTAAGTTTAAAATTTTTAGAAACCCAATTCACCCCCCCCCCTCTTGGGTTGCATAGCTGGGCAACAGATCTCCATCTCAAACCCTAAAGCAAACTCTCTCTCTCGACATACCCTCTTGCACTCCATCAAAATCTCAAGCCCTAACTTGCAAAATCCATGACAATCAATCCAAAACTCTCTTCTCCTCTTCATTTCCATCCATCCCTCATCCTTCTTTATCTTCTTGACCGATTTTCCTACTCTTCTTGGGACAATGGCCCCCAAAATGAGGTTACTACAGAAAAGGAAGTCAGTGAGGTCCTTAGAAGCTGAGGAACGAAGGAAGAAGATAGCTCAAGCACCAGCTCAAGCCTCTCCATCGATCACACCAAGTAAGATCCCTCTATCTGCAAGAAAAGTAGCTCTGGGAAGAAATGTGAACTTTCATTTCTTGAGGAGTGATGGTTTTTCTATTGGAGAAAATTAATTAGACAAGGATGGAGATTTTTCTGTAGTCTGTCTGAGCCTGTGTATATTGATCTGGTTAAGGAGTTTTACTCAAATCTAGTCTTCATTGATGAAGTGTTAATGTCTACTATGAAGGGTGTCCAAATTATTTTGAATGCTCCTAGGCTAGGTAGACTCCTTCAGATGCCCTGTGAGGGTAGCTGCCTATATGAGCTTTCCAGTAAAGAAATCAGGCTTAGGACTATCCTTGGGAGAGAGGATGTAGATGGATTTTTGAAAATTGAAGCCAAGGATCTGAGTGTGGAAATGAGATTGCTCTACCACATGATGTCTAGGATTTTCTTTTTCAGAGGGGGAAGATATGATTTGATGACTGGTAGGAATATTTGCTTGATGCACCATGTTGTCTCCGAGACTCCCCTAAATCTGTCTTATTTAATGATCGATGCCATGAGGGAGGCCTTGAATAGATCCAAGGCTCTCTTGGCATATGGTATAGCACTTACAGTGATTTTTAAGGAGTTTGGAGAGAGTTTTAAGAGAAAGATTGTTTGTAGATTGTCAAACTCTGACACCTACAACGATCACTCCCTACGACGTATGGAGTTTGTTAGAGTAGATGGCCGTTGGGCAAAGGACCGTACAGCTGCAGTCGAGGAGGATGATGATGAGGAGGAGCATATTGAGGGGGAGGGTCCCTCATCTGTACCCAGGCAAAGCCTTCATGATCACCCTATATTGGAGCCTGAGGCAGGACCCTCCGTCATTGTTCCCCCATCTTCGAGCCATATCATGCCATCTTTTAGTTTGAGGATGGATGAGATGGGACTGTTGCTGAGAGAGTGGTAGGCATTCTATCTATTCAGCAGCAGTGATTTTAGGATTAGTTTCTTCAGTAGTTTCACCAGTTTCAGCAGCAGCAGCAGTATCATCAGCCTCTGTCGAGTTCTTTTTCTGACTCTTCCTCAAACTTTTCTGTTATGCCACACATATCCTCATTGATGCAGCTTTTGTCTGACCTGAGCTCTAGATTGGAGGGTGTAGAGAGCTCCTTGCTCAAGTTTAGTGGTAGGACTTTTGATATTGAGAGGGAGATCAGACTGATTTTAGATTCTCTATCGATAGGTGTGAGCACATCGACCACCTCTTCATCTCAGTTGGTTGACTTGGCTTGAGAGATAGAAAGACTCCATAGCCTGCTTTGTTCCACTCTTGAGCTGATCCGAGTAGATATCAGAGACTCCAGAGACTTTGTCTCTTCTGATCTTGATGGGCTCTGAGTTTCTGTAAGGGGGGTCTTGTCCCAGCTAGATGTTATTAGGACTCAGCTTCAGTCCAGGCCCTCCATATTTAGTGAGCCAGCTTTTGTCTAGCCAATTGCATTCCATTCCCCGACATCTTCTACTCGGACCAGACCCTTTGGTCAAGGATGAGGCTGATTATGTTTCACTTATCTTGATCTTTAGCTTGATGCCCATTCTCACTGATCTGATCCTTTTTGTACTAGACTTGTAGGTTGCTTAGTTGTATTTTGTTTTAGTAGTTGAATGTATGAGAGCTCTATGCTCATAAATATATATTATGACTCTTGTAACCTCTCTTTTGTTGTAATTAATGAATGAGGTTATCCATTATTACTTTGTATGATCAACTTCTATCTTTGAATGAATGAATGACTATCACATTTGAATAACTGCACTATTACTCTGATACCTAATGTACCTGATGTACCATTAAAAATCTTACTCTCTCTAGTCTATTTTTGATGATGTCAGAAAGGGGAAAAAAGTAGTGTAGTCCAGTCTATCTTGAATTTTTGTTGAGAAGGTTGTTTATTTGAGTTTTTTAACTTTTTACAAATTCTCTTCTGATACGATATAGTATTTTGCTCTAATACACCCATTTTTTACTCTGATATGTCTATTTTTATTTTTATTTTAATATTTTTGAAAAATACTCTGATACATCCATTTTTTTCTGTACTCTGATATTTTTATTTTTATCTTGATACCAAAATACCCTGATACATCTATTTTTTTATTTTGCAAAATGCTCTAATACTTCCTCTTTTGATTCTTTTTCTGATGTTTTCATCTTTGTCTTGATATCAAAATAAGAAAAAGAGAAAGAAAGATTCTTTTTATACATATTGCTCTAATACTAAAAACAAGAAAGAAAAGAAAAAAATTTCTTTTATGAACCATCTTTGCTCCAATAAGAAAAATTTTATAATTTGACCACTTTTTACATAAGAAAGGGGGAGATCTTTTTCAAAATGGTCAAAGTGATTACTTTTATCGCTTTCATACAAGAAAAGGAAGGATTTTGCTGATTAAAAATAATCTTCAGAAAAACTCTTATATCTTCATAAATAAGTTTTAGCAAAATGAATCAAAATATTATAACTTATTGAAAATATGTATCTTATGGTTTTCTATGCTTAATTTTTGCCATGTTCCTACAAGTGCTTCACAAACTCAATTCTTTGAGCTTTTTGGACTTATTGAATGAATACTTAAATATTTTATTATCATCAAAAAGGAGGAAATTGTTGCTTCAAGAATTGATTTTGATGATCACAGACTATTTGAGGAGACTACTAATATATTTCTTATCTTTGAAAAATATTTTAGTGATGTTTCAGGTAGTCCAAGATATTGAGTTTGAAAAAGCTCCATCAAGTGTACTAAAGTTAAAGTTTCTACAAGTTTCGAGAAGATTTTGAAGCCTTTTGGAAGTGTCGAATTGACTAAATTTATTTGAGAGCATTCAGAAGTATTTTGATAAGTTTCGGATCTTAAATATATCAAAAATTAGATTGAAACAAAATGGGGTGACCCATCTAGGTCATTTCCTTTCATGAAGTAGCCGGCACGTACTATTTTGGCTTGTGGTATGTAGTGGGATGATCCATCTGGGACGACCCTGAGACCCTGAGATCAAAATAGATGTCTAGTTTTCAGACTGACCAAATGAGGTAGCTCAAGAGACTTTCTAGTCACAGTGGGACGACCCATATGGGACGATCCATTCTGGGTGAATCTCATAACGACTAATTTTCAGTCTGTTTTTTGATGCATTTAATATACATTAAACATTCTCCAACGGCTCTTAATCGATATTAAGACACTCTCAAGTCCAAATGGAGATTATAAAAGCTCTCTTAAGGTGAAAAATCAACAAGTTTGAAAGCATTCAAAGCTCACATTTGTGAAAGTTCAGAAAATCCCTAAAAGAGAGGAAAGAAGCGATCAATCAACTCACAAACTACTCTCCAACTGCAATCAAGTGTGTAAATCTATTGAGGATGTTTAGCAAAAATTTCTTCCCCTTAAGTATTGTATTTCTATTGCATTTATTGTACTCATTTAAGGGATTGTTGTGCTGAAATTTCTGTACATTTTTTTCTTCTTATTGTATTTTGGGTTTTGAGTTTTGAGAGATTCCAAAACTCAAATAGGTTGATCCAAACCTGAAATTGGAGTATTGAGGGTTAGTTTGTACCTAAAAAATAAATGTTCTTGCTGGGATAGCAAGGATCGGGGTTGTCCGACGAGTTATTTTCTTGAAATCTTTTAGTAGATTGAATTCTCAAGTAGAGACTTGGGGAGTGGACGTAGGTGCAAGGTTGGCATCGAACTACTATAAATCTCTTATGTTTGTTGTGCTTATATTTTTTTTTATTCTTTATATTTTATACTTGATTATCTATCATTTGTGTTCGATTTCATTTTCATATCTAATCAATTCACTCCACTCAATATTTTAGCACATTACTTGATTGCATTAATCTCAAAAATTTTAAAAAGATCCAAATCACCCCCCCTCTTGGGCTCCATATCTAGGCAATAAGTTGAAGCAATACCTTAACTCAGCACCCTTGCTTACAAAGCCCCAATTTGAAGAGAAATTGTTACTTTATCTTGTCATATATCCGTCAGCAATTAGTTTGGTTCTTATCCGAAAAAAAGGATGAATCCAAAAACCAGTGTATTACTCAAGTAAGGTCCTTTAGGATGTTGAGACTAGATACATAAAGTTGAAAAATTTGATATTTGCTCTGGTCATCATGGTAAAGAAGCTCCGGCTCTACTTTTAAGCTCATACAATAGTGTTGCTCACGGATCAACCAATCAAGGCAGTCCACCACCATCCAGACATGTCGGGATATATTGCAAAATGGGTCTTATAACTCTCTAAGTTCGATAATAAGTTCCACCCAAGGCCTTCAATCAAAGCTCAGGTCTTGACGAACTTCATTCTTGAGTGCACCATCCCCGATGAGGAGGGCTCGAAGGCTACAGAGAGCAGCTCAATGGTGCTAGAGGAATAAATAAATATGGACCCTAATCCTGAAGACCAGTGGATTCTTCACGTAGATGGCTCTTCCAATTCATCGAGATTAGGAGCCAGGGTCGTCTTAACCGAACCGAAAGGTGATGTGGTGGAGTATACTCTGTAGTTTGAATTTTCAGCCACCAACAATGAGGTAGAGTGTGAGACTTTAATTGTCAGGCTTAGACTTGTGGAGGATGTGAGAGCTAAGCACTTGAAGATTTTTAGTGACTCTCAACTGGTGACGGAGCAAGTTAAGGGCGAATATGAAGCTCAAGAGGAGAACATGAAGAGATACCTCGAAAAGATAAAAAAAACTAACTACATCTTTTCTAAGCTTTGATGTTCGATAGGTATCTCATACACAAAACACACAGGCGGATGCGCTGTCAAAGCTAGTAGCCTCTCTACTGCCCAAAGTCTAAAAAAGAACTTACATCAAGGTATTAAAGAAGTCAAGCCTAGAAGAACCTCTTGTTGTTCAGTAGACTGAAGAAGAATCTTTCTAGATTGACCTCTTACTGAAGTACATCAGATCGGCTGAATTACCATCTGACAGTTGGAAAGCTCAAAAAATCCACAAGCAGACTGCCCGCTATGTGTTTCATGATAACAAGTTGTACAAGTGATCCTTCTCTCTTCCACTTCTGAGGTGTCTATGATCATCTGAAGGAGACTATGTGCTAAGAGAGGTCTACGAGGAGATTTATGAAAATCATTTGGGTATAAAGACTCTTTCTTACAAAATTCTTCGATAAGGCTATTATTGGTCCTCGATGCAAAAGGATGCCTTCGATTTTGTCAGAAGGTGTGATCACTGCCAGAGAATTTCTAATGTTCAGCATCAACAAGTGGTACCTCTTACTTCTATTATCGCTCCATGGCTTTTTGCTTAGTAAGGAATGGACATCTTCAATCTCTTTCCTCAAGCCTTAGATTAGCACAAATTTCTCTTGGTGGCCATTGATTATTTCACAAAGTGGATGGAGGTCGAGCTCCTAGCCCGAATAATAGAGGCTAGAGTTAAAGACTTCATCTGAAAATCCATTATTTACTACTATGGTCTCCTGAGGACTCTAGTAACTAACAATAGCAGTCAATTCAGTGGCTCATGGCTTCGAAAATTTTATGAAGATCGTGGAATTGAACAACACTTCACCTCAGTCAGACACCCACAAGCAAATGGGGAAGCCAAAATAATGAATAGGACTCTCTTATAAGGTTTGAAAGCTAGACTTAATCAGATTGGGGAGTCCTGGGTGGACCAGCTGTATCTTGTGTTATGGGCATACTGAACAACTCAGAGAATTTTGACTAGAGAAACTCCATTCAATCTTGCATTCGAAACTGAGGCAGTTATATCGGTTGAGATCAGGCTTCCTTCCTTCAAAGTCGAGGAATACAATGAGGATAGCAACTCTGAATGGTTGCAAACCAACCTTGACCTGGTTAAGGAGAGCAGGGAACAAGCTGCTGTGCAAATGGCATCCTACTGACAAAGGGTGGCCAAGTACTACAATTCTCGAGTCAAGTCTAATGAATTTTGAGTTGGTGATCTGATGCTACGGTATGTCAAAGTCTCACAACCTACAGAGTGAAGAAAGCTATTGCCTAATTGGGAAGACCCTTATCAAATGGATGAGATAGTATGCTCCAAAATTTATAAACTGAAATAGCTTGATGGAACTCTACTCCAAAGACCATGAAACTCAGCTAACCTTCATATATATTATCAATGATATTATAATTTTACTAAAGCATATACATGAATGAACACTCTGATTTATCAACATCAGTCTTTTCATATATAAGTGTGAGTTATATTAAAACTCGACCTTTGATCAGCCTTGAGATGTTAAAAGTCTTTAATCAGCTTATATTGAAACTCGACTTTTGATCGACCTCGAGATGTTAAAAATCTTTGATCGGCTTATATTGAAGCTCGACCTCTGATCAGCCTCAAGATGTTAAAAGTCTTTGATTGACTTATATTGAAACTCAACCTCTGATCGATCTTGAGATGTTAAAAGCTTTTGATCGGCTTATATTGAAACTCATCCTCTAATCGGCCTTGAGATGTTAAAAGCTTTTGATCGGCTTATATTGAAACTCAGCCTCTAATCAGTCTTGAGATATTAAAAATTTTTTATCGACTTATATTGAAACTCAACCTCTGATTGGTCTCGAGATGTTAAAAGCCTTTGATCGGCTTATATTGAAACTTGACTTTTGATCAGCCTTGAGATGTTGAAAGCCTTTGATTGGCCTCGAGATGTTGAAACTTGACCTCTGATTGGCTTCAAGGTGTTGAAAGACTTTGATCAGCTTATATTGAAACTCGACCTCTAATCGATCTCGAGATGTTGAAAGTCTTTGATCAGTTTATATTGAAACTCGACCTCTGATCAGTCTTGAGATGTTAAAAATTTTTGATCGACTTATATTTGAACTCAACCTCTGATCGGCCTTGAGATATTAAAAAGCCTTTGGTCGGCTTATATTTGAACCCAATCTTTGGTCAGCTTAAAAATTCTAGAAGCTTGAGATCGGCCATAACTATCCCTATTTTAATATCGAAGATAAAAGAAAGGTACTAGTATATATGCTGAGAACTTACGTCATATAGCTACTCCCTCAGTCTGATTCTTGAACTCGGGAGTAGGAGGTAGCATTACGAAGATTGAAATTTTATTATAAAGTTTTTACACTTTACAACGATCATATGGAGTCAGTATGATTCAGAAAATGACCACATTATATATATATATATATATATATATATGTATGTATGTATGTATGTATGTATGTATGTATGTATGTATGTATGTATGCATGGTTGGAAAAGTTATAACTTTATTCCAATAAGAAGCATTTATAAGAGTCTAGTCAGCTCTGACTGACATTACAAGATGAAGAAAAAATAAAATGATGAAAAGGAGTTAGCTATTCGGCTGGTGGGCCAGCTTCAGTTGGCTGCACCTCTTTGATACACTGCGCTCTATGGAGAATCACAAATTTAGAAAATATGCAAGCATTCACTCATGTTTTACATAGCTACATCAAAGTATCTTTCATATCCATCTCGAGGTTGGGCAATCAGACAGATCAAGTTATGGGTACAAAATTTGAAGTGCATTGCGATAGAAGCTGTAGTCAGAATAGTGGCTGACAGCAAATGTTGTATGGATCGTCGACTGAGAACTATCCATCAGCTGCTCATGAGATCAAGAAGAAGAAGCTCCTCCTCTTGTCAGAGATCGACCTTCTGGTTCTTGCTCTCCTGACCAAGATCTTTCATCATGGGAGACCAAAAGAAGCTCTTTTGAGGCAACGTCAGCAATAGGAGCAGTCACTTGGATGTTTCACTGTTGTACATCCTTAAGAGCGGTGATGATCTTCTTGCCATTCAACGTCCTTTGCAATTTCAAAATTTTCTCTCTGGCATTATGGAGTTCATCTTGAAGTTGCAACATCCGCACAGACCTCACCCATCCAAATTCCCTACACTTGATCAGGGACTCCAAGGCACAGATTTCTTCATGGGTAGAGTCAAGCTGATGGTGATATACTATCAATTTCACCGCCATGCCCCAAGACTTCATTCCTACTACATCGGATACCCTACGCATCTCTTCCGTCAGTTGTGCCTTCTCAGCACTGTGTGCCATAACCCCTCGTCAAACTTCTTGTTGAAGTCTATTAACTTCTTTCTCATCCTCATCAAGTTCTTTTTGAGCCTTTTGAAGTCTTTCTTCCTGATCGGCTGTCTTGATATGAGCTTTAATATTAACTGTCATCATCAGAGAAAAATGAGTGGCCAGTAAAGGAGCGATAGTAGCTATCGGACCGATGTCGCAAACATCATTCATCAACTATGCAAATAATTGAAAGTGATAAATTCAAAAAGCTCGTAATTTCATTTCATTAACTGAAAATTTTTTACAGAGATAAAAAAGGAAGGGGCAAAAAGTATAAGCATTCAATCCCTAACCTTCTCTTGAGGAGTTGTATCCAGAGGAGGCTCAAAGGGACGTACATCAGCAGTTGAAGAGGAGGTTGGCTCAGCAATATTCTCCTCCTCAGAAATGAAGAGCTCAGAGACAGTGTGAACTTCCTCATCTTCTTCATCTTCGTAGTCCAAGAAGGCGAGATCAAGCTCCGGATGCTTCTCCTCTATTGACTTTCAATAGTCGACCTAACCTTCTTTATAAGCCTAGCAAAAAATCTTTTTGTTGAAGGCCACATGGCTGTTGCGGTATTTTATAGATGCCTTAAATGCCTCCACCGCTTGACCCATCTCCTCAGCAAAGATAGATGATACCTTGAATTTTTTGACTGAGGAGCACTTGGCATCTTGAATGTGCTCCACAGTCCTTCTCTCCGTCTCTTTCTCCCTCTCCAAGGTGAGGGCGAGATTGGACTCCACCTGCCCAAAAGCCCCTTAGAGATTCTTGGCCTTAGCCTCTAGTTCTTTAATTTTCACCCAAGCTACCGGGATATCCATTTTGGCTCGGCCTCCCATGCCTGAGCTTCCCTGATTGAGCAGTCTGATAGATTGACGAGAATATGGAGTAGCTATGTTTTAAATTGATTGAGTTAAAAGAAATATAATGATTAAAGAAAGAGGAGGGATGATAGAATAGATGTTACACCTGGTGACCCACTATCAAAGATAGTTTCCTCAGACTGAAAATGCTCATCCTATCCATCTACTCCAACTCTACTGGAATTACGGAGTTCTCGACAGTTTTTCGAACGACCTTCCAGTCTTGAAAAAATAGACCCTTCAAAATATCATCAGGAAGAGCCTCATTATCATCGACCTCCTTAGAAGACTCAGCCCAAGCAGAGGTCTTAGAAGATTAAGGTCACTCGATGATCCCTTCTCGGGAGTCGGTAGTCAGGGTCAGAGTAGGTGTAGATGTCGTCAAAACTACTCTGACCTCGAAAGAGATTGCTTGGTCGATAGTGGCAAGCTCTTGGCTGAGTTCAGTAGATTTTGGCTTTTTCTTCTTTTCGATTTTCAAGGCCTGAGTCTTCCTCTTTTGTGGAAAAGAGGCCTTTAATTTTGTGATGTCCTTTGTCGAGAGTTTCATTTCTACGATTGTTCAACAAACATTGGATCAGAGAGTTATACTTTTATATATATATATATATTGTTGGGTATAAAATACCCTCGCCCAAAGTTCTTGACGGGACCGACCCTCACAAGTCTCTTCCGACTTTTAACTACCGTTGGTGAACTCCCGTCGCTCCGCCCGGACTCCTACGGGAGCCGGGCTTCATCCACAACTCCGACCGCAAGGAAGACTCCGCCCGGACTCCTATGGGAGCCGGGCTCCGTCACCAACTTCAACCGCTGGTAAGCCTCGTCCGGACTCCAACGGGAGCCGGACTTCGCCTTTGATTTCAAATTACAAGCAAACTCCGCCCGGACTCCTACGGGAGCCGGGCTCTGTCACCAACTTCGACTACAAAGCAGCTCCGCCTGGACTCCTACGGGAGTCGGGCTTCATCCACAACTTCAACTGCGAGGAAGACTCCGCCCGGGCTCCTACGGGAGCCGGGCTCCGTCGCCAGCTCCAACTACAAGCAAACTCCGCCCGGACTCCTATGGGAGCCGGGCTTCATCCACAACTTCAACTGCGAGGAAGACTCCGCCCGGGCTCCTACGGGAGCCGAGCTCCGTCGCCAGCTCCAACTACAAACAAACTCCGCCCGGACTCCTATGGGAGCCGGGCTTCATCCACAGCTTCAACTGTGAGGAAGACTCCGCCCGGGCTCCTACGGGAGTTGGGCTCCGTCGCCAGCTCCAACTACAAGCAAACTCCGCCCGGACTCCTATGGGAGTCGGGCTTCATCCACAACTTCAACTGCAAGGAAGACTCCGCCCGGGCTCCTACGGGAGCCGGGCTCCGTCGCCAGCTCCAACTACAAGCAAACTCCGCCCGGACTCCTACGGGAGTCGGGCTCCGTCACCAACTCCGACTGCGGGAAGGGTCTGCCCGGACTCCTACGGGAGCCAGGCTCTGTCACCAACTTTGACTACTGGTAAGCTTCGTCCGGACTCCTACGGGAGCCAGACTTTGCCCCTGACTTTAATTGCAGGTAGATTCTGGCCGTGCTCCTACGGAAGCCTGACTTCGTAACCGTAAGGAAGGTTCCGTCCGGACCCCTACGGAAGCCAGACTCCGCTCACACCTCTGACTACAAGGAAGACTCTATCCAGACTCCTACGGGAGCCGGGCTCCATCACCAACTTCAACCGCTGGTAAGCCTCGTCCGGACTCCTATGGGAGCCGGACTTCGCCTTTAATTTCAAATTGCAGGAAGGCTTCGCCCGGACTCCTACGGGAGCCGGACTTCACCTACGACCCCAACTGCAAGTAGACTGCATCCATACTTCTACGAAGGACTCCGTCTTTTATTCTGACTGCGGGAAGACCTCGCTACCAACTCCAATCGAACTTCAACCGAAGGGTCTGCGCTCCCCGGTGCGGCACAGCAACGGCCACGATCCTGCTCCACTTCCTGCGATGGATTTTGCGCAGACCGCTATGACGGCCACGATCCTGCTCCACTTTCTGTGACGGATTTTGCGCAGACCGTTATGACGGCCACGATCCTGCTCCACTTCTTGCGATGGATTTTGCGTAGACCGCTATGACGGCCACGATCCTGCTCCACCTCCTGCAACGTATATTGCGCGATTCTTCCACCCTCTGGCAAGTCGCGACAACAGACGCCGCTCCACTCCTTGCGGCAGACTCCACGTGGCGTGCGACAGCGAGGGCCATGGGTCTGCTCCACTACTCCTCGCAATAAATTCCTCCTGACTACGGGTGGCCCACTACCGGACGGTTACGAACATCGCTGTCAATTTGTTGCTTCCCCCCGTCTATAAAAAGGGAACCCCAGATACGTTATTCTATAAGCTCTATCTTCTATCCCAAAACTCTGTTAAAATCTCCGTTCGAGCACTCCATTCTTGTGGAGGCAGAGAACTGACTTGAGCATCGGAGGGTCTTGCCGGAGCAACCCCACCTCCGGTTGAGACTTCTTTTGCAGGTCCCGACGGCGACCGCGACTCCCTCGACTCCAGCTTCTCCAGTGCAAGCAGATTTTTGCACCAACAGGATTGGCGCTAGAGGAAGGGGTGAACCTTCACGGTACCCTTGTTCTTAAAGGAGCGCTCAACGGGGCCGCCTCCGGCCACCTTCTCCGATACCCGCTCCTCCTTTCCGCCGCTGGGTCCTCGCCCGATTTCTTCTCGCAAAGCATCCGCACGACAACCTACGGTCTCCGCAGTCGTATCTCGGGGGCCCTGCTTCCTCCGGCAAATGGTCGCCAGCATGGAGTGGCCGGACGATCGGCCTCCGATGGATTTCACCAACACCGTCTCGGGAGGATCCCGACAGGAAGCAACCAACGCTCCGCCCATATCCCCCAAGCGATGAAGGACTGAAGAGCCCATAACCTTCACTGAAGAAGACGCCCAGGGAGTCCAATTCCCTCATAATGACGCGGTTGTAGTTTCCATGAATATAGTGAATTACGACATCCGTCGCATTCTCGTCGACAGTGGAAGCTCGACCGATATCTTGTTCTACGATACCTTTTCAAGAATGTCCATCCTGACGGCCATTTGAGACCGATTAGCTCCCCTCTAATAGGGTTTACCGGTGACGCTGTTCCGACGGAAGGAATGATAGCTTTGACTGTGGTCGCGGGACGATATCCAAGGCAATCCAGGGCTCTGGTGAATTTTTTGGTGGTGAAGGCGCCGTCAGCCTACAATGCAATCCTCGGCCGACCTGGCCTCAATGCTCTCCGCGTCGTCGTGTCAACCTACCATTTAAAGTTAAAATTCTCCACCGGCCAGGGGATCGGAGAGGTCCGGGGAGACCAAGCCCTGGCCAGGCACTACTACAACATAGTCTTGCAAGGAGGCAACCAACCTGACCCCTGTCCCGTTGATGGGTTGGATGCGCGCGATGACCTCACCGAAGAGAGGGGCACCCCGATTGAAGATCTGGTACCAATCTCTTTGAACGACGGGAACGCGGAGCATGTGGTGATGATCGGCTCCAACCTGGAGGGGGAGGTGCGGATGCGTCTCATTGATTTTCTACGAAGGAATGCGGACGTTTTCGCTTGGGTTCCAGCAGATATGCCAGAGATTGACACGAAAGTCATGGAGCATCGCCTGGCCGTCGATCCAAAGCATCGACCAACGAAAGAAAAAATCTGAAGTCATGCCCCAGAGAGGCAGAAGGCGATAGTCGAAGAAGTGGACAAGCTCCTTAAAGCTGGGTTCATTAAGGAAGTCAATTATCCTGATTGGATTTCCAACGTTGTCCTAGTCAAAAAGGCAAACGGCAAGTGGAGGATGTGCATAGATTTCAAAAAGCTGAATAAGACCTATCCAAAGGACAGCTATCCCCTTCCCAGAATTGATCAACTGGTGGATGCGACCTCGGGCCATGAGCTCCTCACCTTCATGGATGCATTCTCCGGCTACAATCAAATCAGAATGGCACCGAAAGATGAAGAAAAGACTGCTTTCATCACTAACCGTGGCCTTTATTGTTACAGGGTCATGCCTTTCGGCCTCAAGAATGCGGGCGCAACTTACCAACGATTGGTGAACAAAATCTTCAAGGAGCAGATCGGTCGTAACATGGAGGTCTACGTGGACGATATGCTTGTAAAAAATAAATCTTCCAGAGATCACGTCACCGACCTTGAGGAGACCTTCGATGCTCTCCGAAAATATAGAATAAAGCTGAACCCAACTAAATATACTTTTAGGATAACCTCGGGAAAGTTCCTGGGCTTCATGGTGTCGGGGCATGGGATCGAGACCAATCCAGAGAAAATTAGCGCCATCCAGAAGATGACCACCCCAAAATCGATAAAAGAGGTTCAGCGCCTCACGGGGAGGATAGCGGCCCTGAATCGCTTCGTTGCAAGGTCGGTCGAGCGGTGCTTACCCTTCTTTCAAACCCTCAAGCAGCCCAAGAACTTTTGTTGGACCTCTGAGTGCCAACAGGCGTTCGAAGGGCTAAAGAGCTACCTCGTCTCACCCCCGCTGTTGGCAAAGTCGGAGCATGGGGAGAAACTATTTTTGTACCTGGCGGTCTCTCCCATGGCTCTTGCGGCCATCCTTGTCAAAGAAGAGGCGAAGGTCCAGCGACCGATCTACTACGTCAGCTGCACTTTGAGGGACATCGAGACCAGGTACACCAAATTAGAAAAACTGACTTATGCCTTGTTGATCGCAGCTCGGAGGCTCCAACCCTACTTTCAAGGACACACCGTGACGCTACTCACTGATCAATCGATCAAGGTAATTTTGCACCGGGCGGATACCTTTGGGAGGATGGCGAAGTGGGCGATTGAGCTCACAGAATTCGACATCAACTATCGACCCAGACCAGCAGTGAAGGCCCAAATACTGGCAGATTTCATAGTGGAGTGTACTATCCCCGTGGAGACTGAACCTGAGCAAAGTGAAATTGACGACTCAAAGTCCTGACCGGACTCTCCCAAGGAAGAGGCGGATCCCTCTGATCACTTTTGGGCCCTCTATGTGGACGGGTCCTCCAACATGTCAGGCGCGGGTGCAGGCCTAATTTTGGTTAGCCCGGAGGGAGTCATCGCGAAATACGCTCTGCATTTTGAGTTCCCCGCAACATACAATGGAGCAGAATATGAAGCTCTAATAGCAGGACTAAGGATCGCCAAAGAGCTAAAAATAGACCGGCTCCGGGTCCACAGTGACTCCCAACTAGTAGTGGGACAAGTCAGCGGAAGTTACGAAGCACGGGAGGACAGTATGGCCAAATACCTCGAAAGGGTAAAGGAGCTCGTCCCCGCCTTTAGCAGCTTCGACATCAAACAAATCCCAAGGTTGGAAAATACCAGGGCTGACCTTCTCTCTAGGCTGGCAACGCTGGCTCCGGCCGAACTACCCAAAGGCGTTCTCTTTGAAGTTCTAAAGCGCCCGAGTATAGAAGAGTTGCGGCCTGTGATGGAGGTCGACTATGAGCCCTGTTGGGTCGACCCTCTGATAATCTACCTCAGAGATGGAGTTCTACCTCAGGATGTGAAAGAAGCTCGGAAACTCCGGAACCAAGCTTCCCGGTACATCCTTTATGAGGGCAAATTATACAAGAGATCATACTCTTTGCTGCTCTTAAAATGCCTCCGGCCTTCGGAGACTGATTATGCCATATGGGAAGTGCACGAAGGAATCTGCGGAAACTATTTGGGGGCTAGATCTTTATCCCACAAGTTGCTCCGTCAAGGATATTACTGGCCAACAATGCATCATGATTCGATCGAATATGTCAGAAGGTGCGACCGATGCCAGAGGTATGTCAATGTCCAGAGACAGCCCGCCACCGAGCTCACACCCCTGAGTGCCCCATGGCCTTTTGCTCAGTGGGGGATGGACATCCTCGGCCCTTTTCCTATGGCGTCTGGGCAGAGAAAGTTCCTCCTTGTAGCGATCGACTACTTTACCAAATGGGTTGAAGCCGAACCACTAGCAAAAATCACAGAAGTAAAAGTACAAGATTTCGTCTGGAAGTCGATCGTGTGTAGGTTCGGTCTGCCTAGGACCCTGATCACTGATAATGGACGGCAATTCACGGGAGCAAAATTTGTCGAATTCTGTGAAGATCTAAACATCTCCCATAACTTCACGTCGGTAGCTCATCCTCAGGCGAATGGCGAAGCCGAGGTGACTAACAGAATCCTTTTGCAGGAGATTAAGACAAGGCTCGAAAAAGCGAAGGAAACTTGGGCGGAAGAATTTTACCATGTGCTGTGGGCGTACCGAACTACCCAGAGACTGCCCATAGGGGAAACCCCCTTTGCTTTGGCCTTCGGTACGGAGGCCGTCATTCCGATTGAGCTTAAACTCCCATCGGTGCGAGTCATAGCATTCGACGAACAACAAAATTCATGACGTCTCAAAGCCAACCTCGACCTGCTTGAAGAAAGATGGGAGATAGCTCAGGTTCGAATGGCAGCCTACAGACAGAAAGTCGCTCGATACTACAACGCCCGGGTCAAGAAAAAAGTCTTTAGAGCAGGAGATCTAGTGCTTCGACGAGCCGCTGTCTCGCAACCTCAGGATCGAGGGAAGCTCGCCCCAAACTGGGAAGGCCCATATGAGGTCAAAGAAGTAGTTCGGCCCGGAACCTATTATCTTAAGAAACTCGAAGGAGCCGACCTCCCGCGACCATGGAGCTCGGAGAACTTGCGAATTTACTACCAATAACTCCATTTTAATTAAAAGTCGTATATCTACATGTCCTTGGTATTACCCTACATCCACAGGACAATCTAAACAAATTATCTCGAAAGCAAAAAGGAAACCTCATCTCGACAAAGTCGAAGGTCCGATTTCCTTTAGATCGGATGGGGGGAGAGGTCCTACAACGTCCATACGTGCCCCCACAGCCCTGTTAGAGACAGGAGGAGAATCTCGCCCTAACTTGAGCAAAGTTGAAGGCCCAATTCTCTTTAGACCGGATGGGGGGAGAGGCCCTACAACGCCCATACGTGCCCCCACAGCCCTGTTAGGGACAGGAGGAGAACCTCGTCCTAACTTGAGCAAAGTCGAAGGCCCGGTTTTCTTTAGACCGGATGGGGAGAGAGGCCCTACAACACCCATACGTGCCCCCACAGCCCTGTTAGGGACAGGAGGAGAACCTCGCCCTAACTTGAGCAAAGTCAAAGGCCCGATTCCCTTTAGACCGGATGGGGGGAGAGGCCCTACAATGCCCATACGCGCCCCCACAGCCCTGTTAGGGACAGGAGGAGAACCTCGCCCTAACTTGAGTAAAGTAGAAGGCCCGGCTTCTTTTAGGCCGAAAAGTAGGAAGGGCCCAGCGACGCCCGTGCGTGCGGCCACGACCGTGCTAGAGACAAGAGGAGGACTTCGTCCTAACCAGAACTGAAGCCTGCTACGACGGGAAAGGGAGAAGAACCTCATCCCTATACCAATTAAAAGTCCGATCGTTCAAAGATCGAAAGAAAAAGGGGGAGGGATTTTCCCCAGCGGCCCCCTCGCAATGAAACTCCACCCGGACTCCTACAGGAGCCGGGCTCTGTCACCAACTTCGGCTACTGGTAAGCTCTTCTCGGACTCTTACGGGAGCCGAACTTCGTACGTGACTCTAATTGCAGGAAGACTCTGTCCGAACTCCCACGGGAGCCGAATTACGCCCCGACATCGCCTATGGGAGCCGAACTCCCGTAGCCTTCCCCAAGAGTAGAGGAAAAATTCCAAGCGAAAAAAGAAAAAGAAAGACGGTGAGTCACGCCTACGACAAAAGAAAAAGCTCGGCAGATAACGATTCGACGCAAACTACGGATAAGGTAACAAAATCACCTCCTCATTTTTCGACTAACAAGATGCACGTTACAAGATCCAAAGGGCCGGAAAAGAATACATTATTACAAGGCTCGAAATATGGCTTGGAAAGGTCACCCCGGAGACCGCTTCAAGCTGCAAACTTCTCCTCCCGTTCCTGTCCTTTCCGGCCGCGTTCTCCAGTGCGTGTAGCAGACCTATCGGCTCTTGCCCCGTCTTATTTCGCTCCACCTCCGAGATCCCAACCCCGGGGGAAAAAGGATGGGATAGATTTCAGGGGGCAATCAGGGCGACGGCAGCGATGACGAAGACCTGTTTCAAGAAGAACCGAAGTCATCTCGGAGGCAGCGGTGGCGCCAAAGATATGCGATATCACTGAATGCTCCGTGACAACCACCGTCCAAAGTGTTCTGACAAGGTTGGCATGCACTATTTTCACTGTCCCCGCAACAAGTTCTACTGCCCCACCGTCGGCGCCAGCCGCTTCTGGTCCCTCAGCCCCGACAGCATCAAGGATCCCACCACAGCTTGCGACGACAGCTCTGCCCTCTTGACCGGTGTCACCCCGCCTTGCTACTCCGAAATTCTCAGGCAGAACCCCCGCACCGGTTGTCCCCGTTATTAAACCCCTGTTGTTGATGGAATTCTCCCTCGAGCCCCCTTTGAAACGACTGGAACCTTCGGCGGCCGCTCGATGACCAGAGAACTCGCAGGCTGCTGTTCTCCTCCCTGCTCTCCTCCAAGCCCGTGGCATCCTCTTGAGGATGGCCTCCAGGGCGGAGGCTCTGACGGGGGAACCCCCCTTTTGAGAGGAGTTGGGGGGCTGAAGACGGCGGAGAGACGGCGAGGGCCGGCGTGGAGGACGCTCGAAGTTGGCAGGGGCACCGTCGGAGTGGCTGAGTGGCAAAGCTCTCAAACAAAAGAAAGATATCATCCCTCAGGCGAGATAAAGCCCCCGAAGGTAGGGTGGGGGGTTTAAATAGGCAACGGAGTCTGGCGTAATTATGGTGGCAGGTGCCTCTAGGACAATCGATGCTCGCCACGTGTCCCATTCATCGCTACCGAGGGTTGACCATTCACAAACTTTCATGGCGCGATGCTTGAGATCACGTCCCGCTGGGAGTCCCGAAAAGACCCTTCAGGTCGCCCTGATCGAAAAAAGGGCTCCAGCTTGCACGCATTAAATGCCAACTTATCCGAGGACGGTTGTGTGCGGATGTCAGGGGGAGAACTTTGGTTGCGACAACTTCTCTGTACTTCCTTCGTTCGATATTCAAACTCGGAAGTAGGGGGACTGGTGTTGGGTATAAAATACCCTCGACCGAAGTTCTTGGCGGGACCGACCCTCACAAGTCTCTTCCGACTTTCGACTACCGTTGGTGAACTCCCGTCGCTCCGCCCAGACTCCTACGGGAGTCGGGCTCCGTCACTAACTTCGATTACAAAACAGCTCCACCCGGACTCCTACGGGAGTTGGGCTTCATCCACAACTCCGACTGCAAGGAAGACTCCGCTCGGACTCCTACGGGAGCCGGGCTCCGTCACCAACTTCAACCACTGCTAAGCCTCGTCCGGACTCCTACGGGAGTCGGACTTCGCCTTTGATTTCAAATTACAAGCAAACTCCTCCCGGACTCCTACGGGAGCCGGGCTCTGTCACCAACTTCGACTACAAAGCAGCTCCGCCCGGACTCCTACGGGAGCCGGGCTTCATCCACAACTTCAACTGTGAGGAAGACTCCGCTCGGGCTCCTACGGGAGCCGGGCTCCGTCGCCAGCTCCAACTACAAGCAAACTCCGCCCGGACTCCTATGGGAGCCGGGCTTCATCCACAACTTCAACTACGAGGAAGACTCCGCCCGAGCTCCTACGGGAGCCAGGCTCCGTCGCCAGCTCCAACTATAAGCAAACTCCACCCGGATATCTATGGGAGCCGGGCTTCATCCACAGCTTCAACTGCGAGGAAGACTCCACCCGGACTCCTACGGGAGCCGGGCTCCGTCGCCAGCTCCAACTACAAGCAAACTCCACCCGGACTCCTATGGGAGCCGGGCTTCATCCACAACTTCAACTGCAAGGAAGACTCCGCCCGGGCTCCTACGAGAGCCGGGCTCCGTCGCCAGCTCCAACTACAAGCAAACTCCACCCGGACTCCTACGGGAGCCGGGCTCCGTCACCAACTCCGACTGCGGGAAGGCTCTGCCCGGACTCCTACGGGAGCTGGGCTCTGTCACCAACTTTGACTACTGGTAAGCTTCGTCCGGACTCCTACGGGAGCCGGACTTTGCCCTTGACTTTTATTGCAGGTAGATTCTGGCCGTGCTCCTACGGGAGCCTGACTTCATAACCGTAAGGAAGGTTCCGTCCGGACCCCTACGGAAGCCGGACTCTGCTCACACCTCCAACTGCAAGGAAGACTCCACCCGGACTCCTACGGGAGTCGGGCTCCGTCACCAACTTCAACCGCTGGTAAGCCTCGTCCGGACTCCTATGGGAGCCAGACTTCGTCTTTAATTTCAAATTGCAGGAAGGCTTCGCCCGGACTACTACGGGAGCCGGACTTCGCCTACGACCCCAACTGCAAGTAGACTGCGTCCAGACTTCTACGAAGGACTCCATCTTCTATTCTGACTGCAGGAAGACCTCGCTACCAACTCCAACTGAACTTCAACCGAAGGGTCTGCGCTCCCCAACGCGGCACAGCAACGGCCACGATCCTGCTCCACTTCCTGCAATGGATTTTGCGCAGACCGCTATGACGGCCACGATCCTGCTCCACTTCCTGCGATGGATTTTGCGCAGACCGCTATGACGGCCACGATCCTGCTCCACTTCCTGCGATGGATTTTGCACAGACCGCTATGATGGCCACGATCCTGCTCCACCTCCTGCAACGTATACTGCGCGATTCTTCCACCCTCTGGCAAGTCGCGACAACAGACGCCGCTCCACTCCTTGCGGCAGACTCCACGTGGCGCACGACAGCGAGGGCCACGGGTCCGCTCCACTACTCCTCGCAACAAATTTCTCCTGACTACGGGCGGCCCACTACCGGACGGTTACGAACATCGCTGTCAATTTGTTGCTTCCCCCCGCCTATAAAAAGGGAACCCCAGATACGTTATTCTATAAGCTCTATCTTCTATCCCAAAACTCTGCTAAAATCCTCGTTCGAGCACTCCATTCTTGTTGAGGCAGAGAACTGACTTGAGCATCGGAGGATCTTGCCGGAGCAACCCCACCTCCGATTGAGACTTCTTTTGCAGGTCCCGACGGCGACCGCGACTCCCTCGACTCCAGCTTCTCCGACGCAAGCTGATTTTTGCACCAACATATATATATAAGAGAAAGAGTGTGGATGGCCCCACTCACTGCAGGGGTCGCTGGAGGAAAGCCCTATTGAGAAAAGATATTCGTAGGATAAAAGCTCATCCAGATGAGAAGTGTTGCAATCTAGAAGATTCCTAAATCCCTCTTTTTCCTTAGCACTCAACTCTATGGGTTTCAGGGATGAAGCTTCGGTCAGGCCCCAGTCTGGAAGCCCCCAGTCATCTATCAAAGCACAGGAGACAAAAAAGAAATAGCCCTTCCAGCCATGAATGGATGAGGGAGCATCGAAAACTAGAAAAGTAGCACTCCTCTAGGAGGAGATATACAGTCAATCGGCATATGGATACTTCTTTAATGTGAAAAGAGCTCAGAAGAGAGGAATCGAAGGTTGGACTCCTACTCGAGAGCAGTGAACAAGGAATCCTATGATATATCTAAAGGAATTTGGGGATACAGAACAAAAAGCAATCTTGTATAACCTGAAAAGCTCAAAAATGAAAGAAAAAATGGGAAATCTAAGATTCGCTCGAAGATTTTCTTCGTACACCGCTAATCAGCCTGGAGGTAGACCATGGACTTGAGCGTTGGAATCAGGAAGTTCAAGATGGAACTTGTCCAAAATATGGTATTGGGCTTGGAGTAACTCCAGTTCATTTAAGGTCAGTTTGGTTTGGATCTCTCCAAGTCTGATCGAAGAATTGGTTTTAGACCTAGGGTTTTTCAGATTCTTCATTTTCTTTCACATCGAGCTCTTGCTTACAGAGTTTTTGGAACCCACCATGAAAACAGAAACCTAGGAAAAAATGAAAGGACGAAGAAAAATTAAGAAGGTAAGAGGGACTTACCTTTGAGTAAGAGATCTAAAGGAAGTAACTATCTTCGGGGGCTCTTCGCATGGTGAAGAAAGAAGAAAATCCATCTGTAAGAACTTTGGAGCAAGAAAAATAGCAAAGAGAGAAAAGATTTTATCGAAATCAGTAGAAGAAGGACTAAAATGAAGGAAGCCGTCCCTTTAAATAACAGCATGCACGTCTTTTGGAGGACGTCAGGTCGGTATGAGTTTCTATTATAGATCATGCATCAAGCCTTCATTAGCTCAAAGCTGGCCGATGGTCTCAACATTTAATGCATCTTAACAGAGAAGAGTGGTGTCTGCATAATTTTGAAATTTTCATCATTAGTTTGCCTGAAAAATCATGCATAGACTTTTGATTTAAATGTAGCTTTTTACATCTCCGACCATTCAAAAATGCCAAGATAAATACTCCCATAGCCTGATCAGAGCTCGAACTAGGGAGTAAAGGGATATATGTTAGGAGTAATTTGGAATGAGCTAGTAATGTATAAAAATTTAAGTCCATTGTGACCCATCGGATCCATTTCAGCACCTTTCAAACGACCTAATTGTTGCGGTTTACCCTACCTCTAGTCGGCAAATATCTGTCCCAACTCATGGTCGGAGACTATTCTGTCCGATTTCTCGTTGATGTGTTCTTGATCCGAACCCTTGGTCAAAAAACTATCAGTTCCAACTCTTAGTCGACACACCACACTCTTCGACCTCTCCTCGAAAGCAGATTAATCATGCTTGGATTCAAAAGATAGGTGCCAACTGGCCATAGCTATCAATACTATGTGGGCATAACCGTCTGATCCCGAGAATCATTTTCGACGTAACCATCTGATCTTGAGAATCTTAACCAAATAACTGCACCAGATTTGGTCAGTCTGTCTACCAAAAATGGTTACACAGCCCTCTCCTCTATAAATACTCAAACCCCGAAGACCTAGGTAAGTGACTCATCTCAAAGAACTCAAACTCTGCTCTTCTGTTTGTGCATTCTAACTTGAGTGTTGGAGGATCTTCATCGGAGCACAATCCTTCAGCCCGGACTTTTTTGCAGATTGCTCTAGTACTGTGCTTCTCGATTTTTCGGCGTCAATCAGAAACAAGCTGCAACAGTCGCCATTCAATTTTTTGCCCTTATTGAGCTCAGCGACAATGTTCTTAGTAGCAGATGTTATGTTGATATAAAATATGAACTAAAAATGAGACATTGCATGCATTAAAATAAAGCCTAAATTAATATACATACATCTCCTAAACAATAATTAATTATAGTAAAATATACATACATCTCCCAATCATCATCTGATATTCTAATGTGAAATAAGATCAACATAATTAATTATGTTAGGACCAAAAATCTTAAATTCCAAAATTTAAGATTTGACTAAAAATACATTCAATATCCAAATATTGAAATATTTCAATGAACATACATATATGTAATTGAAACACATGTGAATTAAATTGAAGTATTCCCATAAGCATATATATGCATCTTACAAAAATTCAAACAAAAAAATCAATACTAGATAAACCTATATATCCTTAAAGCATGCATAGTGTTAAGAAGTTCCAAATGAAGGTCCGTAGGCAGCTTATAATCAACGTTCGGTAACATCGGTGTCACCAAGGCTTGTCATTTACTATCACGAATAGAGTCTAATGGAATGACACAGTCTTTTTAGCCACTCAATTAGCATATTCCGTGACAAATCCTCTAACCAAATGCCTGTAACACCCATTGGACTTCTCATTTTCTTAATGCCAAAGTATATCAAGAATTCCCTTTTGGTTAGGCATTAGTAAAACTGACCTTAAAGCCTTATACATTGCCTTTTCAGTTAACAAACCTCTTTCTCATATGATGTCCTGAATCAACCTATTAACCGTAATAATATGGTTCACTAAGTATTCCAATTCATCACCCTTAATATTCAGATCCAAAGGCAAATTACCCAAATTGTTAATCATTTCATTGTCTCTACATTTCTGTTGTAGAGTAAAAACTCTCTTCGGCTTTCGCATGGTAAGTGGCATGATTTTCTGTAACGAACACAGAATATATAAATAAGATCCACTTAAAAAATAAATTTGAACCATGGTAACCAAAAAAAAAATTAAATAAGCTAAGAAATAACATTGTGGACAACAATTTTTTTTTTAAATATGGATTATTCAAAAATATTTTTTAAGTAATTTTTCAAAAACTTAATTTTCATGTTACCAATAACTATAAGAAATATTTTTTTTTGTGAATCTTAATGGAATTTCTCCAGCGAAGAAATCGACTCCGGGGCCGTCGCACACGCCACCATGTGACGTCTTGCCATCGTTTATACCGAATCCGAAATTTATCTGGTGGGATTTTTGGATCTCAATCTAATGTGTCCAAATATTTATCATGGAGACTAATTAATATATGGAATTAATTCATGTAATTACCGTTAAAGGTAGACTTAACTACTGAACAGTAATCACAGATAATTACATGTCTAATGTCGATTAATTAAATGAAGAAATTCAAAACCAGATAAGCATAACTCCAAAAAGAACCTACAGTCGAGACTCCACATGATATAATTACATGTGAGGGCTCTACATATTTATATGTAAATGGTTTTGTCTCATTTGATGACTGTCTGAACAAACGGGTCGGACAGTCATCTGCAACCTCCAGAAAATGGGGAATTTGTCTAGGAATTTCTAATTTTTGTCAACTTTGGAGGTTTATATCTCCGAAGTTTGTTATCCAAAATAAATGTATATATTATACCATTGGAAAGTTCTACAACTCTACTTTCTAATGGTATGAATTATGCAATTTAATTCAAAGTGTACCAAGAGATATAAAGGTCCAAAGTGGGTCTTATAACCAAACAAATTCCAGAAACATTTTTATTTCAGAACACGTAATTCATGTTCGACACAGTGTAGAGACTAGGAAACAAGGATATCATGCTCTGATACCAGTGATAAAAAAAATAAATATATGCATCCTAATCCATATTCATACAAATTGCTCTAAGTTCCAAACTTGAATCACTTAAGTCTTTAATATAATCACGTGTTAACATGAATTATATCAATATTTTCAGAGTCTAAATTATACCTTTGATTTTGCAGATGCTTAAATGCTCCAAGATGATGAGAGTTAAACCAGGACCAAAGCCTGTTGTTTTTCATCCACACCCACCGATGGAAGTTTTTTTGGGTTTATATACCCTTACATGCACTGCCATGCAGTTACATGCTGCAGTTTTGGCCCTTTTGTTTTTCTTTTTATAAATAAGAAATGACATGGATCCGGGTTGACCCACATGGGTAACCCGAACCCAAATTCCATCAACCTACCTCTTCAGGTCTACTTAATCATGCATTAGGAATTATTTGCACCATATTTTAACCTCCAAGGATCATTGTACACATGGCTTTCTAAAGAAGAATCTATTAGGGCCCCTAGGGTTTTGAGCCAGGGAATATATATTCACTTAGATCTCCCTAAGTGCAGATGACTGCATTATAGGCCAAATGAAAAGAGATAGTCAATGTAAGTTATATATGAATAAGCCAAGGCCAATTAAATATAATTGTCGATCTGAGTTTTGGTGTGGAGAAATTGTACTGATGAGCATGGATAGTGAGAGGACAGCTAGCATCGGTTATCAGAACTATCGGGATTGGGGGCTAGATGTGGATAGCAAACATCAGAATGGATAATTACTATATTTTAATATAAATAAATATAATTATACTTTGTGAAGGCCCTTCAATATCTAACTTATCAACGAATTCTATTTCATTTAGCTTAACCATCCAAAAGATTTTTATATTAGGAGTACTGTAAACCTAGATTCCTACAACCATAGCTCAGGCTACACCTTTATCCTTGTCAAAATCTATTTTTTTTTAATGATAGTGTGATAGTAGTAAAAGTTCTTAAAGGTTTGGCAACCAAACCCACAAGATTCTCATATCCTCCCTTCAATCACAATCTTTGAAGCTACCCTACTGTTCGTGGCATGCCCAACAAGTCATTTTATCACATACCTATATACCCTATAGCCAAAAACTATGCAGTATTCTCGAAAACTTTTAGATGAAACAATAAAATTATGTACAAGTGATCACAAGGGCCCAATGAAGTGCATACTTTGGTCAAGGATAATAGCCGTCCCTTTGTGGACAGGCTGTAGCTTAGTGGCCTTACGGTCACAAGGGTTGGGCGCAACCTCATTAATAGAACAAGCTATATCTGTCTCAGACGTGCACTGAAGTATTATGTTGGAGCATTATCATTTTTGTTATGTATAGAGATCCAATAAGGTATGGAGCCTAGCCATCCGAGTAATCAAAGATTCTCATGCAGAGTGTGAGTAGTATAGACCTCAATGCCGTAAAAAAAAATCAACGGAGAGATTGAAGAAGTGATGCATATGGTCCAAAGGCTAAAAGAATAAATTATATTAGATAAATTATTTCTTAAGAGTATATTCCCCTAAGTTTCAGCCAAGAGGTCATGCTAATCATTTAAATCATTAATTATCAAAAAAAATTATAACTTATATATCACACATGAAGGTCAGATTAATTTGCACTAGCCTTGTCATAATTTATGATCAGAATATGGATTATACATATTTTATTACTATATTTTTAATCAAAAACAAATCTTATTTAAATAAATTATAAAAATATTAAAAAATATTCGGATTCTTGATTTCTATTTTATTGCAAGCATAAAACGTATGCAAATAATTAATAAAAGGATTAGAATATTGGTCAATATTTTATTATCTAGAGCTGCCAAGTGAACAAAATTATTGTATATTATCAGAAAATATTAAGAAGAGACTACCTACACTTGTGGGCTAGGTCAGCCTTTACTTTATTTTTAATTAAAAATATATGCTGTATAATGAATAATAAATAAATATTAGAGAAGTCTATTCATACTACCTTTTAATTCTTTTCTTTCTAATTTCCTTCAGCCACTCAAGGGGTTATGTATCCAACCAAGATGGTAGTATATTATTGTCCCGCTAATGTGTCACGCCCCAAACCCAACATCGGATTCGATCACGTGACACGGCTGTATGAATCCTAAAGCATCACCTTAGAGATCATGCAAGGCTTTAAAATCCAATATAATCTCAATATCCATAAATAATAATAATCTAATTTCATAATGATTAGCTAAAATAAGATAATTATAAATTTAACTCTTTCAATTATCTGATCAGGTATCAATGATGATCTATCTATTCATCTGTTCACTGACAAATCTAAATTATAGCCAATCATGAACATCGTGCAACTCTAAAAAAAGAAATAAAAAAAAGAAGGCAGTAAGCTTTACAGGTCAGTAAGATTTCTATCACATATGCATCAATATAATAATATAATTCAAAAATAATAAATAAATAATTATCAAAGAGAAATCATAAGTCACAAAATCTCGTATCACATATATATTGTAACTCAATAATTATATGAATATAATATCATGAATCATGTAATATTATAATTCTATCATAAATATCATATGTATGTTCATATGGCTTATCAATTATGTTTCATTAATATATTTCAAATCAATCATCATCTTCTAGTTTGAACTAATCATGGCTATACTTCGGCCTATGATCGGCAAACCATATATCATGCTTCAGCCTACAATGGCAATCTATAATAATCCATATTTCAATCCATAGTGGCAAACCAGAATATTCATGTTTCGATCTATAATGAAAAACTAAGATATTTATGCTTCAGCCCGTAGTGGCAAACTAAGATATCCGCACATTAGCCCATGATGGCAAACCAAGATATCTGTGAGTTAGCCTATGGTAGCAAACCAGGATATCATAATTTGGATCATGACTGACAATATAAGATATCATGATTCAATCCATGATCAACAATCCACATCATAGCTAGTCTAAATCCTCTTACACAATCAAGAGTTCATTCAATAATTTGTATTACATTTCTAGTTCAATTTTAAAGCATTAGATATCATACACTATAGCATAATGGAATATTATCAACGCAAAAATACTAAATTCTTGATGCTTATAAGCATCGCAAAAAATAATTTTGACGCTTTCTAAAACATTGAAAAAGCATCATTACATGAAGTGTGGAAACTAATTTTGTTGATGCTTTAAAAAAGCATCAGTAAGTTTAGAAAAATTTCCGATGCTAGTGATTGCATTAGTATACTTATTAATGCCAATGCTTATAAGCATTGTCAATTAACAATAATTGCTGATGCATATAAGCATCAGTATTTACTAAATTTTGAAAAAAAATAAAAAATATACAATCCAAAAATAATTTATATAATAATAATATACCTGTCCAAAATTTATAGAAAAATTCAAATACCAATGTAAATATAAAAAAGACTATATAACATCACATTCAATACATATCCAGAGAATAAAGTACCACAGGGCTAGTGTCATTAAGGATGACTTAATCATTAGCTTGTTTCATAATGAGGACCGTATAATGTGAAGATACCTCAGTTATCATTTATTTATTTTGCCTGCAAGTCATTCCACTTAAGCTCAAACTAATTGTTTACGGACAGCAACGGCTTAACTGCAAGATAAGTGCACCCAAGGGAATAGCCCCACATAAAGTACCCTTCAAATTGCTTGATCCAAGAGAATGTAGCAAGATGAAATATAGCTAACGACAGAAGAAAATCAGATGACATGAAATGACATGAAAAGTTTTGCATAAAAAATAGCACAACTGAAAATTGCTTCTTATTCATGGCTTTGAACATAGTGTAATACCCAGTCCCATACACTGATCTCAAAGTAGAACAAAAAAAATTTAAAAAAAAATAGGAATTGGGCCAGCATGTGCAACATACGTGCTAGAATTATTTGGGATATGGGAAGAGCGTGGAAGAACTCCCGAAGGAGTTCTTCTCCAACCAAAAGTCCTAAAAACATTAAGAAATAGAGATTGATTCGAACTCTAAATCCTCCCATCAGAATTCTATTTAAAGACCTCTAATCTCTTGATTTTTCTCACTGGAAATCATCAAGTCCACCGCCCATTCTTCCCTTCTTTTCCTCTCGATTGCCGACAACTTAGTTTGGTCTTACTTAGGCCACCGAAAATCAAATAAAATCCATCCAAAATCAGGTAAATATCTTCCATAATCTTCCCTTAATCCTTATGGGGCTTTAATTTTGAATTTTTGCTGATTTTGCTGTCGAAAAACTCTTGGAAAAATATGGTTTCAGATCTCCTGTTTCTCCCCATTTTCTTTTCATTTTTCCATCCGCTAGTTGTCATCGCCGGTCACCGGACCAAGGCTGTTTGTGTCATTGTGATGCTCTCTTCTGATTGTGGGGCACCATCGGCTAGGAAGGGGGACCATTTGGCATCAGAAACAAGGGGAAGAAGACCCCCTGCTCCATGAAAGAGGAAAGGAAAAGGAAGAGGACCATGGGTCCTCTGTTTTTCTATGGAAAAAGAAAAAAAAAAAAGAAGAAAAGAGAGAGAGAGACTGGCTTATGGTTTCCGTATAATTCATCCTTTTGACTCTAATGCTCAAGATGATCTAGAGTTTAACTGTCAACCGTAATTAAGTCGACCATATTGTATTTCAACCTTTCAAATCTATCTCATGGATTATTCCAGCCATGGTTTTACTGAATTGAAATATATTGATGCATATCTTCTACTAATTCAGAAGGATCAATTCTATCTTGACTTACACACTGACTTGACAAGTACTTGACTGTACCTAGTATCCTTTCATCATTAAGTTAGAAACTTAGATGGTTCGATACTAAAGTACAGTGAGTTGCTTACAAATCATCGTGGTGGTCTCAAGTTTGAGGGACACTTATATCCATACCCTTCATGAGCTACTCTTGACAGTAAAGTGCTCGTTACATGGTCACGTTTGATGTGAATGTACTCCTACATTCCATCTATATACCATAACAGTGTCTCCACACTCTTTGGTTAAGAGGACAACCAACTCATATGGCACACAATGGCCTACACTTGATATCGCTATCGTCCTAGTAATAGCATATCATTTAATCGTGAATATTTTAAGAACTTAATGATAAATCCTCCTTTATCGATTAATTATAGTCCTAAAGACTTCATTACAACACAGAAGTTCAAAGATTATCAATTTATAATGAAAATATTAAATTATTTTTATTAATAAAAATTTATATATAATTTACAAAATGAGCACAATCATCTAACGCTTGGCTTTGGGATATATTTTCTAGCACTCTAGGCGTAGTTAATGTATGATACAGTCTCTCTATTGTGAGTCTCGACTAGATGACAGGTCATGGATAATTCGTCAAACCTCATCATTAGTCATATGATAAATTTGATCAGCTTAAGTCCATTAGTAATATCAAATGAAAACTCTTTTCTATCAATCATACTGCTATAACCATAGACTTGTGGACTCAGCTTTTCAAATCTCATAGGACTACTCCTCTCTATATCAAGGTCGATAGATCCTATATAAACGTATACATTGCTCGTATAGCTCAACCAACTGAAGCCAATATTTACTATAAAAATTCATAATCAAGTTAATATTTATGTGTAGTCAAACTACAGCAGTCTTATTACGAGCAACTATGACACCGTAGGTCAAAGGACTAGTCACACAACTACAACATCGATATAATCATTGATAATTGAATAGAAATCTATGTAATCTCTCATATGGTTATGCCCAATATCAGTTATTCTCTAACAAGTACCCATACTTTTCGCTTAGTGTCTCTACACCATAGATTAGAGACTCATCTATCCTGATGAAAGCAAACTGTATGTCGGTCTATCTGAAAGGATCACCGTCCCTATGATTATTCTATGATTGGGAGTAATTTAGAAATCGATCATGCATACCTCTAATTCTCAATATTTGAGAATGTGTATCGTAACTTAATTCCAAGGATAATTCAAGGATACATAACACTTAAATAAAAAAAAAAACTTACCCTTTATTGATTAAATCAATAGTTTAAGTATAAATTTATGTCATAGAATAAAATGTGTTAACTAATAATTGACTTTTAGGATATATATCTAACACTGTGAGAATGCCGAAGAGTATCGAGCCATTGGAGGATCGAAGTTGTGGCTGAATCCTAAGACCCGGCTCCTATTCACCCCTTTAGTGACCTTGAGCCATCCCTCAAGGTCAAGGAGGGGTTAAGTGGACTGATCATCACCATACCGCACAACGATGTACTCCACATAGTCTGCTTGCACAGTTCAAAAATATATTAGTTCTAATATACATATCATACCCTATAATAATTTAATAAATATAGTTTAAAATTCTTACTGCAATTTATCGCAATCCAAAATTTAAGTAATCATCAGTCTTCTTAGATTGATGTGTGGCCTCCCACAAATATAGATGACCTAGTGGATGATCCAGCTATCGTGTCTACAATAAGTAAATAATAAAATTAAATTAATTAAAGTATATATATAAGAGTTTTTATAGTTCTAGTGAAGAATTTTGGTATAGATTTCTTACCAGTCTATCGGCCATAATATGTGTACTAACGGAGCCGCCCATGTACTTGATCGGATCTTGCTAGACAGTCCGATTCTGTCGAACCCTCTGCCATCCACTGGAGTACTTCTCACTACTCCACTGATCACAGAGGGCCTCCCATACATCCGCCCGCATCCAATGATCCCTATAGGATCTCCAATCCGATGGCAACTGAGAACTGGAATGCTCGATGTCGGACTGTCTGAGGCTGTAGAGGCCATCTCAAAGTCTCTGTGTGGCCACCTCATTAAGGGTCCAAGGTCAGCCTCCTCATTTTGGAGAGTCTCGAATTGGTAGTACTCCTACAAGATATAATTAAAACGTGTATTAATAAGTAGAATACAAATATACCATGAATTTAAAAATTAAATATTTCTAATTTACTCGAAATATCTCTCAAACTGCATTCGAGCTCCAAAAGACCAGCTGGAGAACTCGTTCATCAGCCCCAGCATCAAGCATCGGATGATGTCGATAATCATAAGAGATACTCCAAGCTTTCTAAACATGCTGTAAAATTGATTTTGAGAAATAAATGTTAACTCTATAATGACTAAATTCTAAACATATTAATTGAAGTCATAGTACTTACGAGCAGCTCTGAATATGGTTGAGCTCTCTATCCTCCGATCAAGTCAGAGGTGCCGCGAGCCAGATGGATCCTCAACCATGGCTCTATGTCTAAGAGTCGATCACTATTGCATGTGACTGTGGGGTCACTTGTGGCCCCCTCTCATCCAAACCTGAGTGCAAAATATCTAATATAAACAATGTTATATTAGTTAACAAAGGATAAAATAACATAAACGAGAATATCTAAAGTATTAGAGTTTACCGCCTGGTATGAGAGGTGCAGAACCATACGAGTTGGTTGCATGAGAGCTTTCTCTTCCAAAGCTCTCTCCTCGGCTTTGACGGCTCCAACCTCGAAAAGACATGATCTATAATATCTGAAAATAAAGATAACTATATATCATATTGGATTAACTGTATATCAAAATAAAATAACTATGTATCATATTAGATTAACTATATATCATAATAAAATAACTATATATCATATTTATTTAACTATATATCATGATACCTTAACTCTGTATCACATTCATAAAAGTAACATGGTATTTTGCATGCTTGGAGTAGAAAGTAACGTTATAATGGTTTGATTAGAAACTGTGGTTGACACAAGTATTTGTCATCCGATAGAGTTTGACTTCTATCTTTGTAGCCATGCTAGCATAAAGATAATACTTTTTTTGTACTTCTTCTTTTTTTTATGCAGACCAACACATTATCATGTACTGTTGGATGAGAATCATTTTTCTATCAATATATTGCAGATGCTAACTAACAATCTTATATAACATCTAATCTCTCTGATGGAAAATCGACATCAGTTAGTGGGTCTAGGGATAGGTCTGCTGTGGTGCACCATCTACCGTAGATCAAGAATAATATTAAAAAAATATATACAATAATTAAATATAAAATTTTATGGTTATAGATGCATCAATAGGTTAAATTTTAAGAAAATTCTAAAATCCTAAGGAATCAACTAGGATTTAAACATTATAACTTAATTATAGAGAAGAAATAGAGGAGATTAGGGCTCATACCAGTGGAGATAAAAAAGATCCAAGATTGATAAAACCTCTCATGGATGTAATGGATGAAACCTTGATGATGTTGTAGCAAAAAGTTTTCATGGAGAGCTGCTTGATGTAGATTGTATGATTATAAAAAGTTCTTTATAGAGGAATCTTGACGAAATCAAAAATTTATGTGGTGGGATTCCATCCATACCTAATAAAAGTCTTTGTATTGAAGTCAATCCCAAGATATTTTTAAGGATGCCTCACATAGTTTTTTTCTATTTTGGAGATGGATGACACCCAATATTTTCACGATGCCTTGTGCCTTTTTTTCACATATTTAGATGGCCACGCCTTGTTTCCCTTTTTCTCCACATTTTGAGATGGGTGGCATCGGTTTTCTTTTTTTCCATAATGCCTCATTTAGATAGGAGTCATAAGTTCTATATACCTAATGGAGTCCAAATCCTAATAGAATTACTGTAATGACTTATACAATTATTTGCATTTCTCAAACTGTCCATACTGGATAATCAATTGACTAATGTACATAATTCTTCCATCTGTACAAAAATATATAAATATACGGAGACAGTAGAATATGTACATTAATCAAAAAATGGATCTATGGTTCTATACAATACAATTTTTTTTAAAATTAATATCTAATTAATTACTTAAATTGACACCCAATTATGGGATGCCATAGAATATGCACTTAGCCCTTACGCGAGGACTGGTTGCCCTAGACACCAGCTAGGACCTGAGGCTCAAGCGTGCAGGGCATGCCTTGGCCCCGTATTTGAAATGCTGCCCGATACCTTCCATCAGCCTTAACACGCAAGGCACACAAGGGCTGGATGCTTTGGACGTCAACTAGGATTTGAGGCCCAAGCGTGCAGGGCATGCCCTGGCTCTGTATTCGCAATGCTGACCGGCATCTTCCCTCGGCCTGAGCGTGCAAGGGCTGGATGTCTTGGATGCCAGTTGGAACCTGAAGCCCTAGCGTACAGGGCATGCCCCGACCCCATGTTTGCAAGGCTGTCTGGCACCCTTTCTCGATCCAAGCACTCTGCATGCTGAGACCCAAGTCTCATGCTTCTAATTAATTAATTATTTATTTATTTATTTAATTAAACATCTAACTAATTAATTAAATTAATATTTAATTAATTAGTTTTTAATACCTAATTATACTTAATTAACATAGTTTAAATAAAAAATTAATTTTTAGTGACGGCATTAGCTATGGCTAATGCTATCGCCAATACTCACAGTAGAAGGTAGACTGTCGTGCAGGGACTGAAGCATGAGCTGGCGTGTAGAGACTGAGATAGAGGGGATGGCTCAGGGATAGGACGTCAGCTCAGAGACGTGGCCGTAGAGATGAGGGCATTGGGATGGGGCTGTCAGAAAGTGGTGTGGGTCAGGGCCATGAGGTCATGTCAGCAGGTAGGGGCCATAGGGTTGGGGCCGCGGGCTAGGGGCGGTGGGGTAGGGGCTATGGGGTTAGGCCGACGGGGCTGGGGTGGCGAGGTCGGGGTTGGGGCGGCTACAGGCATGGCTGAAGCATGACCTCGGGGCTGCGGGATGCTGGAGCATGGGGAGGGGGGAACCACTATGAAGGAGGCACCGAGAAGGGGGAGAACAGGACTGAGGCACTGGGAGATGGCTTAGGGATGGGATGTCAGCTCGAGGATGCAACCGCAAAGATGAGGGCGTGGAGATTAGGCCATGGGAAGGCGGCATGGGTTGGGGCTGTGGGGTCGGGCAGGCAGGGCAGGGGCCGCAAGTTGGGGCCACTAGCTAGGGTCGACGGGTAGGAGCCGTGGGGTCGAGCCGATGGGGCCAGGGCAGCGAAGTTGGGGCCGGTCGGGTTGGGGCAGTCATGGGCATGGCCGAAGCATGGGCTCGAGGCCATGAGATGCTGGAGTGCAAGGAGGGGAGAACCGCCGGGAAGGAGGCATTAGGGAGGGGGGAACCACCGGGAAAGAGGCACCGGTGAGGGGGTATATCTCTAGCAACGGCAATCTTCCATCTCTAATAACTAATCACCGTCGCTAATACTGTTATCAGAAAAAAAATATTTTTTTTATTTTTTTATTAATTTTTTTTCAAAATTATTAGCGACGATAATTTTTTCCATCACTAATAGCAGTCGGTGATTAATTAATGTAAATATAATTATAATCAAAATTTTTAAAAAAATTTAAATTTATTAGCGATAGTTTGTGCCGTCACTAATAGTATTAGCAACGGCTAATTTTTTGGACTATTTTTGTAGTGGTTAAAGACTATCATTAGCAACGAAAAACAAGTTGTCACTAATACCATCACTAATAGTATAAATTCATGTAATGCTAGAAGCATAAGCCATCACTTTGTCATATTATATCAGTACACATCCAAGATCCTTTCTAGAAGCATCACTGTAGATTATGAATCCTTTATTGCCTAAGGGTATAGTGAGAATAGGTGCAAAAATGAATCTTTTCTTTAACTCTTAGAAACTTTGCTCACAATCTTTGGTCCATTCAAATTTGACTCCCTTTTGAGATAGACGGGTCTAGGAAAATCCTTCCATAAATCTCTTATAACAGCTTGCCATTCCTAGAAAGCTACATATTTTTGATATATTTGTTGGCCTGTTTCACTATACCACAACCTCTATCTTCTTTGGATCCATGGAGATTCCATCTTTAGATATAATATGTCCCAAGAATGCTACTTTATCTAACTAAACTTCACACTTCTTCAATTTAGCATAAAGCTTCTTATCTCTTAAAATCTATAATATACATCTCAAGTGTTCCTCATGCTCTACTATATTTTTAGAGTAGATCAATATATCATCAATAAATACCACTACAAATTGATCTAGAAAAGACTTGAACAATCTATTCATTAAATCTATAAAGGTGGCTAGAGCATTTGTCAAACCAAACGATATTACTAAGAATTCATAGTATCCATAATGGGTTCAAAAAGTAGTCTTAGATATATCCTCTGCTTTGATTTTTCATCTAATGATATCCTGATCAAAAATCAATCTTAGAGAAAATCTGAGCACCCTGTAATTGATCAAACAAATTTTCTATTCAAGGCAAAAGATATTTATTTCTTATGGTAACTTTATTCAACTCTCTGTAATCAATGTAAAGTCTCATGGTTCTATCTTTCTTTTTCACGAATAATACTGGAGCTCTCCAAGGTGACACACTAGGTCGAATAAAATCTTTGTCTAATAATTCTTGCAACTATGCCTTTAATTCTTTCAACTCAGTAGGGGCCATCCGGTCGGGGGCTTTGAAAATTTGACTTGAATCTGGTATTAGATCAATGGCAAACTCAATTTCTCTATCTGATGGCAATCTCGGAAGCTCCTTAGGAAATACATCTGAAAATTCATTTACTATAGGGATATCTTCCTATCTTGATTCCTCCTGTTGAATATCAATCACTGTAGCTAAGTAACCTTTGCATCCTTTTATCATCATCCGTTTGGCTTGCAGGGTCGAGATTACTTATAGAGGAGTAACTCCTTTGCTTGATAAGTAGCAAGTCAATCCATCCTTTGTATCACATCGAAGTCCCACATATCTAATACTATTAAATTAGCAAGCAACTCACTATTTCCTATTTTATCTTTACTAGATCTGCATATAGTGTGAATACTTATCATACCTCCTGGTGTACTTATCATACCTCCTACTAGTGTCTCAACACATAATTCAGTCCTCATAAATTCATATGGCATACCATGTTTCTTAACAAAAGCAGTGGATATAAATGAATGTGTGGCACTAGAATCAAATAAAACATAAGCATATATGTCGGATATTGCAATAGTACCTATCACCACTGTATTGAAAACCTGTGCATCTTGTTAGGTAAGTGTATAAACTCTTCTCTGGGTTCTAGATTTTTGACCTCCCTCTTTGATGTGCACCATCATGAAGAAAGAGATGATCACATGCCATATATGGATCCAAGAGCCAAATTGATGATTTTACTCACATGCGTAGAAGCATGATATGGTGCGAATCAGATTTGACAGGAATTTGAAAGGAATTATTGCTTGAAAAAAGAGCCGAGTTTAGAAGCTTGTTATGTTCTTCCTAATTCACCATGATCTCCAGCCACCATCATTTTCATAATAGCAAGACGCAATCAAGGTTGTTTTGTTCTTCCTAATTCACCATGATCTCCAGCCACCATCATTTCCATAGTAGCAAGATGCAGCCAAAGTTATTTTGTTCTTCCTAATTCACCATGATCTCCAGCCACCATAATTTCCATAGTAGCAAGATACGGCCACTATTATTTCCTTTGTAGCAAGATATAGCCATCATCATTTCTATGATAGTCAAATTCTGTTATTTTCTTCCATTTACTGAATGTCTTATGTTCCCTCTCTTATCTATATAAAGGGAGGCGACCTATGTATTCAATTCAGATTTCAAAGGTTTTTTTTTTTCTCTCTCTTTTTCTGTGCTCCAATCTTTATTCTTACCTACACAAGATAGTTATTTAGGCCTGCGCACATCAGTTTGGTATCAGGGCCTGAGGGAGTGTTTGACATCCAAATCATGTCTGGAGGAGACGAGGCCCCTGTCATTCCTAGAGGCATGAGTCTGGAACAAGCTCAGATTATGGGGCTCCAGCGGCGTCAAGAAGAGATGATGGAGCAACTCAATTGCCTAACACAAGCGTTTGAGCGGTTGGCAACACTTCCCCCACCACCACAGCGGCATGGCCATCCAGCACCACGACGAGTTGATCGCAATGATGAAGAGGAGTATGACGAACCCGGAGATGATGATGGTGTGGAGGAACACCCATGGCAAAGGCGGCAGCAAAGGAGTTTGGGAGACAATATTAAGATGAGGATCCCATCCTTTAAAGGAACCAGCTCACCCGAAGAATATCTGGAATGGGTGCAACGTGTGGAGAAGGTCTTTGAATGTCAAGATTATTCTGAGGTAAAAAAATGTAAACTTGCTGCCCTTGAATTCACTGATTATGCTAATCTTTGGTGGGAGAATGTGAAAGCTCAGCGTAGGAGGGATGGAGAAGAGGAGATCCGGAACTGGAGGCTTATGAAGCGGATCATGGAGAAGCGATTTGTCCCTCAATATTATAAGCAGGAGCTGTACATCAAGTTACAAAGCTTGAGACAAGGGGGGATGTGTGTTGAGGATTATGTCAAAGAATTTGAGATGCTGATGATGAGATGCGATTTGCGAGAACCTCAAGAACAGACCATTGCAAGGTTCTTAGGAGGCTTGAATAAGGAGATTGCTGATACGGTGGAGTTACAATCTTATGTGTTCCTTGACGATGTGATCAAACTTGCTGTTAAGGTGGAGAGACAGCGCAAGCATGGTGCAAGTAAGCCAAGTAAGACTACCAACTCATCTTCCTTATCACCATGGTCCGTCCCTAAGACGGTGCCAAAACAAGTAGAAAAAGATGATTCTAGCAAGCGAGTCACAGATACGGCCAAAGAAAAAGAGGTGAAAAATTCACAACCTCCCAGACGAAGTCGAGATATCAAGTGTTTCAAGTGTCTTGGTTACGGTCATATAGCTTCTGAATGTCCAAACAAGAGGGTGATGTTCATTCGAGAGTCACAAGAAGAAATTGAAAGTGAAGATGAGGCTATTTTGGAAGAGGTAAAAGAAGATTATGTGGAGTTTGCAGATGAAGGAGAGTTGTTGGTTATTCGTCGCAACCTGAACCTACAAGCCAAAATGGATGATGAGCAGTGCGAAAATATCTTCCATACCAGGTGCACCATCCATGATAAGGTATGTGGTGTTATCATTGATGGAGGTAGCTGTACCAATGTGGCTTCTACTATTTTGGTAGAAAAACTTAATTTGGTGACTATGAAGCATCCCCGTCCCTATAGATTGCAATGGCTTACTGACGATGGTGATGTGAAGGTTATAAAGCAGGTTGTAGTACCTTTCTCTATTGGCAAGTCCTACAAAGATGAGGTTGTTTGTGATGTGGTTCCTATGAAAGCCAGCCATCTTCTTTTGGGAAGGCCTTGGCAGTACGATTGGAGGGCTATTCATGATGGCTTCAAAAACACCTATTCATTTGCCAAGAATGGGAAGAACATAGTATTGGCACCACTTAGCCCGCAACAGGTCCAGAAGGATCAGCTTGTGATTGAAAAGGGCAAGAAAGAGAATCTATTTGCCAACAAGGGGGAAGTGAAGCGAGTTTTGACTAACCATGAAATTATTTTTGTTCTTGTAGCTAAGCAGGTTCCAAGTGAAGAAGTCTCCCTTCCACCGCAAATGAAGGAGATCTTGGAGGAATTTATAGATGTGTTCCCGGAAGAATTACCAAAAGGATTGCCACCAATCAGAGGGATCGAGCATCAGATTGATCTCATTCCAGGGTTTGCCCTACCAAATAGACCAGCCTATAGATGCAATCCCGAGGAGGCCAAAGAGTTGCAGCGGCAAGTTGTGGATCTTTTGGAGAAGGGTTATGTGAGGGAGTCTATGAGCCCATGTTCAGTACCAGCTTTGTTGGTACCAAAGAAGGATGGATCTATGCGGATGTGCGTGGATAGTAGGGCGATAAACAAGATCACAATAAAATATCGCTATCCAATCCCGCGACTGGATGATATACTTGATGAGTTGCATGGAGCTAAGATCTTCTCAAAAATAGACCTTAGGAGCAGATACCATCAGATTCGCATGAAGGAAGGTGATGAATGGAAGACCGCATTCAAGACCAAGTTCGGATTGTATGAGTGGACGGTCATGCCATTTGGCTTGTCCAACGCACCTAGCACATTCACGAGATTGATGAATTATGTGCTGCGATCGCATAGTCTTTCTTGGCTATGTTGTGTCACAACATGGAATGGAAGTTGATGAGGAAGACTTGGATTTGAGGGCAAATCCTACTCAACAAGGGAGAAATGATGTGCACCATCATGAAGAAAGAGATGATCACATGCCATATATGGATCCAAGAGCCAAATTGATGATTTTACTCACATGCGTAGAAGCATGATATGGTGCGAATCAGATTTGGCAGGAATTTGAAAGGAATTATTGCTTGAAAAAAGAGCCGAGTTTAGAAGCTTGTTATGTTCTTCCTAATTCACCATGATCTCCAGCCACCATCATTTCCATAATAGCAAGACGCAATCAAGGTTGTTTTGTTCTTCCTAATTCACCATGATCTCCAGCCACCATCATTTCCATAGTAGCAAGATGCAGCCAAAGTTATTTTGTTCTTCCTAATTCACCATGATCTCCAGCCACCATAATTTCTATAGTAGCAAGATACGGTCACTATTATTTTCTTTGTAGCAAGATATAGCCATCATCATTTCTATGATAGTCAAATTCTGTTATTTCCTTCCATTTACTGAATGTCTTATGTTTCCTCTCTTATCTATATAAAGGGAGGCGACCTATGTATTCAATTCAGATTTCAAAGGTTTCTTTTTTTTTCTCTCTCTTTTTCTGTGCTCCAATCTTTATTCTTACCTACACAAGATAGTTATTTAGGCCTGGGCACATCACTCTTTGTTTTGTCCATCATAGGTTCTCTAGGCAATTTGATTTTCAATCTTTTGTGGGTAGTTAGCGATCTTATGATCCATCTAACCATAGTTAAAGCAGGCACCCAAAATCCAACAACAATCCTTGTCAGTATGATTTCGACCACATTTGGAGCATCGCTCACCATCTGCCCACTGAGTCTTATTATCTTTTATTTTCTTAGTTGGCTCTGATACCATATTAATTATCACACTCCAAATCTGAGATTGTGAGTCGAGGGTCATGGCAACCACCGCATAATTATAAAGAACTCTCTCCATAAGTATCCAAAATATTTCAAACAAATATCAAAACTATATAGTGATATTTATTAGAACACTAAATCAAAGATTTAAATTTATTAATCAAATTAAATGATGTTCAAATTTAAATATCTTACATCAAATAAAGTTCTACTAAAAATAACAAAAATATATCTAAGTTCGATGAAGCTGATACTATTAAATCTCACCCCTAAAAGCTCTCTCGCAAAATAATGCCCATATTCATAATTAATTATCTGAATCTTAAAAAAGTAAAGAGAGACGTGATGAGCTTGACAGTCTAATAAGTAATAAATATCTCATCTTGATATTTCAGATACTATTATAAAATATAATATTTGAAATTAATTTCATAAATAAACATAAAAATATATTTCATACTTTCTTAAATAAATCAGATGATCTCAATATTTATATGCATGTGTAATTATAAATCTGATTCGAACAAAAATACATATAACTCAATAGTCTGAACTACGACCATACTTATCCCTGTGGTAGGGCTAGAACAGAAACAGTGAGCTCAAACATAGTATCAACGCATAATCTACATGGTAGGATCCAAAATTTAATGCACAATCTCCATTGGTAGGATCCAGAGTCCAATGCACAATCTCCATTAGTATCCTTACCATTCTTCTCTTGCATATCATTTGATCTGGCTCTCTTTTTTTGGTTCTTTTATCTTTCTATATATTTTTCATTGATCTCTTTTTCAATTATCAGTGCTTTATTTATTGTATCTACATAAATAGTCAGTTCATATGATACCACTTATTTTCGAATTTCTATCCTCAGCTCTATCTCGAATTTATGAACTCATTCTTACTCACCATCCACTAATCTCGGAGCAAATTTTGCCAGCTATGTGAACTTTGCTTCATATACGGTCATACTCATACCCTTTTGCTTCAGATAAATAAACTCTTGCTCTTTTTAGGTTCTTACAATCCGAGAAAAGTATTGATCATAGAATGCAATTTGGAATCTCTCTCAGGTGAGTAGTTTTCTATCTTGTTCATATTTTTGCTGTGGTCACTACCATCAGTTGAACACTTCTCCTTGTAGTAGACAGGCTACATATCGAATCTTTTTGTCATCACAGCACTCCTGGATGGTGAATGCTTTCTCCATCTCCATTATCCAATTGTTAGATTCTAAAGGTTCAGTAGTTCCCTTGAAGTCTAGAGAAGTTAGCTCTTTGAATTTCATGATGTTGTTTCACTCCACCTGTTGTTCCACATATCCATGTTACTATGGTGGATGCTGATGTTGTTGTTTATCTTGTTGTACTTATTATTATTCAGGCAATTGCTGTTGTATTTATTGTTGATCTGCATCATCCAAACTAGGGTTTACATTAATTGAATCATGTCCAATTCTTGATGTGCTGTTGGAGGAGTTTCAGAAGGATTACCAACTTGCTCATGCTAAGAGGTGCCACTAATCAGTTAGAGAGTACTGCCATCTTACGGTTCTAATGTCTCCCTTGCGACTCTTTGAGTAGTCCTTCCCATTCGACGAGAGGGCATGATAACCTATATAGTAGCAAATCTTCATTAAGTTCATTTATCTACTTGTAACGATGGATTTTATGATTATATTTATAATTTTAACATCCTAATATTCCTGATATCTACCCACCTACACTCAACTCATGTACATTCTATATGTCATATCTATCTACTTATGCTCTGATACCATATTAATTATCACGTCTCCAATCTGAGATCGTGAGTCAAGGGTCATGGCAATCATCATGTACTTATGAAGAACTCTCTCTATAAGCATGCAAGGTATTTCAAATAGATATCAAAACTATATAGTGCTATTTATTAAAATACTAAAGTTAAAGATTTAAAATTTATTAATCAATCAAATGATGTCTAAATTCAAATATCTTACATCAAATAAAATTTTATTAAAAATAATAAAAATATATCTAAGTTCAATGAAGCTGATAGTGCCAAGTCTCACCTCTAAAAGTTTTTTTTCAAAAATAATACCTTCATTCATAATTAATTATCTGAATCTGAAAAAAAAAAAAGAGAGGTGATGAGCTTAACAATCCAGTAAGTAATAAATATCTTATATAGATATTTCAGATATTACTATAAAATAAAATATTTAAAATCAATGTCATGAATAAACATAAAAATATATTTCATATTTTTTAAATAAATTAAATAATTTTAATATTCATATACATGCATAATCATAAATCCAATTCGAACAAAAATACATATAACTTAATAGTCTGAACTACAACCACACTTATCCCTATGGTAGGGTTAGAATAGAAATAGTGAGCTCAAATAGAGTACCAATGCATAACCTCCATTGGCAGGTTCAGAATTCAATGCACAATCCTCATTGGTAGAGTCCAGAGTCCAATGCATAATCCCTATTGATAAGGTTCGGAATCCAATACACAATATCCATTGGTAGGATCTAGAACATAGTTAGGCTAAGAGCATAAAATCTTAGGCATATCAAAGCACTTTTGTAAAATAATACATATATCACAATTTCTTGTATATTTCATAATCAATCCATAAACCACAGTATTCCAAAAATTTCAAATTTTTAAATCACTTTTCAATCAAAATATGGTTTCATGGATCATGCATAATTCAGAAGCTAATTATTTATTTTTAAAATAAATTATAAAATATCTCAAAAAGATAGTTTCTTACTTACCTCTTACAGAATACTGAAGAAATGAATCGATTAACCTTAAGAAGATTCTTCAGAACCTATTTTTCAAAATTATATTTTTATATTAATTATAATTCATAACTAAATCATAATAAAATCTCAAATCAAAACCTCACTTAAGATCATATTAGAAATTGGGTGTATTTTTCTCATTAAATTTCTAAAATAAGATCAAATTAATCATGGAAGATAGGTCTTCAATTTCATAAATCCAAAAAAAGCGAGAGAGACAACAAGCATGATAGTAAGAAAATACTGAAGAGAGAGAAATAAATCTAGAGAGAGACTATAGAGAGAGAAAATAGAGAGAGAAAAAATAGAGAGGAAAGAGAGAGAAAAAAGTAGAGAGAAGAAATTTTTTTTTATTATTTTCTCTTTTTCTATTCTTTTCTTTTTTTCTCATAGAATAGAGGACTTAGTCCTCCTTCCTCTTCCACTAAACAAGGAACTCTATTTTCTTGTTCTGAATCAAAAAAGCCTCTTCTCCCTCCAATCGGGAACCCCCGTGGTCGAAAGAACAATCCTCGATGGTGACAAACAACCTGGTCTAGTGACTGGTGGTGGCCCATAATGACGGAAATCAAAGACGGAACACAAAACTGGGATTCAGAAAAATAATGATTTTCAAGGGATTTTGGATTGAAAAATTCAGCAAAAATTTAAGATTAAAACCTATGAAAGATTGAGGGCATGTGATGGAAGAGATTTACCTGATTTAAATGAAATTTGATCTGATTTCTAGCAGCCAAAGTAAGATCAAGTCCACCGGATGAAAGGGAAGAAAACCAATGATTAATCTGTATTTTTTTGTGAGGAAAAATCCAAGAGATTGAGGCCTTTAAATGGACCTCTAATGGCAAGAATTTAGAGTTCGATTGAGTCTCTATTTTCCTAATATCTTTAGGATTTTGGATCGAAGGAGTTAGCTTCCATGCGACCCTGCCCCTTCCACGGTAATTTCCAATATGTGCAACACACATGTTGGTCCTTTTTTCTAATTTGTTGATTAAGTGGGTTTTGTTTTACAATTTTGGATATTATAGGATAGAGAACGAAGAAGTCAGAGCTCTATGGAAGAGCTGGATTCCAGTGCATATGGAGTCCATCTCCGGAAGAAGGCATACAAATTCGATCTTCCTTCCAAGATAGGTGTTCATTTACTTAGAGGGTCCCAAAGAAAAGATTTTATAGATGAAAATAAGTATTGTCGCCTTCAGGGGCATGCACCATCCATCAGATAATAACCGTACGTATGTCTTGAGGTTGTTGAGATCATGGATCTCGTTTAGCGGAGGAAAGAGTGAAGCAGTGAGTGGTTAGATTGCTTGTCATCTTGCAAACAGAACTCCACCAGCATGGTAGTAAAGGAACATGTGGTAGAGGCTTGAATAACATACCAAATGCGATGCTTGGTACATGCAGGTAATGTTGCCAATATATTGATCACTATATTTGGTACGCACAGGTAATGTTGTAGTAGAATTATCAAAAATTTTGATTGACATATTTGGTATGACAATTATATTACTGGTAATGTGAAATAAAATTTTTAAAATACCTTCAGTAATTTGAGTTAGGAGTGTGGTAGTAATATGGGTGTGGTAGTGGCATGGAGAAGCGGTGAGTTGGAGGTTGTGGAGAACCATAGGCAGAGGGGAGGGGTAGGTGGTGGGCACGCACAGAGGAGCCATGGGGATGGTGGGGATGAGCACAGAGGAGCCGCAGGGGTGCATGGATCGGAGGGTGTAGGGAACCACAAGCACCTAAGGGGGGAGGGGGCGGGCATGCACAAAGGAGCCATAGGGGTGGTAAGGATGAGCATTGAGGAGCTATGAGAGAGTGGTGGAGGATGAGGGTGGAGGAGTCGTGAGCAGGCAAGGGGGTAGAGAAGCCGTAGATTGTGGGGGGGAGATGGAGGAGCCACGGAGGGGTGGGGGGGGCGGAGGAGCTGTGGGTAGACGTATGGAGATGGAGGAGCCATGGGTATGGGGTGCATGTGGAGGAGCTGCAGATGGTGCTGAAGGAAGGGTTGGGGAAGAGGGAGGAGGGTTGGGCAACGAATTGTGTGCAATTTTTTTGAGGGATAATTTTATCTAAAATTTTTATTGCAATATTGCCAATGAAGTAGTAATCTAGATAGCCATCCCTTCACAAGGCTATCTAGTTTGCCTTATGAGAGGTTATGTAGATCACCAAGATAATTTGAATTGCCATTCAAAGAGCATACCAAATATAGCAATCCAGTGGGTCCACTTTAAATTGTCAATAATTTGGATAGATTAACAGCTACCAAATGTAACATTAAGTCAATGCTTGATAGATGTTGCTTTATTCACACCAATTTTGATCACGTCCAGAAGTTGCATAGGGTTTAATCTAGATAACTTAATATTGATCTAAAAAAATTTTGCATATCTCAGATATGCATATTGATCATTAATTGTACGAGCACAAAGTAAGGTATGATTATGTGTTTCCGGGAAGGTTAGTGGGAGTGCACAGCAATGTATTATTGTCCCATCCCCAAACTGACGTTGCAAGCCAGGAATGTAGCAACCGCTACATGTTGAAAAGATCCAAAAATTCCAATATTTGTAATAAAACCTGAGAAAAGTTTTGGATCTTCCTATTCTTAAATTACCTTGCGCATATTCTAATATATGCATTGAGCTCATTGTCCCTCTCAAAACTATTGCATGAGCAAATTACCATATGTTAGATCTTATCTGAACTTAGCTATTGTTGAACTCTCTTGGCAATTCAATTAGATATATCTAGACAAACTTTTATTTTAGGAAGATTAACTTTATGATTTAATGAATTCGAAGATCCCAAATCAACTCGCTTTTGCGCATTTCTCGGTAACCATCTAGAAGATCCAAAATTTCTCTTTACGATTTATCCCAAATCAATTGCTATACAAAGTATTATATTTCACTGGTGATTTCACCGATAGTAGCAAGAAATCCTCAAAATTTGAGAGTAACAATATAAGAGAAATCTAGTAATTCAATTCAAACAGGATAACCTAAATTAATTAGAAATTCCAATTGAGTCGCATGCTTTACGTGGAAGAGTACGCTTATCTATAGTATCCCAATTTTTTCTTTTCCAAATTCTCCTTCAAAAGGTTCATCAAATACTTACAAATTACGAAGTTATCAAGAAATAAAGAGATCAATCTACTTCAACTCAAAAGACTAAGAAACATCAAATAGAGAAAAAAACTAAGAGCTCTTCCTGATCACGACATCTCCTCTTCCAATTCATCCAATTTCGAATCTTAACCATACAATTTTTTGCTTGATTTTCTGATACTATAAAATTCATTCTTAGCCTGCACATTAAGCAAATTCATCTTAATATCCCAAAATTTGCAATCAGTTTACATCCATGATCACTTCTAGGTTCCCAAAGCCACTTAAATAACCAGTGAATACATAGTTAAAAACAGCGTAACTTGATAACATAACATGAATTCCCAGATACATTAATTATGTAACCTCGGTTGTCCTCATTCTAGGTCTAGCCTTCGTATACAACAATGATGAAAATCAGACTCAAGCAGGATGATGAAGCACAGACTCCTGGAAAGCGGGATGAGAATATTGTTTGCTAACCGCCAGAACAATAAGATTCAAATGCAGCCACGCCATGTTGAGGATGACAGCCACCACGGCTGGTCAGTTTTTGTAGTAATCTAGAATAGTATAGACTGATTGGAGAATAGTGAGCCCAACGAGAAGGACAGCTGCTACTAATGAAATGATCGCCCATGGATTTTTGAAATTGTCATGCACAGCTTTGGCACGCCACCTAGGCCATCTCGACTGGCAATAAGCATTCAAATCTTCGTACACATCCTTAAGGTAGCTATCTGCATCATAAACAACACCATTGCCTAGTTTGTTGAAGAGAGATGCAATGTCCTCGTCAGCACCAAGACATCGGTGAATGATCCCTTTTCGGTGGAGCAATTCCACATCTCTTGGGGTGTTGATGATGTCATCCACGAACAAGGTATGATAAGTGACGTCCATCGCATGTCTACAGCAACATTGCTCTAAAGCGATGAGGTTTGCGAAAATCAAGTTTGTTGCATCATCAATCTCAAGGGCCGGGATTTCCAGCACCCCGTTACAGAATGAAATGTCGAGAAAGCTTGGTGTCTTTCTCACCTTGATCTTCACTCCAGCCTCTGTAAGTTCAGTTGTGGTAGGGACAGTCGATAGGGGTGTTTCTGAAAGCGAGGAATTGGTACGCCATGGCAATACCTTGGAAAGACAATTCCCACTCGCGTTCCCCAACCTTGGAATACTCGAGATCCATTTATGGAACAAGTGGAGTAAATGATCCACATCGCCGAAGCCCTGGGAGGGCAGCTCTGGCTGCTGATTTTTCCAATACCGTGGCTGTGGGAGAGAACCAATGAACTGGGAGATGGCGGCCTTTTGAAGCGGGAGCTATTCCACCGTGACATCCTCAGCGCATCAAGAAGATGAACGATAACGAAAAAAGGAATTTGATTTTCGAGCAGCAGCAAGTCTAGAAAGATGAAATTTTGGAACCACACGTTATCCCATAACAGCCATCTGAGCTCCTCCTCTTGCAGAATCTCGTCATCCATCCCAATAAATAAATGGACGATGAAACATCCATCAAGCAGCAGCATCTCCACAAACTGATCGCTATCCAAGTCGATCACCTCCGAGTAGCAGTCCCGGGCCTGTTTCTCCAAATCCTTCATCTTTCTTAAGCCCTCGTTCTTGCTCCCGTCCGGAACTTTGGAGAGATAGTTGTGTAGGAGCCGCCACTTGAGCTGCTCCATGGCCTTCAACTCCTCCGACTTACCACGATGGTAGGGGCCGATGGAGACCAATTTTGGCTCGTAGGCACTCTGATTGCCGCATCGCATGATCGGCGGGACTCTGAAGATGGTTGTCTTTGCTGGGGATTTTCTCAGCAACGACATTCCCGCTCTATGTTTGATAGATTCCAACCATGGTGTATTGATCTCCAAGGCGACCTGTTCGTCGGCTTCTGTCGGTGGTCTTCTTTCATCCATTCTTCGTTTTTTTTATCTCCTCTCCCCACTCAAGTGCCAGGGAACTCTTTGGGCAATGCGGTAGCCGCGGAGGAGGACCCTAACATCCTTTAAGTACGTGAAGTTGCGGATAAACTTGATGCCAATCAGTCAACATAATTATAGTGTAAATATTTAATACAACAGGTGACAACTAAAAATATTAAAAAAAGACTTATATGATGATAAGATTAGTCTACGGAGTGAAGGTGATTGTGGTACAAATATTTAATACAATAAGTGACAACTAAAAATACTAAAAAATGACTAGTGTGCATAGGTGGTGGGACCGATCTACAGGTTCTGACATGATTTATCACTAGAGTGTGATTGATGGATGTATTATTTATTTTTAATTAATATTCAAGTCTCTGTCACGTGGAGCTGCTCCATTTCTCGGTAGGATCCGGATCGGATCAAAAATAAATTTAAATTAAATTTAAAAAATTATAAATTTTATATTTAAATTTAAATCTGTTCTGATTTATTTTAAATTAAGTTGAAAATTCAATCTAAAAACAATCCGACCCGATGGATCGCGAGCCGATTCAAGCATACTTTCAATCCTATTTGGAGGGAGAGCTAACTCCGATGATAGCTTAAAATTGTCTACATGACACACAACGACCGAGACTGCAAATGGTCATTAGCCCCAATCTCATGGGTCAAGTAAACCATGCATGGACTTTCATGGTTTGATTAGTCATTATCTTTGTGGAATATGTCTACCATGCCAGGCTATTAGAACGGTGGGACCGTGGGGCTTGGACTTGTCTCAGTCGCGACGACCAGAACTATTCAAGCACATGTGCTGGTGACGTGATTCAGACGGAGCATGGTTAATTTATAAAGAAATCCTTCCATTGCTATCAGTTTTTTATCGGTTTTACAACACCTTCCAAGTGCCTGGAACAATATTTTGGCTGGAGTCATAGTTCGGTTTGTTCTTTGGCTGCCACCAGCGATAAAGGGCCCCAGCAAGCTCTTAATAAATTTTTTTTGATTGAAGCTCATGGTAAAATTAAGTGACAAATTTTTTTGTGAGTTATAGGGCCTAATCATTTGAATAATAAAAAATTCTCATATTTGTGGGAAGTACGAACCCCAATGCTATAAGAATAATCAATTGAAAGATTGAAGAAGAATTGTAGAAAGAATATTTAAAATTAGATTTATTTTTTCTTAAGAGTATATATATTAAGTCTTGGTCAAGAAGCCAGGCTAATCATTCAAGGCATTAACTATCAAAAAATAAAAAAATATAAATTATAAATCACACATGAATTTGCACAAGCCTTGGCACAATTTATGACTAGATCATGGATTATGCATATTTTATTAATATATTTTTGACCAAAAAAGCTTATTTAAATAAATAACAGAAAAAACTAAATAAAAAATTCAAATATTTGATTTCTATTTCATTATAAACAAAATATTTGTGTAAATAATTAATAAAAGAAATAGAGTATTGGTCAATATTTTATTATCTAGAGTCACTAAATGAGCAAAATTGTTGTACATTATCAAAAAATATTAACCAAAGACAATCTGTGGGTTGGGTTAGCTCCTACACTATTTTAAATTAAAAATAAACTAGCTTAAAATCTCATGTGATGCATGGTATGTAATTATTTTTTTAAATAATATTTTTATAAATTAAAAATTTAACATAATATAAAAGTCATAATAGATGATATCAAATGTTCTAAATAAAAATATAAATTTAGATTGTTTAAATAACATAATAGTAAAAAGTAACATAATCATTTCTGTCATTTGTTGATAGGGAAATCATTCTTTGAATCAATATTTTCAGCATCAGTTGTTTCGAAATTCTCATCATTAAGTAGAGTACGACCATCTATTTGCATCCCACGCACATCTCTTTTCTTCATAGTCATATCAATAACAAAAATTTTATTTTTCATCTACTTCAATATGCAAAAAAGAGATTTACTTATCAATTATTAGAATAAAATATATAAATATAATCATCAATACGTAAAAGAATAAAAATATATCACTCACAATAGATTTTTCTTGTCTTTTGATTTGTTGCATGTATCATTCGAAACTATTTTAAGAACAGTATAGCTTAGTCTTCCTTCTTTGAGATTGTATTCATTAATTTTAATTTAGAAGATATAATTTTTTTCTATAATTTTTTTGATTTCTAAGGGAACAATGGAATTATCATCTTTCTGCACCACAAAAATACATGATTTGATATCATTAAGTAATTTATTGGATGAATAAAATATGAAATATATACTATATATACCTTATCCATACATAATTCTTTAGCTGATTTGCTGATTAATCGTTGAGCAACTTTATCGAAAAAGATAAATGATGCAAATTTGTTATAATCCTTCACATAAAATTATAATCGGTATCTAAATAATCCCATCGACCCCATGTAATATATATTTTTTCCATGGGGAGTCTTCCTCCTTTTCTCACATGCACATCGGGAGTTTTGTTCGATAAGGCTCTTCTTCGGGTGTTGGAAAGAAAACCAAATGAAAACTAGCTCCAATCCTTCCATTGTTTCATTCTACGTGGTAAAAAAATTTTTTCCCCAAATGTCAAACGGAAACAAACCAATGCGGAAGCTCTGTTTTGAGACCACCTTGCCATCAGGAAGCTCCTGCTTGTCTCTCTCCTTAGCCCCCTCTTGCCACCATGGACCCCCTCCCCCCCGCATCTCCCTCCTTGCTTCCCGTGCCTACCTCTCCCTCCTTGTCTCTCCCTCTGCTCCCCTATACACCCTCTTCACCCCCGTCCCCTTCATCTCCTCCTCTACTTCCTCCGCCGCCCTCAAGCCCATTTCCTCCACCTCCCTTGCTACCATCCGGCAAGCCGACACCGCCCACGACCATCAAAAGACAGGCCAGAAGTGGAAGGCCGGCCACCCCCACGATATCGTCAGTTCATCGATAGACCAACAATCAGATGCCAAAGACTTGTAACCCCAAGTTCTCCGTCGCAACCCCAAATGATTGGAATGCTGCCATCTGCAGCCTCACCACTAGCCCCGACCCCACCTCTGCCCTCCTCGTCTTCACCCATGAAATGCTCCTCCTCTCCCCCCTTGCCCTGACACCCTCACCCTCTCCTTCATCATCTGCACCACTGCCCGCCTTTCCACCCTCCACCCCACCCGCCAGCTCCACTCCCTCCTCCTTTGCCTTGGCCTCACCGTCGATGTCCGCCTCGCCACCACCCTCCTCGATGCCAATGCCAAGGCCCCAACCTCCCCTCCACCCACCAGATCTTCTCTGAGATGCCCCTCTTTGACATCGCCACCTAGAATGCCCTCATCTCAAGCCTCGCCCTCTCCAATTGACCGTCCAACACCCTCGCCATCTTCCACCACCTCTCTTCCTTTCTCAATCCCTCCGACCCCACCCCCAATGATGGCACCATCGTCACTGTCCTCTCTGCCTATGCCTAGCTCGGCCCCCTCGGCTGGGAGTCTTCCTCCTCCTTTCTTCATATGGCTTCACTCCACGTGGCGAAAGACTTTTTATCCACATGTCAAATAGAGACAAACCAATGCGGATTCTTTATTTTAATATATATATATGATTTATATAATATATAATAAATAAATATTATATAATATCCTATGGCCACTGAAGAGGTTACGAATCCAACTGACATGGTAGTGTATTATTGTCCCATTAAAATTTTGTTAATCATATTCTGATGTAGGAGGGAGGGCATTATTAGTTTTATATTGATTATGAGTTAAGAGAAACTGGCTTATATGAAGAAACAACTCTTCTCATGTGAGGCATCTTTTGAAAGATAAAATCGTAAGGCCCATAGATTAGAGTAGGCAATATCTCATGTAAAGAGCCATGAGCCTTGGTTGCAACAGTAGTGAGCTAGGTAGGAGACTACTCTTGTGACTGTGGGACACCTCCCCCCTACACACACTTCTCCTTGATTGGGTGAGGGGGCGATTGTGGTAAAAAGGAGGTGCGGCAAGGGCTTATGGGTCATCATGTGATATATTATTTGCTCTGGCCCATGAGCCTTACGGTTGTGTTCTTCAAATTTTAATCTAAAAGGTACCTCATATAGAAAGGATAGTCCTTTTCTATATAAGCCAGAATCTCTTTTTACTCGCAATTAATGCTGGGCTAATAATGCCCTCTCCTCTATACTATAACATAGTCCTAATCAAAGGAGAGTCTGTGTATGGATGAGAGGTGTCCTCTTTTTTATTTTTACCATGGCTTTCCAATAATGAGAGAATTTATATACAGATAAGAGGAGCCCCACAATCATAGGGGTGGTCCCTTTTCTGATGCACCACTGTTGCAGCTAAGGGTTTTTGACTTAGCATATGAGATATTATCTACTTTGGCTTGTGGGCCTTAGAATTTTGCCCTTTAGAAAGTGTCTCACAGAGAAGAGATTGTCTCATTCTATATAAGCTAGACTCTCTCTTGACTTACAACCGTTGTGGAGACTAAAAATGCAATCCTCCCACAACATTAGCCTCCTAGTCAAGGGGGAGTATGTGTGCATGGGCAGAAGGCAGCTCCCACAAACGGTGTCAATGTTGCGGCCAAGAACTCATGGCTCGGATGAGTCAGTCTCTTCTCCCACATGCATGAGGTATCCTCCTTATTTTTATCACAACCCTCCAATAAAGGAGAAGTCTGTATACGGACGAAAGGTGCCCTCCTTATTTTCTATAAAATGTGTACGAGCGAGATGAATCCTACAGTTGTAGATGTGGTCCTCTTCCTAACGCGTCCTATTGTGGTAAAGAGCTCATGGCTCGGTATGTGAGGTATTATCCACTGTAACCCATGAGCCTCCAGTTTTGCCCTTCAAAAAAATACCTCACGGGGGAGAGAAGGTCCCATTCTATGTAAGCAAGATTTTTTCTTGACTCACAATCAATGTAGGATTAAAGATGCCATACTCCCATGATAAATAGGATCCTGACCAATAATTGACCCTTCAATCTCAAGACAAAGTTTTGTAACCGATGCCTGTAAGACGTGGCAGCATATGCCTCTCTCATGGGACCATCCATCTCCAGGTTATCCACTCACTTAGATTAACTTTAATTATTATAATTGAGTGGTTCCCTCCATAGCTTTTGAAAGTTCTTACCTTTTGACAGTTCCTAATGTCCTTGACTCCTGTTGGGGGGAAATTCACACAGACCGAAAATGTGAAGAAGCCCAAGACCCAAAACAGTCAGGGCCAATTCTTGGAAGGGCGAAGGCATGGCCAGCTCATGCTCAGCCTCTGTCTAAATAAAACTGCCGCTCACATTGCCTAGGTGGAATCCGACATCGAGGATTCATCGATATAACTTGATAAGTCTTATTCGAAATCATCGGTGAACTCCTAATGGCTTACCTGTTGGTACCAATTCTCGAGGCTATATAGATATGAACGATGCAGAACGACCAGGCATCTCTACATAGCTGATAAGTGGTATATTTTTACATTTATTAAAGGTATTTTTGATAATTTATGGTGCTAACATCTTCTTAAAATTCCTAATTTCATGAATTTATTGAATTTTTCTAAAAAATAAGTGATTTTAAAAAAAAATATATAATTAGATATATTTATAAAAAATAGATGTTAATTTAATTAAGCAATTTAAGCACCAAAATGAAAAAAAAAAATTGAAAAAATTAATGTATATTTTTTTTAATTTTTCAGGTAAAAATCAGAACAAAAATGGAGCTAAAATATCCTAAAAAAATAAAAAATATTACCTCCGGTGCATGGTGGACCGGTCGGTCGGTCCACAGAGCCAGGGCGCGGTCCACAGGAATAGTTATGCAATCCACAGGCGCGGCTCACAGCGAGAGAAAGATCCTGGGTGCGATCCAACGGCTGAGATTTAATCCGACCCAGATCCGACGGTTCAGACTCATTGCCGACTTTGAATAGGATTCTTTTGCACGATCCGACGGCTCAGAAGCAATCCATCATGCGATCCAACGGCAGTTATCGCTTCCGACTGTGTTAAGGACTCTTTTGCACGATCCGACGGCCAGAACTTCATCAGAACCCAGATCGGACGGCTGACATTTGATCCGACCCTGATAAGGATTATAACTCTGATTTTTGAGCTGATCTGGGCGATCCAAGCTTGATCCGACGGCCAGAAAAATTTTTAGAAGATTAATACATTTTCTAAGGGTTTTAGGACTCCTTTTGTGATAAAAAAAATATGAAAAAATTACCTATAAATAGGGGGTCTGGAAATAAGTTTTAAAAGGAGAAAAAAATTAGAGAAAAAGTAAGGAAAAAATAGAAAAAAAAATTCAAAGAGCTTTAGGGATCAAATATTAGGAGATTATGGAGCTAGAGAGCTTGATGCATGGCTAAATCCCTTCAATCCAGAAATATAATGAAGCCTGTAAATGAATTTTTATTTTTTTTTGTATCTAATTTTTATGCAATAAAATTATACTTTTATTTCATATCTTTTTATTTTCTTTTGAGGTATTGATCCAGCCTACACGGCCTATACCCTCTATTGACGTACCGTGATCTCTGGATACGGTACGTGCTTTGAAGAGATAGATCATGGTATGTTAGATTGAATCTTAGATCTTGTAATTGAATTTAGATAGTTTATACTCCAATAAGATGAGTTGTGATCTACTGATACAGTTCGTATCCCTTAGAGATAAACTATACTAATACCATAATTATAAGAATTAAATATTATAATATAGAAAAAAAGAAAAAAATAAATCTCTTTACATGGTGGATTCAGAATTTCTAGATTATTTCTCTGAATTATTTTTTTCATAATTTAATTTATACTTTTAATTTTTTTACTATTCTATTTCTTGTTAATCCTTCTACAATCAATTCTCTTTTTTAATTTTCTTAAAAGAAAAAGATAATCGCCTGACATCCCCATAGAAATGATCCCTACTCACCCTATCTATATAGTTTGAGTTGGTTTTTATTCTTGACCGCCTACGACAGCGATCAAATTTTGATGTCGTTGCCGGAGATCTAGGCACGATTATATATATAAAAAAAAAATTTACATTGACACCACATAATCTACTTAAGAAATTAAATACTTAATCACAAATCTAAAAAATAAAATAAATCAATTTACTCTTAACTAACTATCAAATCTGGTCATCTTTTCTTCTTGCATTACATAAATCCATAAAATATCTTAAGGGCACAAATCCTAAACAAGATAAGATGGAGATTTCATTACCCTTCTTTGGCCCACAAACCACCATCCTACATATTGCATTGACCTAAATCTTAATTTAAAATCAATTAGACGTTGGCCCCTAAGGACTTTCGAGCTCAATAGGACAAGAGATCCTAAGAATAAGATCGAGATAGGGTTAGTCAGTTTGACTGGTGTCTAGGAAAGTGGTTCAAGGACTATATCCTAAAGGAAGGTGATTATTTAATTGGTTCCATTCGCTTACCTGGCCAACTCAATTGGTGTCTAAGGAAAGCAACGGGGAGACCCCCACCGATCTTACACTTACCTGGCTAGTTGAGTGGCTAGTCCTTTGCCTGGAGTGCTCAAAGGCAACCTTGACAGTTAGCAGTTATCTAGATCTAGAATTATCCTTAGCTAGGATTGATTGCATTATGTGATTACTAACCTACAAACTTTGACCCTAATTAAAATACTCTTCTCTAACATCTCTAGATTTAGGACTCCTTAGGACTCTCATCTCTAGAACTCTTCTTCTTCTCTTCTTTTTCTCCCATATATTAAAAAAAAAATTAAAAAAAAAAATTTCTACTGGGACAAAATGAAAATTGCCAGATACAATCTAAAATCTACAAGTCTATAAGGTTACTGAGGAAGAAATGGATTCCAATAGACAACCTAGAACTCTGTTGGACCTGTGTTATTCGATTAGCTCTGTCCAACCGTCTAGAATTAGATCCTCAACTAATAATTTTACAATTGGTTCTCAAACGATTAACATACATCCTACATCCACTGAAATTGAAAATACATACATTTATTCAAGAGAATTTGAAGATACTAGAATTGCAATTTTGACCAATAGAATTGAAGCCTTAGAATTCGAAAGATATATCCAATTTAATCAAGTACTAGCATCCATGTGCATTGGATGTGACGCACCAGATCATATTGTGGAGGAGTGTCCTTATTTAATGAACCCAACCCAAACTGAGCTCATATAGGAGAGTGCATTCAATGAAAGCTACATAAATGAACCTTATGCACCAATCTATAACCCAGGATCTAAAAGTCATCTCAATTTTATATGGTCACAAGATGCAACATTAGGAGCCCATAATTTTTATCAACCCTATCTATGGCCCAACCAAACACTGAATGATCAATCAGATCCTGAAGAAGGAGTCAACACATTAGAAAAGAGTCTAGATATCTTAGCGCAATCAACCTCAAACATTAAAAATATCCTCAATAATTTCATGCAAACTACTGACCAATTATTTAAACAATTGGACCAATCAACTATAGTGGTTAGTAAACTAGAAGAGGATAAATTATCAAGCCAACTAGAGGATGACCCTAGAGCTCAGAATGGTCTAGAACTTAAAGACCAGTTCAATCAATTGAGAACATTCAAGTCTGAGGAATTGGAGGAGATACCCGAAGTTGATAATAATGAGGTATCCATACCTAGTGACCATTACACTCAGCTAAATCCAAAATTAATTGTTGAACCCCTCATGACACTGGTTGAACCTCTACTTAAAAAGGAAGAGGTGACAATAGGAGATCCAGAAATACTTCCTCAGCACATCGAGTATATAGATCTAGATCTCTTAAAATCCCGACTAGTACTTAAGTTATACCTAGATCTAATTATAAAGAAAGAATTGTTAGTTATCAGGAGAATGAGTCATATAATGGTCACAAGTAGAAAATACCTTGAGGAAGAGCCTGAATCATGTAGAAAATTACAGACTCATGTTAAGATTCGAGCAGGAATAAAATAGACACTCTTTTAGCGTCTGGCTGAAGACGTTAAACTTAGCACTTTTTAGGAGGCAATCCAAATTTTTTTTATTTTATTTTAACTGATCTTTATTTTTTTTTAAGAATAAAGGATCGCTCTGTATGGAAGAGTCTGTCAATAATCTGATCTGACTGAAGACTTAAAACTTAGCGCTTTCTGGGAGGCAACCCAGTTTTCAATTTTTGCTTTTACTTTCTTTTGCATTATGTTCAGGTTAATCAAGGCTTGCTTTGTATGGATTTGAAGGCAATATTGGCTAAAATAGGGGAAGCACCAATTTTGAAAAAAAATTTTGGATCTGGTGACATCCCACTATGGCTTCTATCATCTGAGTGAGCTCCCCCTCTATCCTCTTCTTTCTTTTTTTTTATTCACTTCTTCTCTGAGTGCAGTTGGATCACTATGTTGCTGTTTTCATTAACACGTTAAGGATCGCTCGATCGAAAGCCGCCGACACACAAAAGAAGTGTGAAGAGGTGGATGCTACTGTGGCTGAAGCTTGGTCAAAGGTGAAGGCACTGGATAAGGTCGAGGCCTCTAAGGTGAAGGCTAAGGCCAACCTGGCCTCAAAAAAGAAAAAATAGTGGGCGGTGCAAATCAAGGTCATCGAAGTCGAGAAGAAAGCCAAGGAACAGATTGTCGAGGCTGGGCATCTAGCAGTGGAGGCCTTTCGAGCTTCACAGGAGTTCACTGAAGAGAAGGTGAAGTTCGACGAGGAAGCCTTTATCACTGGACAAGATGTTTGCCGCCAGAGGATGGCAGCTCCTTTTTTAGACATAGATCTCTCATTTCTAGATGAGGAGGAAGCCGACAATGATCTACCTCCAGAACCCATGGTAGTTGAAGAGCAACCAAGTCCAGATCCAGGGTCGAGGAGATGGCAGTATTAGTCACGACTGAAGCTTTGCCATCACCAATGCCACCAGTGCCAGCCGAAGGGTCCAAGCAACTAGCTGATGCTGCTCCAAGTTCTTCTATCAACCCTCAGGCTAAGGTTGTGAACACTTGAATTCTATATTATTTTTTTCTTTTTCCTATCAGTGTAAAAATAAACTTTTTATTAATGAAAAGAACTTTCTTTTACCTCCCAAAGCCTCTTTTGTGACTTCTAATTCTTATGATGTATTCATTTTCGCACAGCCTCATCAGTGTGAGAAATGTGGCTATGCATTTGTTTGCCATCATGCCAAACCTTTACCAATGGTTATGACTCTATCGATCAAGGCTCGAATTGAAGTCCTCGAAAAAGATGTTAGTAGAGCTAAAAGGAAGGCTGCTGAAGTGGAATGAAACATTTTGAAAATGAAGAAAGGTTGTGATGATGCTTTAGTAGAAGTAAAACATTTGAGGGAGTGCCTTAGGTAGACTAAAAAAGTGATATGACACCTAAGGGAGAAGGAGCTTTTAAGGTTGGCGCCCAAGGTGGTTAGGATGAGAACAACTTCTCAAACAGATAATGTTGGGATTTCAAACTTGAATTCAAATCGAGTTTGAATTCAAATATGAAACCAATCTGATCCCTATCCAAGAGAGGAGAAGGGAGTGGACAATATTGTTGGATTTGTACCCTAGCAGCCAATTGTTGGCTGGCAAATTATGTAATTCTAGGGCCTAAATTTGTACTTATAATCTTTTTATTATTAATAAAGGATTTTTTCATTCCAATCATGTTTATGTGTCCATGATTTATCCTAAAAATTAACAAAGATGATTTTATATATTCTTAAAGAGTTAAAAATTTGAGATATATATTAATTAGTGGTTAATTTCTAAATGCTCTCGATCAAAGAATCTCACGGAAGATAGTGATCAATCTATTTGAGATTGATGCACGGTTCACCTCTTTTATGGGTGTTGGTGCAAAAATCCACCGGCGTCGGAGAAGCTGGAATCGAGGGAGTCGCGGTCGCCGTCGGAACCTGCAAAGAAAGTCTAAACCGGAGTTGGGGGTGCTCCGGCAAGACCCTCCGACGCTCAAGTCAGTTCTTTGCCTCAACAAGAATGGAGTGCTCGAATGAAAATTTTTAGCAGAGTTTTGAGATAGAGATTAGAGCTTAGAGAATAACATATCTGGGGTCCCCTTTTTATAGGCAGAGGACATAACAGATCGATAGCGACATTTGTAACCGCCTGGTAGTGGGTCGTTTAGGGCCATGAGGAGTTTGTTGCGGAGAGTAGTGGCGTCAGGGGCTGTTCAGAGCCACGTGGAGCTTGTCACAGGGAGTGGAGTGGTGTCCGTTATCGTGACTTGCCAGAGCATGATGGAGCCATGTGGGATCCGTTACAGAAAGTGGAGCAGAGTCGTGGCCATTACTGTGGCCTGCCAGGGAGTCCAGGCCTGTCGGCCAAAGCTTGGTTGGGGTGTCTGGTGGAGAGAGGTGATTCTCTGTCTAAGAGGAGCTCGGATGTTGCTGGTGAGCCTTCTACCGTTGGGTGCCTTGGGCGCTAGTGCTACAGGCGAAGGTCATCTGCTGTAGAAGCTCGGTTAGGGGCTTTCTATGGACGAAGTTCGGTTTCATGCAAAATCCGATAGAAGGTCGACCGGTAGTGGATGTCGGATGGCGCTGGAGAGTTTCACCCGCTGGAGGGGTCCGACTGCTGGAGTCTGTGTGTCGTAGGAGTTCATCCAGATTCTGTCCGCTACAGAAGTTCGGTCGGAGTCCGATTCCTGAAGAAGTCCGGACGGGGATCATTTATGGAGGAAGCTCGATCGAAGCCTGCCGCTTGTTGTGGTAGCTCGGAATAGACCGCTTGTAGTAGAAGTTCGAAGTAGACCGCTTGTAGTAGAAGTTTGGAGTCCGACCCTTGTCGGAATTCGGATGGAGCCTACCTGCAATAGGAGCTCAGGGCTGAAGTCCAGCTTCCATAGGGGCTCGGACAAGGTCTACCAGCAGTAGGAGTTCGGGGAAGGAGTCCGGCTCCCGTAGGAGCTCGGATGAAGTCCGGAAGGCGGTCGTAGAAACTTGGACGGAGTCCGTCCATCGTGGAGATCTGCTGTTGGAAAAGTTCGGCCACTTACGAACTGACAAAGTTCTGGAAGAAATTCGGATTGGAGAATGATTGACCCTTGTAGGAGGTTGGCCGATAGTAGAATCCGAGAGCATTTGGAGCAGCCTGATAGACGACTGAAGAAGCTCATCGTTGGAGAAGTCCGGGAGATGCGACAGGGGTTCGTCCGTCGGGGGAACCTGGTCGACACTTGCGGAAGGAGCTGTGGGAGTTTATCCGTCAGCAGAACTTGAGAATGTTGCAGAAGCTCAACCGTCGGAGAGGTTCGAAAATATGTCGCCCAAGGTCGGACGTCGGCAGAGTCCCGGAAGGGTCACTCCCGACCCGAACTTCGACTGGGGGGGTATTTTATACCCAACACCAGTTCCCCTACTTTCGAGTTCGAGCTTCGAATGAAGGAAGTATAGAGAAGTTTTTACAGCCGAAGTGGCCCCCTTGAATTCTGCGCATGATCGCCCTTAGAAATCCTGACATTTAATGTGCGCATGCTGGAGTCTTTTTCTAATTGGGGCGATTCGAAGAGTCCTTTCGGAATTTCCGCTGGAGCGCAGTCTCAAGTGCCACACCATAATGGTTCCGCCAGTAGTCAACCATATGCCACGGTGAGTGGGACACGTGGTGGGCATTGGTCGGCCTAGGGATATCCGCCGCCATGACTGTGCCAGGCCCCGTCGCTTATTTAAACCCCCTCCTTCCCTCCAGGGACTTCATTTCGCCTGAGAGTCCAGACGGTGTCTTTCTTCTACCTGAGAGATCTGCTGCCTATCGGCACCCTTTTCGACCCTAAGCATTCTTTGCGTCAATCCTCGCCATCTCCGCCGGCTCCCCGCCTTCGTCGGGCCAATCTAGGTTGGTCCCAAAACCTCTCTTGTCATCGCTGTTGTTCCTTCCTCTTCTTGCTTTGTTTGTTCAGCTTCCGAGGGTTTATTCGCAATCTCTCCCGATCTTTCGGGATTTCCTTCTTTCTTTTTCCTTGCTGCAGGCACAGACGTAGGAGTTGCCCGGGCGGCCTTCGCCGTCGACGTCCCTTACGACGTCGAGCCTTCAGTCCTCCGAGCCCCTTCGAGGAGTTCTCCCACTGGGGCTTCTGCCCCGGAGGTCGGTCTCGAGGGGATGCTACGGATCGAGAGGAGTAGGAGAGGGGAAATAGTGGCCCGCAAATTCAGTGGCTGTCGAGCTGCCACTGAAGACTCCCACAGCTTCGAAGGGGACTCGAGGGAGGATTCCTTCAACAACAGGGATAATGGAACTAGATGGTGAGTACGTCCTGTCCGAGAATTTCGAAGTAGTTGAACGGGGTGACACCGGTCAAGGGGGTAGAGTTGCCGTCATAAGCTATGATGGGTTTCTTGATGTCGTCGAGGTCGGGGACCAGAGGTGGTTGGTGCTGACGACGGAACAGTAGAACTTATTGCGGGGGTGGTGGAAGTAGCGTATTCTGACCTCGTCGAAGTACCCAAGATGGTAGTTGTCAGAGAGAACACGGTGGTGGTGCATGCCTCCGGCATTACCGTGGCCTCCGGGGTACTTCTGGTTCTTCTTGATGCAGGTCGTCATTGCCGCTGTCGTCGCCGCCGTCGCCCCTTGAGTTCTATCCCCTCCTTTTCCTCCTAGGGTTAGGATCTCGGCAATGGGGCAGAACGAGGTGGGGAGCGAGAGTCGATGGGTTCGTCACACATACTGGGAAATACTGAGAAAGATGGAACTGGAAGGAGAAGTCGATAGCTTGAAGCAGTCTCTAATGTATTCTTTTCAGGTCTTGTAGTATTGTTCTTCTTTCCTTGGCCTTCAGGGCTTTGTAACGTATACTTTGTTAATCGAGAATGAAAAGGAGATTTTTTGTTACCTTGCCCGCGCGTTGTGTTGAATATCGTCCGTCAGACTTCTTTCATTTTTTATCTCGTTCGATGTCGATGTTGTCCGAAGGTTCCTTGTTCATTTTTGTATTGGGTCGTCGTTACTGAATTTCTTGTGTCTTTCGATTTGTTCGACGTCGACATCGTTTGAAGGTTCCTAGCCATTGTCGCATTGATTTACCTTTTCGTTCATGACCGTAGATCTCTCTTTCTCTTTCTCCTTCTTCATGGAGACGAGGTCCTTTGTGTCTTTGGTGTAGTTTGGCTTCTATTTTTCACTGGTGTAGTCTGCCACTTTTCCTTTACATCTCCCTCCTCTTTTTAAGCAAGGGTTCTCCCTAGCTTTTTACGGGGTCTGGGAGCGTAGAAGGGCCATCGAGAAGGTTCTCTTTTTTCTTATCAGATCTCGAATGGCGGACCTTAGTTGGTGTCAGGACGAGGTCTTCCCCTATTTCTGATGTAGTCGATTTCAGCTCAGGTTAGGACGAGGTTCTCCTTTTGTTCCTAACAGGCTGTGGGGGCACATATGGATGCTGCAGGGCCTCTCCCCCCATCCGATCTAAGGATAACTGGGCCTTCGACTTTGCTCATGTTAGGGCGAGGTTCTCCTCCTGTCCCTAACAGGGCTGTGGGGGCACGTATGGGCATTGCAGGGCCTCTCCCTCCATCCGGTCTAAGGAGAACGGGCCTTCGACTTTGCTCATGTTAGGCGAGGTTCTCCTCCTGTCCCTAATAGGGCTGTGGGGCACATATGGGCATTGCAGGGCCTCTCTCCCCATCTGGTCTAAGAGAACCGGGCCTTCGACTTTGCTCATGTTAGGGCGAGGTTCTCCTCCTGTCCCTAACAGGGCCGTGGGGCACATATGGGCGCTGCAGGACCTCTCTCCCCATCCGTCTAAGAAATTGAGCCTTTGACTTTGCTCATATTAGGGCGAGGTTCTCCTCCTGTCCCTAACATGGCTGTGGGGCACGTAAGGGCATGGTAGGGCCTCTCCCCCCATCCGATCTAAGAGGACCGGACCTTCGATTGTGTCGAGATGAGGTTCTCCTCCTATTCCCGACACGGTTTGTTTCGATTGTCCTGTCGATATAAGTTCGTGCCAAGAAAGAAGACATGTGGATATAAAATTTTATTTAAAGTAAAGTTATCGGTAATACACTCATAAATTTTTTGAGCTCCATGGTTGCGGGAGGTCTGCTCCTCCGAGTTCCTTGAGGTAGTAAGTTCCGGGTCGGACTACCTCTTGACTTCATACGGCCTTCCCAATTTGGGGCAAGCTTCCCTCGATCCTGAGGTTGCGAGACAACGGCCCGTCGAAGCACTAGGTCTCCTGCTCTAAAGACTTTGTTTTTGACCCGGAGTTATAATAGCGGGCGACTTTCTGTCTGTAGGCTGCCATCCGAACTTGAGCTGCCTCCCGCTTTTCTTCCAACAAATCGAGGTTAGCTTTGAGACCCTACGAATTGTGATGCTCATTGAAGCCACGACTCGTGCTGACGGGAGTTTAGCTCAATTGGGATAACAGCCTCCGTTTCGAAGGTTAGAGCAAAGGGGTCTCCCCCGTGGACAATCTTTGGGTAGTTCGGTATGCCCACAACACATGATAGAGTTCGTCTGCCCAAGTTCCTTCGCTCTTTCGAGCTTGTCTTGATTCCTTGCAGCAGAGTTCTATTGGTCACTTCGGCTTCGCCGTTGGCCTGAGGATGGGCTACTGATGTGAAGTTATGGGAGATGTTTAGGTCCTCACAAAATTCGGTGACCTCGCTCCCACAAATTGTCGCCCATTATCAGTAATTAGGGTTCTTGACAGGCCGAACCTGCAAACGATTGACTTCCAGACGAAGTCTTGCACTTTAGCTTTGTGATTTTTGCCAACGGTTCGGCTTCAACCCACTTAGTAAATAGTCAATTGCTACCAGGAGAAACTTTCTCTGCCCCGACGCCACGGAAAAGGTCCAAGGATGTCCATTCTCCATTGCGCGAACGGCCATGGGGCGCTCAAGGGTGTAAGTTCGAGGCGGGCTGTCTCTGGATGTTAGCATATCTTGACATCGGTCACACTTTCTGACGTATTCAATGGAGTCACGATACATCATCGGCCAGTAATATCCTTGGCGGAGCAACTTGTGGGATAAGGACCTAGCCCCCAGATGGCTTCCGCAGATTCCTTCGTGCACCTCCCATAAGGCGTAGTCAACTTCTGAAGGCCGGAGAATTTTAAAAGGGGCAAAGAGTATGACCTCTTGTACAATTTATCCTCATAAAGGATATATCGGGAGGCTTGATTTCTGAGCTTCCAAGCTTCTTTTGCATCATGAGGGAGAACCCCGTCTCTAAGATATGCCACCAGTGGGTCGATCCAACTGGTTCATGGCCAATTTTCATCACGGGGCCGATTCTTCCGTACTTGAGCACTTCAGAACTTCAAAGAGAACTTCCTTGGGCAGTTCAGTCGGAGCCAGCGTAGCCAACTTGGAGAGGAGATCGGCCCTGATATTTTTCATTCTTGAATCTGCCTAATGTTGAAGCTACTAAAGGCTGGGACGATCTCCTTTACCTTTTAAGATATTTGGCCATGCTGTCCTCCCGTGCTTCTAGTTTCACTGACTTGTCCCACTACCAATTGGAGTCGCTGTAAATTTGGAGCCGATCTACTCTAATTCTTTGGCGATCCTCAATCCTGCGATCAGAGCTTCATATTCCACTTCATTATTCGTTGCGGGGAACTCGAAGCGCAGCGCGTACTCCACGACGATCCCCTCCGGACTGATCAAGATAGGCCCTCGCCTGCGCCCGACATGTTGGAGGATCCGTCCACATAGAGGGCCAAAAGCAATCAGGGGGGTCTGTTCTTCTTCAGAGGAGTTCGGTCGGGACTTCAAGCCGTCAGTTTCACTTTGTTCAGGTTCGGCCTCCTCCGGGATAGTACATTCCACTATAAAGTCTGTCAATATCTGGGCTTTTACTGTCGGTCTAGGTTGATAGTTGATGTTGAATTCTGTGAGCTCGATCGTCCATTTCGCTATCCTCCCGAAGATCCGCCCAGTGTAGAATCGCTTTAATCGGCTGGTCGGTGAGCAACGTTACGGTGTGCCCTTGAAAGTAAGGTCGGAGCCTCCGGGCTGCAATCAACAGGGCATAAATTAGTTTCTCTAATTTAGTATACCTGATTTGGCGTCTCTCAATGCGTGACTGATGTAGTAGATCGGCCGTTGAATTTTTGTTTCTTCCTTGACAAGAACTGCTGCGAGAGCCATAGGGGAGACCGCAGGTACAAGAACAACTCCTCCCGGGCTCGGCTTCGCCAATAGCGGAGGCGAGCGAGGTAGTTCTTTAGTTCTTCGAACGTCTGTTGACACTCAGTGGTCCAACAGAAGTTCTTCGACCGCTTGAAGGTTTGGAAGAAGGGTAAGCACCGTTCGGCCGACCTGGCAACGAAGCGATTCAGGGCTGCCACCCTCCCTGTAAGGTGCTGAACCTCTTTTATCGACTTCGGGCGGCCATCTCCTGGATGGTGCGAATCTTCTCCGGATTGGCTTCAATCCCGCGTCCCGATACCATGAAGCCCAAGAATTTCTCTGAGGTCACTCCGAAAGCACACTTAGTTAGGTTCAGCTTCATCTTATATTGCCGGAGGGTGTCGAAGGTCTCCTCGAGGTCAGCACGTGGTTCGTTGAAGATTTGCTTTTCACGAGCATATCGTCCACATAGACCTCCATGTTGCGGCCGATCTGCTCTTTGAAGATTTTGTTCACCAACCGCTGATAAGTCGCACCTGCATTTTTTAGGCCGAAAGGCATGACCCTGTAATAGTAAAGACCACGGTTAGTAATGAAAGCAGTCTTTTCTTGTCTTCTGGTGCCATTCTATTTGATTATAGCCGGAGAATGCATCCATGAAGGTGAGCAGCTCATGGCCCGAGGTTGCATCCACAGTTGATCGATTCTGGGCAGAGGATAGCTATCTTTTGGGCAGACTTTATTCAACTTTTTGAAGTCTATACACATCCTCCACCTGTCGTTTGCCTTTTTGACGAGGACAATGTTGGAAATCCAGTCAGGATAATTGACTTCTCTAATGAATCCGACCTTCAGGAGTTTATCCACTTCCTCGGCTATCGCCTTTTGCCTTTCCGGTGCATGACCTCAATTTTTTCTTTTTCGGCCGATCTTTGGATCAAGGCTAGACGATGCTCCATGACCTCTGTGTCAATCCCCGGCATGTCCGCTGGAACCCAAGCAAAAATATTCACATTCTTTTGTAGGAAATCAACGAGCTGCGTCCGCACCTCTTCCCCCAGGTTGGAGCTGATCTTCACCACATGCTCTTTATTCCCATCATTCAAAGGAATCGAAACAAGATCTTCAATTGGCCTGCCCTTTCCTCAGCGAGGTCATCGCGGGCGTCCAATCCATCGACCAGACAGAGGTCAGATCGGTCGCTTCTTTGCAAGGCTATGCTGTAGCAGTGTCTCGCCAAGGCTTGATCCCCTTTGATCTCTCCGACCCCCTGGCCCGCAGGAAACTTCAACTTTAAATGGTAAGTCGACACCATAGCTCGGAGGGCGTTAAGGCGGGCCGGTCGAGTATCGCGTTATAGGCGATGGTGCCTTTACCACCAGGAAGTCCACTCGCGCCCTGGACTGTTTCGAAAATTGACCTGCAACCACAGTCAGGGTTATCATTCCTTCCACGGGCATGGTATCACCCGTGAACCCTACCAATGGGGAGTTCACCGGCCCCAAATGATCATCCGGGATGGATATTTTTGAGAACGCATCATAGAACAAAATATCGACCGAACTTTCATTGTCGATAAGAATGCGGCGCACATCGTAATTAACTATGTTTAAAGAAACTACGACCGCATCGTTATGAGAAAATTGAACTCTCCGAGCATCCTCCTCAGTGAAGATTATGGATTCCTCAATCCTTTGTCGCTTAGAGGTCCGGCCAATACACCGGTTGCTCTCCACCGGGATTCCCCTGAGATGGTGTTGGTGAAGCAGCCGTAGGCCGATTATCGGGCTGCTCCAGGCGACTGTCGTCGCCGGAGGGAGAGGAGCCTGGGAATCCAGAGATAAGGCCAGGGCTTGCGAAGCTCACTGAGATCTGGCCACAGAGGCCGTGACCGCCTGGTAGATGCCCTTCGGGGAGGCATCAGGTGGAGATCAGGCAGGCAACCGGAGGAGGAGATGTGGAGAAGATGACCGAAGGCGATCCCGCTGAGTGCTCCTTTCAGAATAAGGGTACTGCGAAGACACAGGCCCTTCCTCTAGCGCCAATCCTGTTGGTGTAAAAATCCACCGACGTCGGAGAAGCTGGAATCGAGGGAGTCACGGTCGCCGCGGGACCTGCAAAGAAAGTCTAAACCGAGTTGGGGGTGCTCCGGCAAGACCCTCCGACGCTCAAGTCATTTTTTGCCTCAACAAGAATGGAGTGCTCGAACAAAAATTTTTAGCAGAGTTTTGAGATAGAGATTAGAGCTTAAGAATAACGTATCTGGGGTCCCTTTTTATAGGCGAGGGCATAACAGATCGATAGCGATGTTTGTAACCGCCTGGTAGTGGGCCGTTCAGGCCATGAGGAGTTTGTTACGGAGAGTAGTGGCGTCAGGGGCTGTTCAGAGCCACGTGGAGTTATCGCGGGGAGTGGAGTGGTGTCCTTGTCGTGACTTGCCAGAGCATGATGGAGCCATGTGGGATCCGTTACAGGAAGTAAGCAGAGTCGTGGCCATTACTGTGGCCTGCCAGAGAGTCCAGGCCTGTCGGCCGAAGCTCGGTTGGGGTGTCTGGTGGAGAGAGGTGATTCTCCATCTAAGAGGAGCTCGGATGTTGCTGGCGAGCCTTCTACCGTTGGTGCTTGGGGCTAGTATGCAGGCGAAGGTCATCTGCTGTAGAAGCTCGGTCAGGGCTTTCTGTGGATGAAGCTTGGTTTCATGCAGAACCCGCAGAAGGTCGACCGCAGTGGATGTCGGATGGGCTGGAGAGGTTCACCCGCTGGAGGGGTCCGACTGCTGGAGTCTGTGTGTCGTAGGAGTTCGTCCGGATTCTATCCGCTACAGAAGTTGGTCGGAGTCCGGTTCCCGAAGAAGTCGGACGGGGATCATTTGTGGAGGAAGCTCGGTCGAAGCCTGCCGCTTGTTGTGGTAGCTCAAGTAGATCGCTTGTAGTAGAAGTCGAAGTAGACCGCTTGTAGTAGAAGTTGGAGTCCGACCCTTGTCAGAATTCGGATGGGGCCTACCTGCAATAGGAGCTCAAGATGAAGTCGGCTCCCGTAGGGGCTCGGACGAGGTCTACCAGCAGTAGGAGTTCGGAGAAAGAGTCCAGCTCCCGTAGGAGCTCGGATGAAGTCGGAAGGCGATCGATCGTCGTAGAAACTTGGACGGAGTCCGTCCATCATGGAGATCTGCTGTTGGAAAAGTTCAGCCACTTACGAACTGATGAAGTTCTGGAAGAAATTCGGATTGGAGAATGATTGACCCTTGTAGGAGGTCGGCCGACAGTAGAATCCGAGAGCATTTGGAGCAACCTGATAGACGACTGAAGAAGCTCATCGTTGGAGAAGTCCAGGAGATGCAGCGGGGTTCGTCCGTCGGGGGAACCCGTCAACACTTGCGGAAGGAGCTGTGGGAGTTTATCCGTCAGCAGAACTTGGAATGTTGCGGAAGCTCAACCGTCAGAGAGGTTCGAAAATATGTCGCCCAAGGTCAGACACCGGCAGAGTCCTGGGAGGGTCACTCCCGACCCAACTTCGGCTGGGAGGGTATTTTATACCCAACAATGGGCAAATAAGTCTCGGATGTACGGTGTAGAGACACTGAGATGAAGATACAGATGGTTGATAGAGAATAACTTGTATTGAGCTGACCAACATAAGAACCATATGGATGTCTACTCACTCGTCAGTGATCTTCTCGATGCTGTAATGATATGAGTGGTCCTTTGACCTGTGGTGCCATTGGCTATTCATAGCGAAGCTACTGGTTTGACTGCATGTTTCTTTGGTACCTAGCCATTCAGGTTCTTGCTATGTATGTTGGCTTCAGTAGGTTCAGTTTGTTGTTTGGAGTAGGATGCACCTAGATGGAATCTATCGATCTTGTAGAAAAAGAGAAGTCTTATGCGATTTGCGAGACTGAGTTCAGAAAGATTTTGGCCAAAGTAAGTGTGAATACTAAAAAAAATTTTACAAAATTCACAAATAAACTTGAGTCGAGCCAATCTTGTATATCACTGACAACGAAGTCTAACGAATTCTCCATGACCTCCGTCAAGTCGAGACTCATGATAGAAAGACTGAATCATACGATAATTACACCTCAGAGTTTGTACTTTCATTCTACTAGATTATCACTATATATTGCTAAATATCACTAACAGATTGTGAGACTCATCGGGCATCATCTTGATGATCGATGGCCTCGAAGGATAGAATTGAGAATATTCCAATCCATCGAAAAGAGTTCGATGATATTGTGATAGAGATCACAATATATCTCCTACCAGACAGAATGAAACCTATGAGATTACATAATAAGAGATTTAATCTCAATTTTATCAATTGGACTTATAAAGTTTCAATTAGATTAGGATTTATTAAAATCCTATTAGGTTTATGAGAATCATGCTAGCACATAGTTAAACCTAATTCTTCTCGAGATTTTGATTTGATCAAATCCATAATCTTGAACCTAATCTAAATCTATTTAGATTTAATTGGGCCCTTAATTATGAGCCCAAGAAGATTTGATTAAGTCAATGAGTTAGCATAATTATCCTAACATTATCTCTTCTTTATCTCCTAATTATCTCTAAGGGTGCATGTGAAATAGATGAAAGATTGGGTGGTGCCTTCCTTCTCTTTTGATAGGAATTGGGTGCCAAATCCTAGAGGGACCCGCCCCTCTTATGTGGCATGGCATAGAGAAGAGAGAGGTGGGGCCATGCCCCTTCTTATTTGGATAGAAACCCTATTGTGGGGCACCAAGAGTTGGCGCCTCAACTACCTGACATGTATTCCTAGGGCACCTCTTGTACATGCTTAAAGAGGCTGATCATATACCATTTATATCTGATTTTAATTAAAATAAGTTAGATTAAAAAGGTAGAAAATTTTATGAGATAAGGATCTATATTTTTAAGATAATTGGGTCCCTATTATGTGTCAGGGTAGTGCCTATATAAAGGATATGTCTCTAGGATTTCTAGGTAATTGATTTTTGATAAAAAATCTTTCTCTCTCCCTTCTCCACACCTCCTCTCCTCCCTCTCTTCTCTTCCATGCCCAAGAGTTGGGCATCGCCTTTTTTCACATGCTAAGAGGTACTGCTTTGTCTTCAAGAGTGAAGATCGAGGAAAAGAAGAAGAAGGCTGCTGATCAAAGAGTTGATCTCATAATCCAGATCAAAGTGTTGATCAAAGTGCTCTAGGCTAAGATTCTTCTTAGGAAGAAGAGTCTTCTATGAAGAGAAATCAGTTCAAGATTGATCTCGATGGATACCCGTAGAGATTGGATATAGATGCAGCTCGATCGTCTACGAATCCATGATCATCAAAAGTGGTGAATATCTATCGCATCAAGGTAATGAGATCTGATCTTATATTTATTTTTAAATTTTAGATTGTATATATATATTTTCTCCTGAACTTGGATAGGATAAGATTTGATCTTTGTATGTGGGGTTAAAGGGTTTAACCTGTTTTATTTTTCACTATTTTTTTCAAAAGTTTTGAAATCTACACATGCTGCCTATCCAGTCTTCTAACAGTGGTATCAGAGCCACAAATTTTGAAAATACATAGGATCTAGTTTTAGATTAAATCTAAGAGTTTTAATGATTTAAAATTAATTTTGTACTGATATAAAGTTATCCTGGTATAGGATTTATCCTCTATATTGCAAAGATTGTCCAACCATAAGATTGATCGATTTTAAAAATTATTTTTAAAATAATTAAATAAATCTTTTAGATCTGAAAATTAGCATATGTGATATATTTAATTTTGAGTTTAAATCTGAAATTAGAATGATTAAAAGTTCACATCAAACTGATATAAGATTGTCCTGATACAGGGTTTATCCCCTATATTTAAAGGTTGTCCTAATTTGATGTGAATCAATTTTTGAAAAGATATTTTTAAAATATTTTGATCATTATTTCAAATCTAATTTTATATGTATTTGATATATGTAAATTTAATTTTAGATCTAAATTTAATATATATGTGATGCATATTTAATTTAGATCTGAAACTACATATATTTGATATATGAAATTAGGTTTAGATTTGAAACAGTTTCAAGATTATAAGCCACTAATTACATGCAATAAAATATAATCTAAAAATTATTTTTAGATCAAAAATTATATTGTTACATGTGGGTATGGGTTGAACAAATTAGATCTAGTGATCAAACTACAATTAGGGTCTAATTAATTAGATCAAGCTAGAACCTATTTTCAATTTTGAGCAGTTGATTGAATCTAATTGATAGATGATTAGGATTGGATTAAAGGGGCTCAAAATCGAGTTTAGTTGTAGTTGGTCGCATCGATTCACATTTTGATATGAGTTGATTAACTCAAGATCAAATTTGGCTCAGTGGTTCGGGCCCATTTCAATAGGTTAATCTGATCGATTCTAATCGACCAATTTGATGTCTAAAGTGAGTATTTAGATGATGATTATTTAATTGATTCTATTGTCTGACCTAACCAATTATGATTGGTGTCTAAGAAAAGCAATGGGGAAAACCCATGCATCTTAACTTACCTGACATCTTGGAAGATTCAGTTTCATGTTAGATTACTTGTTGACTCGAGTTCACCCATGCCAACTAGGATGGCTAGACATATTGATGTGCTGACCTAATTTAATCAGTCGGATGTCAAATCTGCTGATCTAAAAGAGCCCTAAACTCAAATCTCTTCATTAAATATTAAGTCTAGAGGTCTTCCATCGTTATAGAGATGCGGGTGCCTTCTTGGTGTTGATCGTTCTCGATTGGTTACAGTGGTTCGGTTGGATCGAGAAGGTACAATCACTCTATTGATTTTGATGTCTCGGATAGAAATAGGATTGGGCCCAATAACTGTTAGATGAGGATCTCAATGATGACTTTGTGCCCGTAGTGAACGATGGGTCTAACTTAACTAAGAAATGTACCAATAACTGTTAGGTGAGGCCACAGGACTTAGAGCCAAGCTCACTGCATCTTGCTTAATGAAACAATAGATAAAGTATTTCCATTCATTGGTCTGTACTCACCAATAACTGTTAAGTGAGATATGTATAGATTAATGGGACTGCAGTATCCACTTGAAACTGATCACGTATAGATTTTTGTTTCTCCATCCGAGGAGTGTGGGAGATTTGAGAAAATAGTGGGAGCCTTTATTTATTTTTAAAGTCCCTAGAACAAACAATCTTATAAGTATAAAAATCTAACTAGAAACTATTCTTTCTGTAGATAACCATATCGAGTTCAAAGCTCTTAGCCCGAATCTTCGATACAAATAAGTTGACCCACACCAAGTACAAAGACTGGCTCTAAAATTTGAAAATTATTCTTAATTTTGAAAAACTCACATATGTCCTTGACCAGGAAGCACCTGTGTTACTGCTCGCCCATCCACTAATCAACAAGCTGTACATAAGAAGTGGATGGATGAAGATAACAAGACAAAGTACTACTCTTAGTGTCCATGTCTAATAATCTTCAGCAACAGCATGAAGATATAAGGACTGCAAGAGAAATGCTGGTTTACCTGCAAGAGTTGTATGGTGAACAAAGTCACACAGTTCACTTTGAGATTTTTCGAAGACTTTTCAGAGCGAAGATGCATGATGGGCAGTCTATCAACGATCATTGTCTGATAATGATCAAGGACACAAAGAGCTTCAGAAGCTCGGTATGAACATGGACAAAGAATTACAGGTGGATCTGATCCTCCAGTCTCTTCCTGATTCATATAGACAGTTCATCATGAACTACCATATAAATAATATCGATGCTATTTTGCCTGAGTTATTGAATATGCTGGTGACTGCAGAGGGTATCTTGAAGAGTTCAAGGGGCAAATTCTAGCTATGGAGCGGGATTCCTCCAAAAAAAATCTTCTTTAAGAAAAAGAAAAAGCCCGTGAAGAAGCAAAAGAATGAGGCCAAGCCCAAGAAACAGGTTTCTAAGAAGGCCGACAATAAAGAAAAATATTTTCATTGCAATGTCGAAGGCCACTAAAGGAGGAACTGTCCGACCTACCTGACGACTGTCAAGAGTAGAAAGAAGGATAGGCTTTCTGAAGGTATGTCTGAATTGTTCATTATCAAAACTAGTCTAACGATTTTCTTTTCTTCTAGTTAGATTCTAGATTCTATTTCAAGTGCTCATTTGTGTACTTCAATGCAGGGTCTTGAAGAAGTAAGGAGGTTGAGGGAAGGTGAGATCACTCTCCGAGTTGGTAATGAAACAAGAGTTGCTGCTATTATCGTCGGAACCTACCTCTACAACTATCGTTTGGACTTGTTTACATTTAAAGACTGTTATTATGTACCTGTAGCCAGTAAAAATTTGATTTCTATCTCTATACTGGCACAGGATAACTATAATTTTCAATTCAATAAAGACATATATTCAATTTATTTTGAAAATAAAATTATTGCATATACTTTCTTGATTGACAGTTTTTAAGATTTGCATATGGATGCGACTGTAAACATTGACGAGCAAATAGTGAATGCCATAGGGTCTAAGAGACCTACAAATAGGATTAGCCAAAAGTCTCTGTGGCATCTTAGGCTAGACCATATTGGAGAGGACAGACTCAACAAACTAAAGAAAGATGATCTTCTTAGACCATTACTTTTGAGTCTTATCCAGTTTGTGAATTGTGTCTTTAAGAAAAAATGGCCAAGTTACCTTTGTGGAATAAAGAAAAAGAGCCACCGAGATATTAACCATAGTATACACTGATGTGTGTGGTCCATTCGATGTACAAGCCAGGAGTGGCTATGTCTACTTCATAAACTTTATCGATGATTATTTACGATATGGTTTGTGTATCTGATGCACCGAAAGTCTGAACCTTTGAAAAGTTCATAGAATTCAGATATGAAGTAAAAAATAGATCGAAAAACATAAAGGTTGTTCGATCAGATCAAGAGGAATACCTTAGGGATAATTTTGGGTCTATCTCAAAGATAATGGCATAGTCTCATAGTGGATACCTTCAGGGATATCTCAGCTCAACAGGATATCCGAAAAGAGGAATCATATCCTATTAGATATAGTCCATCCATAATGAGCTTCACAGACCTTCCTGATGTTTTTTGAAGACATGCATTGCTTTCTGCAATTCATCTCTTAAATCAGGTTCCCTTTAAGTCCGTTCCTACCACACCATATAAGTTATGGCATGGTAAGAAGCCAACTCTTAGGTACCTCAAGATTTGAGATGTCTGGCCTATGTCACTGACAGCAGACAAACAAGTTAGAGGCTAGGTCCTTTAGGGCTCATTTTATAGGGTATCCTAAGGAAACTATAGGATATTACTTTTATCTTCCTGAGGATGACAATGTGATTGTGAGCCATCATGCCATCTTCTTAAAAAAAGAGTTTATCTAAGATGGAGGCAGTGGGAGAAAGATTGAGCTCGAAGAAAAATCTCTGAAGAGCATCGAGTCCAAAAACCTGAACCCAGTTATGAGCCAATAGATGTGATACCTCCTCCATCTCGTAGGTCAAATAGGATCTCCCATCCTCTTGAAAGGTACTTAGGTATTCTTACAAAGAATTTAGAGGAACATTCTTTGTGAGAAATAGGGACATTAGGAATGATCCCAAAACCTACGATGAGGCAATGTTAGATGTAGACTCCAAAAAATGGATGAAAATGATGAAGTCAGAAATTAACTCCATGCATTCCAATCAGATTTGGTCCTAGTAGATCCACCTGAAGATATTTACCTATTGGGTGTAAATGGATTTACAAAAGAAAGATTGGGTCGGATAGTAAGGTAGAGACCTATAAGGTAAGGCTAGTCGCGAAAGGTTATAGTCAACGTAAAGACATCGACTATCCTGAAATCTTTTCACCCGTAGCCATGCTGAAATTCATCGATACTCTACTTGCCATAGCAGCATTTCATGATTATAAAATTTGATAGATGGATATGAAAACTGTCTTCCTAAATAGATATCTTGAGGAAGATATCTATATGGAGCAGCCTCTAGGTTTCACATCCAGTGATAGTGATCACAAGGTCTGCAAGCTGCATAGGTCCATTTATGGACTCAAGCAAGCATCTCGGAGTTGGAACACTCACTTCAATGATGTGATCAAAATATTTGATTTCATCAAAAATGATGAGGAGCCATGTGTGTACAAAAAGATCAATGGGAGCGCTGTCACATTCATTATACGTGGATGACATCTCCTGATTGAAAATGATATTTCTATGCTAACGTTGATTAAAGTATGGTTGTCGAAAGAGTTTACCATGAAAGACCTAAGAGAAGCTTCCTACATTCTTGGTATAAAGGTCTATAGAGATAGATTTAAGAGAATGATAGGACTCTCACAGCATATGTAGATGAGAAGGTGCTAAAGAGGTTCAACATGAAAAACTTCAAGAGGGATCTTTTGCCCCTTAGACATGGTATTCATCTCTCCAAAAAGATGTGTCCTAACACACCTGAGGAGATCTGACACTGAGCAAGATCCTTTATGCTTCGGCACTAGGGAGCCTCATGTATGCCATGTTATGTACACGTCCTGATATAGCACTTGTTGTGAGTGTCACGAGTAGATATCAGACGAATCCAAATGAAGAACATTAGATTACTATTAAAAATATCCTTAAGTACTTAAGAAGAACTAAGAATTTTATGTTGATCTTTGGTGGAGGATCAAAGCTAAAAGTTGAGGGATACACCAATTCAGACTTTATGACTGATGTCGATGATAGAAAGTCTACATCGGGATGTATCTTCTTATATGATGGTGGTGCGGTTATCTGGAAGAGTTTCAAACAGTCGATCATTGCAAATTCGATTATGAAAGTCAATTACATCACTGCCTTTGAAGCCGCTAAAGAAGTCTTTTGATTCAAGAAGTTCATTCCGAAGCTAGGTGTGATACCATCAGATGCCATTGCACTGCACTATAACAACAACAGCGCTATAGCCCTCGCTAAGGAGTCCAAGTCTCACCAGAAGTCCAAGCAAATAGAGTGACAGTTTCACATCATATACAAATACCTCGAGAAGAAGTTCGTCGAGGTGTAGAGAGTCGACTCTGTACTGAACGTGGTGGATCCACTGACCAAGCCTCTCAGCCAGCAGAAGATCAAAGCTCATCTTGAGAAGATGGGTCTTAGATATATGGACAATTGGCTTTAGATCAAGTGAGAGTTTGTTGAATTTGTATCCTAGAAGTCAATTGTTGACTGACACATTATATAATTTCAGGGCCTAAACTTATACTTGTAATCTTTTTATTATCAATAAAAGATTTCATTTCAATCATGTTTATATATCCATGATTTATCCTAAAAATTAACAAAGATGATTTTATATATTCTTAAAGAGTTAAGAGTTTGAGACATACATTAATTAGTGGTTAATTTTTAAATCTCCCGATCAAAGGATCGTCATGGAGAATAGTGATCAATCTATTTGAGATCAGTGCACGGTTCACCTCTCTTATAAACAAATGAGTCTCGAATCTGCGATGTAAAGAACTGGGGTGAAGGTGCGAGTGGTTGTTAGAGAATAACTTACACTGAGCATTACCAACACGAGAACTATATGGATGTCTACTCACTGATCAGTGATATTCTTGATGCTACAGTGGTGTGAGTGGTCCTTTGACCTGCAGTGCCATTGGCTATTCACAACAAGGCTACTGGATTTGACTGTATATTCTCTTGGTCCCTAGCCATTCGGATCCTAACTGTGTATGTTGGCATCAATTGGTTAGGTTCACTGTTTGAAGTAGGATGCATCTAGATGGAATCTATTGATCTTGGTAGAAAAAAAAATATCTTATGCAATTTGCGAAATTGAGTTCAAAAAATTTTTGGCCAAAGCAAGTGTGAATACTGAAAATGAGTTTTATGAAATTCACAAATGAACTCAAGTCGAGACAATCTTGCATATGACTAATGATGGGGTCTGACGAGTTCTCCATGATCTCCGTCAAGTCAAACTCACGATAGATGGACTGAATCATACGATAACTATACCTAAAGATTCATACTTTCATTCTATTGAATTGCACTACATACTACTAGCTATCAATGGTGGATTGTGAGACTCACGGACATCTTCTTGATAATCGATGGCCCTCGAAGGGTAAAATTGAAAATATTCTAATATATCAAAATAGTATCGATAATATGGTGATAGAGATCATAATATATCTCAGTACCGGATAGAATGGAACCTATAGGGTCATACATTAAGGAATTTAATCTCAAATTTTGCCAATTGGGCTTATGAAGTTCCAATTGAATTAGAATTTATTAAAATCTTATTAGGTTTATGAGAACCATGCTAGCACATGGTTAAACTTAATTCTTCTGAGACTTCAATTTGATCAAATTTATAGTCTTGAACCTAACCTAAATCTATTTGGATTTAATTGAGCTCTTAATTATCAGTCCAAGAGGATTTGATTAAGTCAATTAGTTGGCATAATTACCCCAACATTATCTCTTCTTTATCTCCTAATTATCTCTAAGTGTGCATATGGAATAGATGGAAGATTGGATGGTGCCTTCCTTCTCTTTTGGCAAGAATTGGATGCCAAATCCTAAGGGGCCCACCCCCTCTTATGTGGCATGGTGTGGAGGAGAGAGAGGTGGGGCCACGCCACTTCTTATAGAAATCCTATTGTGGGACACCAAGAGTTGGCACCCCAACTACGTGACATGTATTCTTAGGGTGCCTCTTGTACATGCTTAAAGGGGCTAATCATATACCATTTATATCTGATTTTAATTGAAATAAATTAGATTAAAAAGGTAGAAGATTCTTATGAGATAAGGATCTATCTTTTTAAGATAATTGGGTTACTAATACGTGTCAGGGTAGTGCCTATATAAAGGGTATGTCTCTAGGGTTTCTAGGTAATTGATTTTTGGTGAAAAATCTCTCCTCCTCCCTTCTCCACACCTCTCCTCCATCTCTTCTATTCCACACCCAAGAGTTGGGTATCTCCTTTTTTCACATGCCAAGAGGTGCTGCTTTGCCTTCAAGAGTGAAGATCGAGGAAAAGAAGAAAAAGGTTGCTGATCAAGGAGTTGATCCCGCAGTTCAGATCAAGGTGTTGATCAAAGTGCTTCAGGTTAAAATTTTTTTAGGAAGAAGAGTCTTCTATGAAAAAAATCAGTTCGAGATTGATTCCAATGGATACCCATAGAGATCGAACATATATACGGCTCGAGCATCTACAAATCCATGATCATCAAAAGCGACGAATATCTATCTGTGCCAAAGTAATGAGATTGATCTCATATTTATTTCTAAATTCCAAATTGTATATATGTGTTTTCTCCTAGGCTTGGATAGGATTAGATTTGATCTTTTGCATGTAAGGTTAAAGGGTTTAACCCATTTTGCTTTTCACAATATTTTTTCAAAAGTTTTGAAATCTACACATGCTGTCTACCCAGTTTTCTGATAAATATAGCTTTGAAAGGCATGCAAATCCTCATGCCAAAATCAGATTGGCATGAGAATGGCATGGGCAATTGGGTGGTTGGCTCATGGGATAAATCCAATCCAATTTGGACTCAGGATTCTTCCAAATAGATGAATAAACCTAATCAAATTAGGTATCAAATCAGATCCTAATCCAATTAGGATTTAATTGAACTAAAGTATTGATCAAATCAAAAATCAATTTCTTTGTAATTAAGTTATGTCATAACTCAATCAGGCCAAATCCAATCTAAGTCAAACTGAATCCAATTCGATTAAACTTGATCCGAACCTCACTACTCAATCAAATAGAGCTAATTAGCAATCTAATTATTAATTAGTCCTCCTATAATTCACTAACTCTTAGTGAATTATTTATTATAATTTTTGTATAAGATTAATCATTAATCATATTGACGATTATACCCTTCTACATTTTATAACCATTGATCAACCATCTGATCAAATAAGAATCTCTTTTGTGTATGACTCCATAGATTATATTCTGTCTAGCAATGAGATATATTGTGAGCCCTATCATAATGTCATCAAAACTTCTTTCGATGGGTTGAAATAATTCTAACTCTGCCTTTCGAGGGTCATTGATCATCAAGATGACGCTCAACGAGTCCCACAATCCACTAGTGATACCTAGCAGTATGTAATGGCAACCCAATAGAATGAAAGTATTGAACCTTTAGATACATTTATCATATGATTTAATTCTTTTATCATGAGTCTCGACTCGACGGAGGTCATAGAGAATTTATCAAACTCCAATGTCAGTCATATGCCAGATTGACTCAACTCGAGTTCACTTGTAAATCCTATAAAACTCTTTTTCAGTATTCACACTTGCTTTGACAAAAGACTTTCTGAACTTAGTCTTGTAAATCACATAGAACTATTTCTTTTCTATCAAGATCGATAGATTTTATCTAGATGCACCCTACTCCTAACAGCGAATCTGAAGCCAACATACACCACACGGACTCAAATGGTTAAGAGTCCAAGTTTAGGTATAGTCAAACTCAGTAGCCTCACTGTAAATAGCCAATGCATCGTAGGTCAAAAGATCACTCATATCACTACAGCATCAAGAAGACCACTGACGAGTGAGTAGACATCTAAGTGATTTCTCATGATGGTCACGCTTACAAGTTGTTCTCTAACAACCACCTGCACTCTCATCCAATGTCTCTATACTGTAGACTCGAGACTCATCTGTCTGAAAGGAAGATGATCTGTGCACCAATCAAACTGGATCGATCACTATCCTCCGTAATGATCCTCCGATCAAAAATACTTAAAAATTAATCACTAATAATGCATATCTCAAATTCTTAATATCTTAAGAATATACAAAATTATATGTTAATCTCTAGGATAAATCATGGACACATAAGACATGATTGAAAATAAAAATTATCTTTATTAATAATAAATATTTTATAAGTATAAATTTATATCCTGAAACTATAAAAATATGTCAGCTAATAATTGACTTCTAAGGCACACATCCAACAAACTCCCATTTGACCTAAAGCCAATTGGCTATATAACCAAGGTCCATCTTTTGAAGGTGAGCTTTGACCTTCTGCAGGCTAGGAGACTTTATCAGTGAGTCTACCACATTGTGCATGGAGTCAACTCTCTGCACCTCGACGAACTTCTTCTCGAGGTATTCGCATATGATGTGGAATCGTCACTTTATATGCTTGAACTTCTGATGAGATTTGGGCTTCTTAGCGAGGGATATGGCACCATTGTTGTCACAGCGCAGTGCGATAGTATCCAATGACATTACACCCAGCTCCACAATGAGATCTTTGAACCAGAATACTTCTTTAGCAACTTCAGAGATGGTGATGTACTCGACTTCCATGGTCGAATATGCAATGACCGATTGTTTAGAATTTTTCTAACTAACCAATCCACCATTATATGAGAAAATATACTCTGATGTAAACCTTCTATTATCGATATCAGACATAAAGTTTGAATCAATGTATCCTTTCACTTTCAGCTCTGATCCTCCACCAAAGATCAAAAATAAATTCTTAGTCCTTCCCAAGTACTTAAGGATGTTCTTCACAGCAATCCAGTGCTCTTCATCTGGATTCGACTGATACTACTCGTGACACATGGCAAGGGCTATATCAGGTCGAGTACATAGCATGGCATATATGAGGCTCCCTATTATCGAAGTATAAGGGATCTTGCTTATACGTTGGATCTCCTCAGATGTGTCAGGACGCATCTTTTTGGAGAAGTAAATGCCATGCCTATGGGATAAGGGACCCTTTTGGAGTTTTTCATGCTGAACCTCTTCAGCACCTCTTCTATATATATTTTCTGTGAAAGTCCTATCATCTTTTAGTTCTATCTTTATAGATCTTTATACCAAGAATGTAGGAAGTTTTTTCTAGATCTTTCATGGAGAATTTTTTTGACAACCATACTTTGACCGTTGTCAACATGAGAATATCATTCCTAATCAGAAGGATATCATCCACATACAATATGAAGAATGTGACAATGCTCCCACTGACCTTTTTATACACATAGGGCTCCTCCTCATTTTTGATGAAATCAAACGATTTGATCACATCGTTAAAGTGAGTGTTTCAACTCTGAGACACTTGCTTGAGTCCATATATATGGATCTTTATATCTTGCAGACCTTGAGATCGTTATTATTAGATGTAAAACCCATAGACTGCTCCATATAAATATTTTTCTCAAGATATCCATTTAGGAAGACAGTTTTCACATCCATCTGCTATATTTCATAATCATAATAAGCCGCAACCATAAGCAGAGTACAGATAAATTTTAGCATGGCTATGGGTGAAAAAAATTTTTGATAGTCAATGCCATCATGTTGACTATAATCTTTCACAACCAATCTTGCCTTATAGATCTCTACCTTACCATCTGAACCTATTTTTCTTTTATAGATCTATTTACACCCAATTGGTACAATACTTTTAGACGAATCTATTAAGGTTCAAACCTGGTTGGAATGTATGGAATCAATTTCTGACTTCATCATTTCTTTCCATTTCTCAAAGTCTACATCTAACATCGCTTCATCATAGATTTTGGGATCATTTCTAATGTCTCTATCTCTCAGAAGGAATGCTTCCTCTAAATCCTTTGTAAGTATACCTAAGTACCTTTCAGGAAGATAGAGGATCCTACTTGATCTACGAGATGGAGGTACCACATCTACTAGCTCACTACTAGGTTCAGGTTATTGGACTCGATGCTCTTCAGAGATCTTCTCTTCGAGCTCAATCTTCCTCCCATTGCTTTCATCTTAGATAAACTTTTTTTCCAAGAAGATGGCATAACAGCTCACAATCACATTGTGATCCTCAGAAAGATAAAAAAAGTATCCCGTTGATTGTTTAGGATATCCTATAAAATAAGCTCTAAATGATATCAGATCCAATCTAAAAACAACCTAAGCATGGATCTTATGACATAACAAAGCATGCATAATCTGAAACTTAAAACCATAGGTCGTATCTATGCTATAGATCACATCTACGATGAAACTGAGATCAAATATCGATACTTGAGTGTGGGTTGATATATACCATAGCTGATAATCATGGATTTAAAGGTTCTTCTAGCCGCACAGATGTCTGACCTCTACAGATATCCACATGAAGCTCCTGATCGGATCAAAGGTCTGATGAAGTCCTTGGGGTGCTAGATCCCTTGTAAAGTTCTGCTCTTAATGGCTGATCTGGCTCCTCCTTTAGATCTCTCGGACTCTTTCAGAGAAGGAGAAGGCTTTTAGGAGGAAGAAGAGGTGGAGGAAGAAGGTGAAGATAAGAAATACTTTTTCTCTCTTTTCTCTTTTTCCAAAATCAATGCCTAGATCTAGATAAGAAATCCTAGACCCTTCTCATGCCAAGACGGAAGCCGCCTACCCTAGAAGTCATGCCAAAATAGATTTGTTTTCTTTTCTCTAAATGTGATATCTGATGTCTCACGATAATCCCTCTTTTTTAACACCAAAAATCATTCCTATTTATGGTTGGCATCCCAAAAGAATTTGGATGAAACCAAACTCTATCAAAATAAGGGATTAGGGTTTATCAGGTTTTAAAGTTGAATTCAAATCCAATTTGAATTCAAATTCAAACCTAATCTCATCCATATCTAGGTGTGGAATAGAGGGGGCAACCACACCTATTGGTGTGAAGAATCTCTCACACAAAACCTGATTTGCATTGAGAAAGGTCGGCATTAATAAAGGTGCAGCGCAAAGGGAGGAAGAGTCCCATACAATTAAGTCTCTTGGTTGGTTCTAATTTAGTCCCAAACCACATCAAATTTGGTTAGACCCAAAGAGATAAGAGAACCTAATCTAATTAGGAACCTAATCTTCTTAATTAAATTCTAATCCAATTAGAAATTAATCAAACCCAAGTTCTGATCAAATCAGGAATTAATCTCTCTCACAATCGGGCTAAACCTAATTCAAGTAAAACTGAATCCTATTCAATTAGACTTGATCCAAACCTCATTGCTCAATCAAATTGAGCTAATTAGTAATCTAATTGCTAATTAATTTTTTTATAATTCACTAACTTTAGTAAATTATTTAATTATAACTTTTGCATACGATTAATCATCAATCACATTGACGATTATATCCTTCAACAATTCATAATCATTGATCAACCATCTGATCAGACAAAAATCTCTTTTGTTTATGACACTATAGGTTCTATTCTATCTGGTAGTAAGATATACTGTGATCTCCATCATAATATCATCAAAACTTCTTTCGACGGATTGAAATAATTCCAACTCTACCTTTCAAGGGTCATCGATCATCAAAATAATACTCGACGAGTCTTACAATCCACTAGTGACACCTAACAGTATATAGTAGCAACCCAGTAGAATAAAAGTATTGAACCTCTAGGTACAGTTATCGCATGTTTCAATTCTTCTATCGTGACTTTCAACTCGACAGAGGTCATGAAAAACTCATCAAATCCCAACATCAGTCATATGCCAGATTGATTCGACTCAGTTTACTTGTGAATCCTGTGAAAATATCTTTTCGATATTCATATTTGCTTCGATCAAAGACTTGCTGAACTAAGTCTCGCGAATCACATAGGACTTCTCTTTTTCTATCAAAATTGATAGATTCTATCTAGATATATCTTACTCCTAACAGTGAATCTGAATCCACTGAAGCTAACATACACCATAAGGACCTAATTGGCTAAGAGTCTAAGTTTAGGTGTAGTCAAACTCAGTAGCCTTACTACGAATAGCCAATGCACCTCAGGTCAAAGGACCACTCATACCACTGCAACATCGAGCAAACCACTAATGAGTGAGTAGTCATCCAAGTGATTTCTTGTGTTGGTCATGCTCAGTATAATTTATTCTCTAACAACCACCTGTACTTTCACCCTAATATTCCCATACTACAAACTCAAGACTCATCTATCTGAAAGAGAGGTGATCTGTGTACCAATCTAACTAGATCGATCATTATCTTCTATGATGATCTTACGATCGAAAATATTTAAAAATTAATCAGTAATAATATATGTCTAAAATTTTCAACATCTTGAGAATATACAAAATCATCTATTAATCTCTAGGATAAATCATGAATACATTAAAATATGATTGAAAATAAAAATATCTTTATTGATTAATAAAAATTTATAAGTATAAATTAATATCTTAAAATTATAAAATATGTCAATCAACAATTAACTTTTAGGGCACACATCTAACAAATCAAGAGTTGGCTTCTTACTATACCATAACTCGTATGGTGTGGTAGAAATAAATTTAGAAAGAATCTTATTCAAAAGATGAATAGCAGAAAGCAACATATGACCATAGAGAAAAATAGAAAGATCCATGAAGCTCATCATAGATCATACTATATTTAATAGGATCCAATTTCTCTTTTCAGATATCCTGTTGAGCTGAGGGATCCTTGGAGGTGTCCATTGCGAGATTATATCACTATCTTTGAGATAGATCCAAAATTTCTCACTAAAATATTTCTCTCCTCGATCTGATCGAAGAATATTTATGAATTTTTTGATCTATTTTTTCACTTTATATCTGAACTTCTTGAACTTTTCAAAGGCTTCAGACTTGTATCGCATCAGGTAAAACATATACCATGAGTAATCATCGATAAAGGTTATGAAGTAGAGATAGCCACCCCTGACCTATACATTAAATGGACCACATACATCAGCGTGCACCAGAGCTAACATCTCAGTGGTCTTTTTTTCGTGTCTTATAAAGGATAGCTTAGCCATCTTTTCTTGAAGATAGGACTCACAAACTGGATAAGACTCGAAAGTCAATGGCCCCAAAAGGCCATTTTTTTCAGTTTGTCAATTCTGTCCTCTCCTGTATGACCTAACCTAAGATGCCACAGATATTTTTGGTTAATCCTATCTTTAGATCTCTTAGACCCTACAGTATTTATAATTTGATCGTTAATATTAATACCTACATCCACATGCAAATGATATAGTTCATCAATTAAAAAGTCATATGCAACAACTTTATTTCTAAAATAAATTGTACATAAGTTTTTATTAAAATAAAAATTATAATTATTCAATGCCAACACAGATACAGAAATCAAATTTTTACTGGCTACAGATACATAATAATAATCTTTCAAAAGCAAACTAAATTCTAATGGTAGTCACAGAGAGTAGGTCTCAACGACTACAGTAGCAACTCTTATCCCATTACAGACTTGAAGAGTGATTTCGCTTTCTCTCAGCCCTTTAAATTCTTCTAGACCTTACATAAAAATGCATAAATGAGCACTCGAATTAGAATCTAAAATTCAACTAAAAAAAAATAATTAGATTAGTTTTTATAACGAACAAATCAGATGTACCTTTAGAAGACGTGTCCTTCTTCTTATTCTTCACACTTGCCAAGTACGCAGGATAGTTCCTTCTCCAGTGACCTTCGACATTACAGTGAAAACACTTTTCCTTGTTGCTGGCCTTCTTTGAAACCTCTTTCTTTGGCCTACTCTCAATCTACTACTTCTTCACAAGCTTCTTTTTCTTTTAGAAGTAGACTTTCTCTCAGAGGAAGCCCACTCCACAGTAAGAACCATGCCCCTTGAATTTTTCAAGGTGCTCTCAGCTGTCACCAACATATTCAACAATTCGAACAAAGTACTATCAATCTTATTCATATAGTAGTTTATGATAAACTATCCATATGAATTAGGAAGGGATTGCAGGATCAGATTGAGCTATAATTTCTTATCCATAATCATCTCGAGCTTTCGAAGCTCTTCAATATCTTTGATTATTATCAAACAATGATCATTGACAAACTGTCTATCATATATCTTTGCTCTAAAAAAATCTTTGTGAGACCTCAAAATGAGCCGTGCGATTCTGCTCACCATACAACTCTTGCAGGTAAGTCAGCATGTCCCTAACAGTCCTCATATCTTTATACAGGTGCTAAAGATTATTGAATATGGATGGAAGAATGTAGCACCTAGCCCTATTATCTTCGTCCATCCACTTTTCAAGTGTAGCTTGTTTTAAAAATTATATCCCAAAGCCAATTGTTTGCCTACTGATGGTTGAGCTCAATATTATAATTGTATATGAATTATTAAATAATAGATGTTATTTAGTTTTTTCATCACTTTGTACATCTTTTTTGAACTCCTATATTGTGATGAAGTCTTTAAGATTATTTGAATCAATATAGGTGTTGCTCCTAGATTGATTTTGATGATTACAAAGCAGATTGAAGGGATACAAATATTTTTATTTGAAAAAGTCTTTGTGCTCTTCAGGGGCAAAATCGTAATTTTGCCAAAATCCTGATTTAATAGTATCATTTGGTAGAACAAAAGATTAGTGATCTATTGATGAAGATTTCATTATTTTTGGACTTGTATTTTTGAAGTTATGCATGTTTGAATTCCATGAGTCGACTCATGAGTCAGCTCATGGCAAAATGAGCAGCTTGGCACGCTGAAATTTCTGTTGGCACGCTGGATTTTTGGCTTGGCACGACCTGTGAGTCGACTCATGAGTCGACCCACAAGGCATGAGTCGACTCATGAGTCGACTTCTGCTGTTTTGGGCCAAAATATCCAGAAATCCAAATTTTTGATTTTTGCAACAGAGGTCGACTCATGAGTCAACCCCTGAGGCATGAGTCGACTCATGAGTCGACCCCTACGATGGATTTTGTCCGCAATGGCTAGTTTTTAACCCGTTTTAGGTGCTTTTAATGCTCATTTAATGTGCTCTAACGGCTCTTTTTCTGCCTAGAATGTTTTTCTCTATTTCTTAAAGCTATAAAAGGTTTCAAAAGGTGGAAAATAAGGAAGAGATTGATAAGAGAAAAGCAAGACATTAAGAAGAGAAAGAAAGAGATTTGAAGTGCATTCAAGAGAGCATTCAAGAGCATTCAAAAGAGAGGGTTTCTCAAGTCAACTTTTCAGTCCAAATCAAGAGCTCATTTAAAGCCTTCAAGAAGCCTTCAATCAAAGCTCACCAACTCCTCAAGCATTCATTCAACTCTTCATCCACTTTGAGGAAATCCAAAAGGGGCTTCTTCACTTGAGTAAAGTGTATTTCAAGTTATATTCGCTCATTAAAGGAGCTTTTCTTGTACTTATTTGTGCTATAACTGTTTTACTCTTTGTGAGTGATTGTTTTTATTTTTGGAGGAGTTTCAAAACAAGGAAAGGTTGATCCGAACCTGAAATCGGAGTGTATTGGGTTGGCTTATACCCGTGAAACAAGTGGACTAGCTTGGGATAGCTAGTGTCGGAGTTTCCGACGTTTGTATTCGGGTTGAATACAAGTATAGTGGATTGGAATTCTCAAGTAGGAGCTTGGGGAGTGGATGTAGGTGCAAGGTTGGCACCGAACCACTATAAATCCTTGTGTTTGTGGTGTGCATTATTGTTTCTCGTTAACTCTTCATTATTTCCTTGCATTCTTACTTTAGGTAATTAATCTTGAACTAAAGTCTTTCTCCTCATTCATTTAGCTTTTGACAAACACTTTTCATAAGTTATTAGTTAAGCTTAAAATTTTTAAAACCCAATTCACCCCCCCTCTTGGGTTGCATAGCTGGGCAACAAGTGGTATCAGAGCCCGGTGCTCTAGCCCTTTTTTGATCTAAACAATCAAAGAGCCAAAGATCTATGGCAACCCATGTCGGTACTTCTCTAGCTGAGGGGCAATCCACCAACCGACCTCCACTTTTCAATGGGTCTAATTACACCTATTGGAAAGCTCGGATGAAGATATTCATACAAGCACTCGACTATGATATGTGGAGTATCATAGTGAACGGTCCTCACACACCCACCAAGATTATAGATGGTGAGGAGTCAACCAAACCCGAGAAAGAATGAGATGAGGTTGATAAGAAATTGACACAATTAAATGCTAAAGCAATGAATGTACTTTATTGTGCTCTTGATGCTAACGAATTTAATCGCATTTCTACTTGTTCATCTGCTAAAGAAATATGGGATAGGTTAGAAGTAACCCATGAGAGAACAAATCAAGTAAAAGAGTCTAAAATAAACATGCTTGTGCATAAATATGAATTGTTTAAAATGGAGCATGATGAGTCCATAACTGTAATGTTTACTCATTTTACTGATATCATTAATGGTTTAAAGAGTCTTGGCAAATCTTATACTAACAGTGAGCTTGCAAGAAAGATTCTCAGGTCATTGCCAAGAACTTGGGAAGCCAAGGTGACTGCCATCCAAGAAGCGAAGGACTTGAACACTCTACCTCTAGAAGAGCTTCTTGGATCCTTGATGACTCATGAGCTTAGCCTGAAGCAACATCAAGAGGATGAAGTCAAAAAGAAAAGAACCATTGTCCTCAAATCCACAACTTCTCCTGATGAAGAAATTGATGACACAGAAGATGAAGAACAGGATGAAGAGATGGCACTCATCACCCGGAGATTCAAGAAATTTCTAAGAAAAAGGAAACAAGAGATGAGAAAGAGGCCATTCACAAAAGGGGAACAAAGCAAAGAGAAAGAGAAAGATCAACCCCTTATCTGCTACGAGTGCAAGAAGTCGGGACATTTCAAATCCGAATGTCCACAACTGAAGAAAGGTCCCAAAAAGTTCAAGAAGAAGGCAATGATGGCCACATGGAGTGCGAGTGATAACTCAAGCTCCGATGAGGAAACCTCAACAGAACAAGCCAACCTGTGCCTTATGGCACACGAAAATGAGGTAATTTCTGAAACCCCTAGTGAATTTATATTTGAAGAATTGCATGAAGCATTCTATGAGTTAATTGATGAATTAAAGAAACTAGGGATGAAAAACAAAGAACTGAAATTGAAAAATCAGTCCTTAGTGAAACAAGCTGAAAGCCTTTCAATAGAAAAATCTACCTTGCTTCAAGAAAATCAAAACTTAAAGAATGAAATTAACAAGCTGAAACCTATAGTAGATAAGTTCACCTTAAGTTCAAACAAACTAAATATGATTCTTGATAATCAAAAAGCCGTATATGATAAGGCTGGACTTGGCTATAACCCCTTGAAGAAACAAAAATTTCTGAAAAATATTTATGTAAACTATTCAAGTAACAAGTCTACCAATATTACTTGTTTTAAATATGGTAGAGTAAGACATAAATCATACACTTGCCTCTTTAACAAATCTGCAAACACAACATAAAGAAAATATGGGTTCCAAAAGGAACCATTTTGACTAACCAAAAAGGACCCAAGAAAGCTTGGGTACCTAAAATAAAAACTTGACTTTTGCTTGCAGGTGTGTCTAGCATCCCAAGGAGGAAACAGGAAATGGTATCTTGACAGTGGATGCTCGAGACACATGACTGGTGATGAATCACAATTCATCACGCTTGATGCTAAGGATGGAGGGATGGTCACCTTTGGAGATAATGGCAAAGGAAAGATCATCGGGATAGGTAACATTGGTATCACTCCCTCCAAATACATTGAAAATATTTTGTTAGTTAAAGGTTTAAAGCATAACTTACTTAGCATTAGTCAATTTTGTGATAAAGGGTATAAAGTTATTTTTGAATCATCTGTTTGCATTGTGACTAGTCCTATTAACGATGGCATTAAATTTATAGGACATAGGCATGGCAATATTTATATGGTAGATTTAAATGATTTATCCAAAATAGACATGCAATGCCTAGTATCCTTGAATGCTAAAGTTAATGAGACTAGTTGGCTTTGGTATCGTAGACTTGCACACATTAGCATGCATTCTCTTTCAAAATTAATTAAGAAAGAATTAGTTCTTGGCTTGCCTAAACTGAATTTTGAAAAAGATAGAATTTGTGATGCATGCCAACTAGGTAAACAAACTAGAGTTTTATTTAAATCCAAAAATATTGTTTCAACTTCTAGACCTTTAGAGCTTTTGCATATGGACTTATTTGGACCAACTAGAACCACTAGTCTAGGAGGAAAACGATATGGTTTTGTAATTATAGATGATTACTCTCATTTTACTTGGGTTTTCTTTTTGGCACACAAAGATGAAACTTTTCATATTTTCACTAAATTTCACCGAAAAGTCACTAATGAAAAAAGATTTTCAATTCAAAATATTAGAAGTGATCATGGAACTGAATTTGAAAATCAAGACTTTAAAAATTTTTGTGACAAAAATGGAATTGGCCATAACTTCTCTGCTCCTAGGACACCCCAACAAAATGGGGTAGTTGAAAGGAAAAACAGAACCTTAGAAGAAATGGCCCGTACCATACTTTGTGAAAGCAACCTTCCAAGATATTTTTGGACGGAAGCAATTAACACAGCATGTTACATTTTAAATCATGCTTTGATTAGACAATTTTTAAAGAAAACCTCCTATGAACTTTGGAAAGGAAGAAAACCAAATATTGCATATTTTTATATTTTTGGTTGCCGATGTTTTGTATTAAATAATGGTAAAGAAAGACTTGATAAATTTGATGCAAAATCAGATGAAGCAATCTTTCTGGGTTACTCCTCCACTAGTAAAGCTTTTAGAGTTTTTAATAAAAGAACTTTAGTAGTTGAGGAGTCCATACATGTTGTTTTTGATGAATCTAACGATCTTCCTTCAAGGAAGAATGAGGGTGTTGATGATGCAGATCCTCTAATAGAGGGTATGAAGGAGATCACTCTGAAAGATTCAGCAACTCCAGAGAACGAGGAACAAGAAGACAAACAAGATGAGAGAAGTGAAGAAATTCAAGAACAACCTCAAGGTACAAATGACCTACCCAAGGAATGGAGGTATGTTCATAATCACCCTAAGGAGTTAATTATTGGTGATCCTATGCATTGGGTAAAAACTCGTTCTTCACTTAGAGATGTATTTAATCATTGTGCTTTTGTATCTCATCTTGAACCTAAAATTTTTGAAGAAGCTGAAAATGATCATAATTGGATTAATGCAATGCAAGAGGAACTAAATCAATTTGAAAGAAATAATGTTTGGACTTTAGTATCAAGACCTAAAAACTATTCTATAATTGGCACAAAATGGGTCTTTAGGAACAAATTAGATGAACATGGTAATGTAATTAGAAATAAAGCAAGACTGGTTGCTAAAGGATATAATCAAGAAGAAGGAATTGATTTTGATGAAACCTTTGCACCTGTTGCTAGATTAGAAGCTATTAGACTTCTACTTGCGTATGCTTGCTTTATGAAATTCAAATTATTTCAAATGGATGTTAAAAGTATATTTTTAAATGGATATATTGCTGAAGAAGTCTATGTAGAACAACCCCCAGGATTTGAAAATCATGCTTTTCCTGATCATGTTTTTAAATTAAATAAAGCTTTATATGGATTAAAACAAGCACCTAGGGCTTGGTATGATAGACTAAGCAAATTTTTACTAAATAATAATTTTTCAAGAGGCAATGTAGATACAACCCTCTTTATTAAAAGAAATCAAAAAGATATGTTAGTAATACAAATTTATGTTGATGATATAATTTTTGGGTCTACTAATGAATCTCTTTGTCAAGACTTTGCTAAGCTCATGCAGGGGGAGTTCGAGATGAGCATGATGGGAGAACTTACCTTCTTCCTCGGATTCCAAATCAAACAAACAAAAGAGAGAATCTCCATCACCCAAAGCAAGTACACCAAGGAACTACTCAAAAGATTTGGAATGGAGAACTCCAAACCTATTGGCACACCAATGAGCCCCTCATGTAAGCTTGACAAGGATGATGAAGGTAAATGTGTAGACTTAAAATACTATAGAGGTATGATTGGCTCATTATTATATTTAACTGCAAGTAGGCCTGATATCATGTTTAGTGTTTATCTATGTGCTAGATATCAATCTAATCCTAAAGAATCTCATTTAAATACTGTTAAAAGAATCCTTAGATACTTGAATGGTACTCAAACTCTAGGGTTATGCTACTCTAAGGACTCACAAATTGATTTGTTAGGATTTTCAGATGCTGATTTTGCTGGATGTAAATTAGATAGAAAAAGCACAAGTGGAACTTGCCAATTTCTTGGAGTTAACCTAATCTCATGGTTTAGCAAGAAATAAAATTCGGTGGCACTGTCTACAGCTGAGGCCGAATACATTGCAGCCGGAAGTTGTTGTGCTCAAATCTTGTGGATTAAGCAATAACTCGAAGACTTTGGAATCAAACTTAATGAAACACCAATAAGATGTGACAACACAAGTTCCATAAATCTATCTAAAAATCTAATTCAACACTCAAGATCCAAACATATTGAAATAAGACATCATTTTATAAGAGAACATGTTCAAAACAAAAATATAATTCTTGAATATGTTTGCACTGAAAATCAATTAGCTGATATCTTTACAAAGGCCCTTAGTGAGGACAGATTCTGTGAAATTAGGAGAAATCTAGGAATTCTTGATCCATATGCCTAAATATTTCTCAATTTCCAAAAATTGATGTCAAAAATTCTTAGAGCTCAATTTCCATCATCTATCTAGGTCCCAAAAGCTCAAGTTTTTCATTCTCAAAACTTGTCTTTGAGCAAAACTCCTTCTCCCAAAATTTCAAAATTTTTCTGGAATTTATTCATATTTTTTCTGAATTTTGAGTTCATGAGTCGACCCCCATGAGTCGACTCAATGGCAAACTTGTAAATTCTTCCAACTTCCCACGGGCTCCTTTTTTTATTTGGGATCCTGTTCGTGAGCCGACCCATCCCTTCATCTTCCTCCTTCCAAAAACCGACTTCCCCATTTCCATTTGCTCCAAACCAAGGATCTAGCCCAAGGTTCTTCTCCCTTCTCCTCTCCACCATAAATCGCCACCTGGGGAAAGGGATTTTTGTGCTTTCTCCTTTGTTTGAAACGGTTGGGGCGTGCCCTAGCACTCCACCGTTCTTCTCAAATCCACCTCTTCTCTCCACCAAAATCCCTCTCCACTCTCTTGTGATCCTTTTCCACTCATCCACTTGATCCTCCAAGTCTCTCTGCCTGCTACTGTGGTGAATATGGCTCCGAAGATGAAGCTTCCCAAAGAAGAAAGTCAGTCCGTGAGCTAGAAGAAAATGTCCGAAGAAAAGGCAAGCTGCTCAGTCCTCCACTACTCCCACTCCAGCTTCAGTGTCGCTCAAGGTCCTCTTAATCCTCCTAAGCCCCAGTAAGAATCCTCTATCTGATAGGAAAGTTGAAACCGGGAAGAATGTAGATTTTTGGTTCTTTGAAAAAGAGGGTTTTACATTTGGAACTAAAATTAAAAACCAAGGATGGGGTTTCTACTGCTCCCTTAAGGAAGTCACTTATGTTGACCTAGTTAGAGAATTCTATCAGAATTTGCATTATGGGAATGGGTCAGTGACTTCAACAGTCAAGGGTTTGATATTTGTTTGGATCCTAGTATATTGGGAGAAATACTACATTTGCCAAGTGAGGATTACTCTTATATGGAACTCCCAGTAAAGAAGAGGGGATCAGTTTTATTCTAGGGGGAGCTTACTCAGGAGTTTAAATAAATTGGAAGCAAAGATTTTATCTATTGAGATGAGGATCCTACATCAGATGGTAACGAAGCTCTTCTTCCTAGGAGTGGTAGGCATGATCTACTTTCCAGTAGAGATTTTGTATCATGTTTCATGTATCACTCAAACCCCCCTGAACCTCCCTGCACTAATGATAGAGGCCATGAGAGAGACTTTGAACAGATCCAAGGCACACTTGCCTTTTGGTATGGCCTTACTCGAGTTTTTAGGAGGTTTGGAGTTAGCTGTGAGGGGGAGGCATCCACTAAGCTCTCTCATGTGGACACTTTCAACCAACACACCCTGCACCGAATGGGATTTACAAAGACTGATGGTGGTTGGATCAAGGGTCTGAGGAGAGAGCTGAGGAGAGAGCTGAGGAAGAGCTGAAGACAGAGCTGAAGAAGAAGGTCCATCATCTCCTATCCATGACTTCAGGGCAGCATCACCAGATATCCAGTTCATTCCAGATCCAGAGGCTGGCCCTTCAGAGTTCCCAGGATGCCCACACCAGTGCATCAGCCAGAGAGCAGAGCACCTCCATCAGAGTTCAGACTGGCTGATGATCAGATCGAGCAGATATCACAGCGTGTGGCTTCTTTGCTATCTAGTCAGTGGAGCAGTACTACATTTGCACCAGGGGCCACTTCATCTGATCAGACCATGACTCCCCATATCTCCACTGTGTTTCAGATGATATCAGATCAGTCCATCCGGATTCAGCAGCTTGAGGACACCGTCTGGAGACTGAATGGCAGAGTTCTTGACTTGCAGGGGCAAGTCCTAGCTTTGGCCCATCCTCAGCCACAGGAGTCCACTATTGAGGTCACAGACCTCACTGCAGAGGCTGGCAGGCTCAGAGGTGCACTGGAGGGTGGATATGAGTTACTGAGGAGAGAGGTCCGAGGATCGAGTGAGCATGCATCCACTCAGTTCACTGCTCTACTTCAGTCTTTTCCAGAGCACTGAACGTACTTGATTCCATCAGACTCACTCTTTCTGTCCAGTCCTTGGCCTCGCAGCGTTCTCAGCCTCCCAGTTCATCTCGCTCTCCTGCTCGTGCCAGAGGCAGACGGGGTAGAGGATGCACTTTGGTCGAGATCCATCAGCTCCTCACCCATATCTGATGACTCCGATCCTTCTAGTCATGATCTCTACTAGATCCTAGGTGTTAGTGTCTTGTTCTTCTAGGATCTGTATTTTGGGGCCATGTATTGACATTAGCTAGTTGACTTTTATATTATGAAATTGTATTGAAACAATTATGCTTTTAATCTACTTTTTTGTAATGAAGTCAGTCATCTTTTGGTTTTATATATTTCCTTGTTGAAATATTTCTTCTCTTTGTTGATGATTGCTGATTATGATTGCTGTATTAAGGGGGAGCAAACTATTAATAATTAGCCCTAAAAGTATTAAAGAGAAAATATATTCAGAAAAAGAGGGGAGTTAACCATGTTTGATGATGTCAAAAAGGGGAGAAATTAAAGAAAAAGAAATCCATCAAAAGCAAAACCATAAATTATGAGAAATTAAGAAAAAGCAACCCATCAAAGCAAAACTACAAATTATGAGAAATTAATGAATGAATTGGAGAATTTAAAGAACATATCAAAAGTAAATATATCTTACTTTATACATTATTTTTTTGTTGATTTTTTTTTATTGTTGATACATTTAAAATTTACTTGCTGATCATCATTCTAACTGTGATACATAAATGTTAAATTATCCTCTAAATCTTAAATAAATGCATACTTTCAAAAACTTTCATGCATTCACCTAATTATTGCTTGATATAAAACTAAAATCAAATGAAATGACATTTTCAAAAAAGATAAAAAATAAATTTTGTAACAAAATCCATACCAATACAATTTAAATTAATGGGGTGAGAATTTGTATGCAAAAAATCCCTAGATTGCATTTTTGAACATGATTCACAAATGTCAATATCATCATCAAAGGGGAGATTGCCCTAGATTGATTGGATAACAAGGATACAAATTTTTATTTGAAAAAGTCTTTATGCTCTTCAGGGGCAAAAATATAATTTTACCAAAACCCTGATTTGATAGTATCATTTGGCTAGAACAAATGATTTGTGATCTATTGGTGAAAATTTCATTATTTTTGGACTTATATTTTTGAAGTTATGAATGTTTGAAGTGCATGAGTCGACTCATGAGTCAACTCATGGCACAATGAGCAGCTTGGCACGCTGAAATTCCTGTTGGCACGCTGGGTTTTTTGGGCTTGACACGACCTGTGAGTCCGACTCATGAGTCGACCTCTGCTGGTTTGGGCCAAAAATTCCAGAAATCCAAATTTATGGTTTTGCAACAGAGGTCGACTCATGAGTCGACCCCTGAGGCATGGAGTCGACCCCTGCGACGGGATTTGTCCGCAACGGCTAGTTTTTAACCCATTTTTAGGTACTTTTAATGCTCATTTAATGTGCTCTAACAGCTCTTTTTCTGCCTAAAATATTTTTTTCTATTTCTTAAAGCTATAAAGGTTTAAAAAGGTGGAAAACAAGGAAGAGATTGACAAGAGAAAAGCAAGACATTAAGAGAGAAAGAAAGAGATTTGAAGTGCATTCAAGAGAGCATTCAAGAGCATTCAAAAGAGAGAGTTTTTCAAGCCAACTTTTCAGTCCTAATCAAGAGCTCATTTAAAGCCTTCAAGAAGCCTTCAATCAAAGCTCACCAACTCCTCAAGCGTTCATTCAACTCTTCATCCACTTTGAGGAAATCCAAAAGGGGCTTCTTCACTTGAGTAAAGTATATTTAAAGTTATATTCGCTCATTAAAGGAGCTTTCTTGTTACTTATTTGTGTTATAAACTATTTTACTCTTTGTGAGTGATTGTTTTATTTTGGAGGGTTTCAAAACAAGGAAAGGTTGATCCGAACCTAAATCGGAGTGTATTGGGTTGGCTTGTACCCAAAAAACAAGTGGACTAGCTTGGGATAGCTAGTGTCGGAGTTTTTGACGTTTGTATTCGGGTTGAATACAAGTATAGTGGATTGGAATTCTCAAGTAGGAGCTTGGGGAGTGGATGTAGGTGCAAGGTTGGCACCGAACCACTATAAATCCTTGTGTTTGTGGTGTGCTTTATTGTTTCTCTTTAACTCTTCATTATTTCCTTGCATTCTTGCTTTAGGTAATTAATCTTGAACTAAAGTCTTTCTTTTCATTCATCAAGCTTTTGACAAATACTTTTCATAAGTAATTAGTTAAGCTTAAAATTTTTAAAACCCAATTCACCCCCCTCTTGGGTTGCATAGCTGGGCAACACTCCTTCTTCTTGATTTGGACTCTTCCAAAGATGAAAAGTAGGAGGAGGAGTTTCAGATCTGAGACACTCTTAGAAAACTCAAGATGGAGGGAGGAAAGATATGAAAACAAACAACCCTAGAAGAAGACCCTCTTCTTCTTCTCATTTCTCTCTCTAGACATCCTAACTTGTGTCTTATATATCTCCACGACCCAAAGGTCTTTCTCTTTAAGTTTTGGATGGCCCAAAGGTCTCTCAAATTTCTATCTTTTCAAAATTTTATAAAGAAACTCATTTTATATAGAGAGATATGATAGAGTCCTTGTCTAGGTCAAATACCTAGTCAAGGCTTATCCAAACATGGCAAGTTAAGGGGTGCCCAACTCTTGAGCACCTCCTCCTTATTTTCATGTATGGATTACTATAAAAGGGTATAATGTGTACCCTAAAAGCCACAAAAATTCCAAAAAAAATTTGGATAGATTTGGTGCAAAATTGAAAGAGTTTTGGATTTCTAAAACTCTATCTCATAGAATTCAAAATCTAAACTATTCCTTTTTTATTTGAACCAAACACCTTCCATGTAAGAAAGAAGAGAGGAGAGCTTTTGTGAATGTGGAAGAGACTTGGGAGAGGGCTTTGTCACACAAAAAAGAGGAGATTGGCGTTGAATGAGAGAGAGGGCGTGGGGAAGGCTTATGTGGTGCAAGGTGGAATCCTAGTCTTACTAGGATTCTATCTTATCACTTGTTTTAATTTGGTTTCTCAAACCAAATCAAACCAAAATTAGATCAACCCAATTAAAATAGGTCTTAACCCAATTAAAACATAATTTAATCAGATTAATTAGATTTAAATCTGATTTAATTTTCTAATCAAATTAGAAATTAGATTGACTTAAGTCCTAGTTGAACTAGGACTAGTTTTTCCTTGCACTTGGCTTATCCAATAAATTAATTGGACTTGATCTAATCAAGCCCAAACTAAATCTAATTAAATCATATTTAATTAGACTTAATCTTTGCCCATTGGCTTAATCAAATTAAGCCAATTAGCAATCAAATTTCTAATCGATCCTCCTGCAACACTTGCACTGGGTTAAGTGTCAATCGTATTGATCATTTAACCCTAGAACGATTCTTAATCGTTGATCAACCATCCGATCGGATCAAGAGCTCTAATGTGTGTGACCTCATAGATCCGAATCTAATTCGGTAGCATAAGAATAAATTTTTGTACCAATCGAAGTGACCATCTAGCAATGGTACCCGATGACCAGATAGGTCAAATGTGCAGAACAACATCCTTAAAACCCATGCAGATATAGTTTTCATATAATTCATCCCCTTGACCAAAATGTGTTGGAAAATGTATCTCAAAAAGCTAATCGTCAAGCTGTTGATGGTTGAGCAACCAAGTATTGTAATTGATTTGTTAATAAATAAAATATATTTGATATTTTCATCATAAGCTTTCATCTTCTAAAGAACTCCGTTGTTATGATGAAGTCCTTAGGACTATTTAGATTCGATAAAGAGAGGATTTATCGATTAGTCCTTAAAACTGTTCACGACCAAATGATAGGCTGTTAATAAAAATGATAGCTTCTATCGAGCATAGGTCGCTGTAGGCCATATGGGTTGGTTGTCCTCTTAACCAAAGAGTGTGGAGACACTGGTATGGCATACAGGTGAGATAAGGGTACATCGTCATTGAATGTGACCAACATCAGAGCATTCTGCTATCGAGAATATCTCTGATGGGATATAGGTATAAGTATCCCTTAGACCTGAGATCATCTCAGTGACTTGCAAGCAACTCACTGTGCTTTGGTACTGGACTAACTAAATTTCTAATTGAGGGACGGAAGGCTTCTGGGCACGGTCAAGTACTTGCAAGTCAGAGTGTGATCGAGATAGGTGTTGCCTAGCTATGCAACCCAAGAGGGGGGGGTGAATTGGGTTTCTAAAAAAATTTTAAGCTTAACTTATGTCTTATGAAAAATGTTTGACAATAGCTAAATAAATAGGGAGAGTAAAGTTAATTCAAAGCTAATGACTAAATACAAGAATGCAAGAGAATAATGAAGAGATAAAGAAGAGCAATTAGGCACAACACAAACAAAAGAATTTATAGTGGTTCGGTGCCAACCTTGCACCTACATCCACTCCCAAGCTCCTACTTGGGAATTACAATCCACTAATCTTGTATTCAACCCGAATACAAATGTCAGAAACTCCGACTCTAGCTATCCCAAGCTAGTCCACTTGTTTCTCAGGTACAAGCCAACCCAATACACCAAGGTTTGGATCAACCTTCCCTTATTTTGGAACCCTTCCAAAATAAAAATAATAACTCAAGCAAAGTATAACAATGAATAGCACAAGTAAGTACAAAGAAAGCTCCTTTAAATAAGCGAATGAGATTTTACATACACTTTACTCAAAGAGAAGAAGACTCTTTTTGATTTCCTCAAGGTGGTTGGTGACTTGAATGTGCACTTGAGAAGTTGGTGAGCTTGGATTAAAGGCTTCTTGAATGCTTTGAGTGAGCTCTTGCTTAAGGCTGAAAGGTTTGCTTGAAATCTCTTTTTTAAAATCTCTCTTCTTGATTCTTCTTCTTGATTCCCACCTTTTTGTCCCTTTTATATCTTCAAGAAATGAAGAAAAATATTCTGGACTGAAATAGAGCCGTTAGACCACATTAAATGAGCATTAAAAGTACTTAAAATGGGTTAAAAACTAGCCGTTGCGGAAAAATCCCGTCACAGGGTCGACTCATGGGTCGACTCATGCCTGGGGGTCGACTCATGGGTCGACCTCTGTGGAAAAATAACAGAAATAAGGTTCTATAAGTTTTGGCCTAAAAATAGCAGGGGTCGACTCATTGGGTCGACTCATGCCTGGGGGTCGGACCCCATGGGGTCGACTCACAGGGTGTGCCAACAAAAAATCTACGTGCCAATCAGCTCATTGTGCCATGAGTTGACTCATGGGTCGACTCATGATTTTCAAACATGCATATCTCTCAAAATATAAGTTCAAAAATAATAAAATTTTCACCAATGGATCACAATCTTTTGTTCTATCATTTGATGCTTTCAAATCAGGATTTTGTAAAATCATGATTTTGCCCCTGAAGAGCAATAAGTCTTTTTCAAGTGAAAATCATTAGTACTCCTTCAAATGCTTTATAATCATCAAAATTAATCCAAGGAGCAACAATCTCTCCCTTTTTGATGATGACAAAATACTTTGAACAAAAGCATATATATGAAACAATGAGCAATGAATTTCAAAGGAATGAAATGCAGTATAGGTAGTTTGAAGATAAATAGGGATTTTACAAACCAACTTGAAAATTACTTATAACTGCATTTGCTTGAAAAGAAGATTGATTCTTTTGGCATGTGATACAGTGCCCATTTGCTTGTGTTGCTTATTTGCATAAACAATTTGCCTATTGCTTAATGATTTAAAAATTTT
>NC_025995.2:14064956-14112262 GCF_000442705.2 Elaeis guineensis
GACGCCACGGGAAAGGGTCCAAGGATATCCATTCCCCATTGCGCAAATAGCCATGGGGCACTCAAGGGTGTAAGCTCAGCAGCGGGCTGTCTCTGGATGTTGGCATACCTCTAACATCGGTCACACTTTCTGACTATTCAATGGAGTCACGATACATCGTCGGCCAGTAATACCCTTGGTGGAGCAACTTGTGGGATAAGGATCTACCCCTAGATGGCTTTCGCAGATTCCCTCATGCACCTCCCACAAGGCATTGTCAGCTTCCGAAGGTCGGAGACATTTTAAGAGGGGCAAAGAGTATGATCTCTTGTACAGCTTGTCCTTATAGAGGATGTATCGGGAGGCTTGATTTCTGAGCTTTCGAGCTTCTTTTGCATCATGAGGGAGGACTCCGTCCCTGAGATATGCCACCAGTGGGTCGATCCAACTAGGCTCATGATCAATTTCCATCACGGACCATGATTCTTCCGTACTTGGGCACTTTAGAACTTCAAAGAGAACACCCTTGGGCAATTTAGCCGGAGCCAGCGTAGCCAGCTTGGAGAGAAGATCGGCCCTGATATTTTCTATTCTTGGAATCTGCCTGATGTGGAAGCTACTAAAGGCGGGGACGAGCTCCTTTACCTTTTCAAGATACTTAGCCATGCTGTCCTCCCGCACTTCGTAGTTTCGCTAACCTGTCCCACTACCAACTGGGAGTCGCTGTGAACTTGGAGCCGATCTACTCCCAATTCTTTGGCGATCCTCAATCCTGCGATCAGAGCTTCATATTCCACTCCATTGTTAGTTGCGGCGAACTCGAAGCGCAGAGCATACTCCACGATGATTCCCTCCAGACTGATCAAGATCAGGCCCGCACCTGCACCTGACATGTTGGAGGATCCATCCACGTAGAGGGCCCAAAAGCAATCAGGGGGGCTGCTTCTTCTTCGGAGGAGTTCAGTCGGGGCTCCAGGCCGTCAATTTCACCCTGTTCAGGTTCGGCTTCCTCCGAGATAGTGCATTCTACTATAAAATCTTCCAATATCTGGGCTTTCACTGTCGGTCTGGGTCGATAGTTGATGTCGAATTCTGTGAGCTCGATCGCCCATTTCGCTATCCTCCCAGAGGCATCTGTCCGATGCAGGATCGCCTTGATCGGCTGGTCGGTGAGCAACGTTACGGTGTATCTTTGAAAGTAGGGTCGGAGCCTCCGGGCTGCAATCAACAGGGCGTAATTAGCTTCTCTAATTTAGTATACCTGGTTTCGGCGTCTCTCAACGCGCGACTGATGTAGTAGATCGACCGTTGAATTTTTGCTTCCTCTTATGAGAACTGCTGCGAGAGCCATAGGGGAGACCGCCAGGTACAAGAATAGCTCCTCTCCAGGCTCGGGCTTCGCCAACAGCGGAGGTGAGCCGAGGTAGCTCCTTAGTTTTTTGAATGCCTGTTGGCACTCAGTGGTCCAACAGAAGTCCTTCGACCACTTGAGGGTTTGGAAGAAGGGCAAGCACCGTTCGGCCGACCTCGCAATGAAGTGATTCAGGGCTGCCACCCTCCCTGTAAGGTGCTGAACCTCTTTTATCGACTTCGGGGTGGCCATCTCCTGGATGGCACGAATTTTCTCTGGGTTGGCCTCAATCCCGGCTCCGATACCATGAAGCCCAGGAACTTCCCCGAGGTCACTCCGAAAGCACACTTAGTCGGGTTCAGCTTCATCTTATATTTCTGGAGGGCACCGAAGGTCTCCTCGAGGTCGGCGACGTGGTTATGGAAGATTTGCTTTTCACGAGCATGTCGTCCACGTAGACCTCCATGTTGTGGCCGATCTCTCCTTCAAGATTTTATTCACCAGCCGCTGATAGGTCGCACCTGTATTTTTTAGGTCGAAAGCCATGATCCTGTAACAGTAAAGACCACGGTTAGTAATGAAAGCAGTCTTTTTTTCATCTTCTGGCGCCATCCTGATTTGATTATAGCCGGAGAATATGTCCATAAAGGTGAGAAGCTCATGGCCCGAGGTTGCATCCACCAGTTGATCAATTCTGGGCAGAGGGTAGCTATCCTTTGGGCAGGCTTTATTCAGCCTTTTGAAGTCTATACACATCCTTCACTTGCCGCTTGCCTTTTTGACTAGGATGACATTGAAATCTAGTAGGATAATTGACTTCTCTAATGAATCTGGCTTTCAGAAGTTTGTCCACTTCCTCGGCTATCGCTTTCTGCCTCTCCGGTGCATGACCTCGATTTTTTTCTTTGTCGGTCGATGCCTTGGATCGACGGCCAGATGGTGTTTCATGACTTCTGCGTCAATCCCTGGTATGTCTGCTGGGACCCAAGCGAAAACATCCGCATTCTTTCGTAGGAAATTGATGAGCTGCGTCCGCACCTCTTCCCCAGGTTGGAGCCATCTTCACCACATGCTCCGTATCCCCATCGTTCAAAGGGATCGAAACCAGGTCTTCGATTGGGCCGCCCCTTTCCTCAGCGAGATCATCGCGGGCGTCCAACCCTCAACGGACAAAGGTCAGATTGGTCACTCCTTTGCAAGGCTATGTTGTAGCAGTGTCTGGCCAGGGCCTGGTCTCCCCTGACTTCTCCGACCCCTTGGTTAGTAGGAATTTTAATTTCAAATGATAGGTTGACACCACGGCCCGGAGAGCATTGAGATCAGGTCGGCCGAGGATAGCGTTGTAGGCTGACGGTGCCTTCACCACCAGGAAATTCACCAAAGCCCTGGATCGTCTTGGATATCGACCTGCAACCACAGCCAGAGTTATTACCCCCTCCACCAGACAGCATCACCGATAAACCCTACCAAGGGGGAGCTAATCGGCCCCAAATGACAGTCAGGGATGGACATTTTTGAGAGGGCATCGTAGAATAAAATATCGATCGAACTTTCATTGTCGACGAGAATGCGGCGGACATCGTAATTAGCTATATTTAAAGAAACTACAACTGCATCGTCATGAGGAAATTGAACTCCCCGAGCATCTTCTTCAGTAAAGGTTATGGATTCCTCAATCCTTTGTCGCTTAAGGGGTCCGACCAATACATCGATTGTTTCCTGTCGGGATTCTCCGAGATGGTGTTGGCGAAATCTGTCGGAGGTCGGTCATCGGACTGCTCCATGGATTGCTGTTGCCGGAGGAGGAGGAGCCTGGGAGGTCGGAGATGGGGCCGGGCCTGCGGAGCTCGCTGAGACCTGGCCGTGGAGGTCGTTGACCGCCCGTAGGGTGCCTTCGGGGAGGCATCAGGTGGAGGCCAGGCAGGAAACTGGAGGAGAAGATATCGGGGAAGATGACCGGAGGCAGTCCCGTTGAGCGCTCCTTTAAGAACAAGGGTACTGCGAAGACACACCCCCTTCCTCTAGCGTCAATCTTGTTGGAGCAAAAATCTGCCTACGTCGGAGAAGCTGGAGTCGAGGGAGTCGCGGTCACCGTCGGGACCTGTAAAGAAAGTCTAAATCGGAGTTGGGGGTGCTCCGACAAGACCCTCCGACGCTCAAGTCAGTTCTCTGCCTCAACAAGAATGGAGTGCTCGAACGAAAATTTTAGCAGAGTTTTGGAATAGAAATTAGAGCTTAGAGAATAACGTATCTGGGGTCCTTCTTTTATAGATGGAGGGTGCAACAGAATGATAGCGATGTTTGTAACCGTCTGGCAGTGGGCCGCTCGGGATTAGGAGGAGTTTGTTGTGAAGAGTAGTGGAGTGGAATCGTGGCCATCACCAGGACCTGCCACGTGGAGTCTGTTGCAGGGAGTGGAGCGACGTCCGTTGTCGTGACTTGCCAGAGGGTGGAGGAGCCGTGCGGTATCCATCGCAGGAAGTGGAGCAGAGTCGTGGTCGTTACTGTGGTCTGCCAGGGAGTGATGGAGCCGCGTGGGATCCATCACAGTAAGTGAAGCAGAGTCATGGCCATTACTGAGGCCTGCCAGGGAGTGATGGAGCTGCGTGGGATCCGGCACGGACCGCTCGTGGTAGAAATTTGAAGTAGATCGTTTGCAGCAGAAACTCGGAGTGGGTCGCTTGCAATAGAAGCTCGGAGTCTGGCCCTTGTAGGAGTTCGGGGTGAGATCTACCTGCAATTGAAGTGGGGACGAAGTCCAACTCCTGTAGAAGTCCGGATGAAGTCTTTCTGCAACCGGAGTCGGGGACGAAGTCCGGCTCCCGTAGGAGTTCGGGCGAAGTCTTCCTGCAGCCGGAGTCAGAGACGAAGTCCGGCTCTCGTAGGAGTCCGGGTGAAGTCTTCCTACAGTCGGAGTCAGGGACGAAGTCCGGCTCCCGTAGGAGTCCGGGCGAAGTCTTCCTGCCACTGGAGTCGGGGACGAAGTCCGGCTCCCGTAGGAGTCTGAGCGAAGTCTTCCTGCAGCCGGAGTCGGGGATGAAGTCCGCTCCCGTAGGAGTCCGGACGAAGTCTACCTGCAATTGAAGTCAGGGGTGAAGTCCGGATCCCTAGGAGTCCAGGCGAAGTCTTCCTGCGGCGAGTCGGGGACGAAGTCTGCTCCCATAGGAGTCCGGGCGAAGTCTTCCTGCAGCCGGAGTCGGGGATGAAGTCCGGCTCCCGTAGGAGTCCGGGCGAAGTCTTCCTGCAGCCGGAGTCGGGGATGAATCTGGCTCCCGTAGGAGTCTGGATGAAGTCTTCCTGCAGCTGGAGTCGGGGACGAAGTCCGGCTCCCGTAGGAGTTCAGGCGAAGTCTTCCTGCAGCCAGAGTCGGGGACAAAGTCTGGCTCCCGTAGGAGTCCGGACGAAGTCTTCCTGCAGACGGAGTCAGAGACGAAGTTCGGCTCCCGTAGGAGTCTAGACGAAGTCTTCCTGCAGCTGGAGTCGGGATGAAGTCCGACTCCCGTAGGAGTCTGGGTGAAGTCTTCCTGTAGCCGGAGTCGGGGATGAAGTCCGGCTCCCGTAGGAGTCCGGACGAAGTCTACCTGTAATTGAAGTCAGGGGCGAAGTCTGACTCCCGTAGGAGTCCGAGCGAAGTCTTCCCGCGGTCAGAGTCGGGGATGAAGTCTGGCTCCTGTAGGAGTCCGGATGAAGTCTTCCCATGGTCGGAGTCGGGGATGAAGTCCGGCTCCCGTAGGAGTCCGAGCCAAGTCTTCCTGCAGCTGGAGTCGGGGACGAAGTCCGTCTCTCGTAGGAGTTCGGGCGAAGTCTTCCTGCAGCCGAAGTCGAGGACAAAGTCCGGCTCCCGTAGGAGTCCGGACGAAGTCTACCTGCAATTGAAGTCGGGGGCGAAGTCCGGCTCCCATAGGAGTCCGGGCGAAGTCTTCCTGCGGCCGGAGTCGGGACGAAGTCTGGCTCCCGTAGGAGTTCGGATGCAGTCTAGAAGGTGGTCGATCATCGTGGAAACTTGGGTGGAGTCTGTCCGTCGTGAAGAATCGATCGATGCTGGTGGGGGCTTATACGTCGGCAAAACTTGGGAGTGTTACGGAGGCTCGGCCGCCAGAGAGGTTCGGAAAGATGTCGCCGAAGATCGGAAGTCGGTAGAATCCCCGGAGGGTCACTCCTGCCACGAACTTCGGCTGGGGGGTATTTTATACCCAACACATATAATCTGATTTTAAATTATTTAGATTAGATCTAAATAATTAATTTTAATTCTAAGTAGTATGGTAGTCGAATTGGGTAGAATGCCATAGCCGTTAGATCATAGAAGAAAGTGGATTTCATAGCTCTCTCCTCCCATTCGATGGGATTCTTCCATGGCATGTAAGGGTGCTGCATGGTTAATTCTCATGAAGATGAACAATAAAAGGAGTTTAATTTTTTTTATTTTTTAGATCTGATATATTGTATATTAGATCTGAAATTAATTTTTAGTTAATTGTGTGATAATTTATAAAAATATTCTATAAAATTTGAAACTATTTTCAAATATCGAACCCCAACCCATGCCAGTCCAAAACTTAATCGAGAATTAAGTGATCTAGATTTGAAAATCAAAGATCTAAGGCCTTTTTTTAATAAATCATGGATTTATGGGTTAGCTCGAGTTAAGTCCGTTTAACTAAATTAGACCTAGGGTTAGAAATTATTGATAATGGACTATGTTAGTAATTGATCAAATCTAATTAACAGTTAATTTTGATTGGGTCAATTCTTTTCTTGATCAATTCTCAATAGTTGTAGTTGGTCAGAGTCCATGTCTTTGATTAAACCAAGATGGATCTCGATCGTAGCTCTGTGATCGAGCCCAAGTCTATAAGTTGATTAAATTAAAACTAATTAATCAATTGATGTCTAAAGTAAGTTTGACAGTCTTGATCGATGGTCATTAATTGAGAGCTACTCATATAGATTGAGTCTATGGTGAGTTAATAACATATCCCCCCACCAATTCACTTACTGGCCAATGTGATGAATCATATTTTAATTAGATCATTTAATGATTAGAGTTGACCCATGCTAGCTAGAAATCTGTATGACTGATTTAAGTGCCCCTAGTTTCACTTGTTTATAGTCCTCTTCATGACTTGATAAAATCAATGAGAGGATTTGTGACTAGTCGCTAGACTAGCTCATATCTAATCTTTTTGATCTGACTTGGTGAAGTAAGTGAAAGCATTATAATTAGCTAGTCAGTCTTTTCTCTTTTTTTAATACATCTAACTAAATCCTCTAAAATTATTAGGTCCTTAAAAATAAAATAGTTATGGTGATAATTAGATCATAGCCTCCCATTAAATTGGATGATAATGGGTCCAACAATTGAGATAATCATTAGAGGTGCCACACACATGATGCTCATCTGGCTGTCAAATTATCACTTATAATATGTTGATTTAGATGTGTCTTTCTAATGATGGTCAGATTGGTCGAGCTACACTCAAATCTGATCATTCATTTATCAGATGCACTAAATTCTAACATGTTAATGGTTGGACCTAACCAGGACTTTTAGTAGAGGTGCCACACGTCTGTTGAAGAAGTGCCTGAGGCAAAATTAATTGCTAAAAGTTGTTTGGTGAAATAATTAGTTAAGAATCTATCCATGAGTGCACAAGGGTTGGTCGAGTCATACTCAGACCCATGTGCAGTCTGTGAAGATTTTAGTACCCGCTAAGAAATTAATGTAATTCCTTAAATTGAAGATAAGGCTATCAATTTGAATAAAATAGTAGAAAAACTCTTTAGATTAAAGTTCATATTTTTAGGCTTAATCAATTCATAACTAATTAAATTTTAAATTTTTTTTTACAGTTATGGCCACCACTTTGTTGCTCCGATCACTATTAGATAGTGATAAATTATGGAATCTAATTTTGAAAGTTGGTATCAAAAATACAAAATCATCCTAAAGCACGAATGGATCTTGTACGTGCTAATAGATCCAACATCCGAGGAGCCAGCCCCGAATGCTCATAGTACATCTGAGATACTTATCAAAAGTGCATCAACGATCGAACCATGGTATGTTGCATAATGCTGGCAGCTACGAATGATGAGTTCAACTACAGATTTGAGAATACTCAGCCACAGAACATGCTTCAAATGTTGAACGAGTCTTTTGGCATACTCGATGATGTTGAGAGCCACAAGACGAGTTGTGCTATCTTCAACGCTCAAATAAGGAAAGAACATCAGTCACTGATCATGTACTGTACATAATTGAGATGATTGAGTGCCTGAGCAAGCTAGACTTTTTTCTACATGAGCAACTGGGGAATCATGCTATTTTAAACTGTCTACCAAAATCCTACTTCCCTTTTCTTACTCATTATAGAATGATAAAGCCTCAGTCAACTACTACAGTTTGCTAGGATTGCTACAGAACTTTGAGAAGGATCACCACTCCACAAAATGTTAGTGAATGTGGTGGGAGGGTCTTCTTCTGGGCATCGATCCTTTAAGAAAGAAAGAAGAATAAGAAGAATAAAAAGAAGGTGCAAAGTGCTGGGGCATCTAACCTAGTCAGATCAAAAAATTCAAGTCTGATTAAAGTCAGATGGAATACTTCTACTACAAGAAGCTGGAGCACTGGAAGAGAAACTGTCCTGAGTACATTGCCTCCCTAGATTCGAACAGGTCGAGAAAGAAGTAAGCTATTACTGGACAAGATAATTATATGATAATATCTTAGAATTTTTTTATTTATGATTCTACTATCTGATTATTAGATATCGGAAGCCTTTTTAACATATATAATTCGTTATAGGGTCTGTAGGTCAGTAGGAGATTTGAAGAAGATGAAAGATTTCTTAATGTTGGACATAGAAGACCTGTTCAATTCTAGCATTAGAAATTGTTAAGCTTGTATTCAAGTTCAATATAATTATTCTTAGTGAATGTCACTTTTGTCCTTCATTTTTATTAAATATTATTTTTGTAGATCTTTTGGCCATGAACGGTTATGAGATTTCAATAAAAAGAATTTTTTTTAATATCATTGTGAATGGTGTTAATGTGATGAATGGACAACTGAATAATAAAATTTACATATTGTCATAACCTGTTAGTGTAATATACACAATCGACAAACATCCTAGAATTATGATGACTCCGATATCTACCTTTGGCACTGTAGATTAGGTCATATTAACAAGAACAGAATAAACAGATTGACTCAAGAAAAAATTTTTGAAGTCAGTGATTGTGAATCACTTCCAACCTGTGAGTCTTATATTCTTGAAAAATTGACCAAGTCATCTTTTACTGAAAAAAATAAATGAGCCAATGAAGTTCTAGGTCTAATACATATTGATGTATGTGGACCCATGAACACAAATGTCAGAGGTAGATATTACTACTTCATTACACTTACAGATGATTTATCGAGGTATAGGCATGTCTATTTAATGACATATAAGTCTGAATCGTTTGAAATATTCAAACGATTCTGTAATAAGATAGAGAAACAAATTTAGAAGAGTATTAAAATTTTTGATCCGATCGAAGAGAGAATACGCTTCAATAAATTTTTGACATACTTAGAAAAGAATAGAATTCTCTCACGATGGACCCCTCCTAGAACAGCATGGCATAATGGTGTGTTAGAAAGGAAGACGAATCCTATTAGATATGGATCGATCCATGATGGGCTTTACAAGTCTGTAGATCTTCTTTTGAGGATATGCACTTAAGTCGACTTGTTATATACTTAATAAAGTTCTAAGCAAGTCCATAAGTATAACACCACATGAGATGTGAATAGGGCGTAAGCCAGTACTCTCTTACCTTAAGGTTTGGGAGTGTCTGACTTATGTCAAATATTTGAAAACAGACAAGCTCAGACCTAGATCTAATAAGTGTCTATTCATAGGGTACCCAAAAGAGATCAAGGGATATTACTTCAATCTAACTGATGAACAAAAGATGTTCGTCAGTAATAGGACAGTCTTTTTGAAAAAAAAAATTGAAGAAGGAATTAATACATCTAAAATTAAACTTAATGAAGATCGATTGATAGAAGAACTAACACAATCTAGTAAACCTATAAATCAAATTTGATTAGATCAAATCTGGAATCTATTGTAGAGACATCTTTGAGGAGATCTGCTAGAGTACCACATTAGTTAGACAAATACTATAATTTTTTGATCCAAAATGGTGATCCTGTTGAACTCGATGAGAACAACGAGGATCCGATCACCTATATGGATGCAATGTAGAGGTTTGACTTTGATAAATGGCTAGAAGTTATAAAGTCTGAAATAGAGTCCATAAAGATCAACAATGTATAGAAATTAGTTGATCCATCTGAAAGGAAAAATTTATAGGGTGTAAGTAGATCTTCAAAAAAAAAAGGGTGCATATGGAAAGGTGGAGATCTATAAATTTTGTCTGATTGTCAAGAGTTATCGTCAGTGTTATGGTACTGATTATGATGGTATATTTTCTTCTGTGACAATGCTTAAGTCCATTCGGATCATGCTTGTAATAGCAGCACACCTAAATTATGAAATCTAACAAATAGATGTGAAAATAGCCTTTCTAAATGGAGAGTAGAAGAAGAGGTATATATAATACAACCTGAAGTTTCATATCTACAAATAAATCTAAGGTGTGCAAGCTTCAAAGATCTATTTATGGACTGAAGCAGGCATCTTGGAGTTGGAACATGTGTTTTGATAAAGTAATCAAAATAGAAGGCTTCATTAAGAATAAAGAAGAATCGTGCATATACAAGTAGGTTAATAATTCTGTGATAGTATTTCTTATTTTGTATGTAGATGATATTCTCTTAATCAAAAATAATATCTTTGTATTATAAGAAATAAAGATTTGGCTATCATCACAGTTCTCTATGAGGGACTTGGGAAAAGCATCCTACATCCTTGGGATGAAGATCTATAGAGATAGAATTAAGAAGTTGCTTGGGTTATCCCAGTTCATGTATATTGATATTGTACTGAAGCAGATCAGTATAAAAAATTTTAAGAAAAATATCTTTCGATAGGCCATAAAATTTTTCTCTCAAAGAGAGAAGATTGTAAACACCATCTTTAAATATTTAAGAAATACTAAAGACCAATGGCTTGTCTATGAAGAATATAACTTAAAACTTGTGGATTTATAGACTTCAATTTTAGTCAAATCATAATGATAGCAAGAGTATATTGGGATACGTATATATCCTGAATGATGGAGCAGTCTGCTGAAAAAGTTTCAAATAGTACATCTGGTCGACTCTACTTGTGAGATAGAATATATCGCGACATCTAATGCTACGAAGGAAGCTGTGTAGTTGCAGAAGTCCATCGGTGAGCTAGGAGTGGCACCCTCCCTCGATAACGCTATTTTGTTGTACTGCGACGGCACTGGCACCATTGCTTAACAAAGGAATCGAAGTCACATCAGAGCATCAAGCAATTCTGTGCTGCTACCATCTGATCCGAGAGATCATTGATCGAGGTGACATCGAGCTTCAGAAGATCGACAGAAAGAAGAATCTGATTGATCCATTTACTAAAGCCCTCGATGTCAAGAAGTTCAAAGATTATAAATCGAAGATGGGTATACAAAATTATACCAATTGACTTTAATCCAAATGGGAGTTGTTGGGAAGTGTGTCCCAAAACTAATCGTTAGCCTGTTGACGGTTGAGCTCATTATTATAATTATATATGAATTATTAAATAATAAATATTATTTAGTTTTTTTTATTATTTTGTACATCTTCTTTGAACTTCTGTGTTATGATGAAGTCCTTAGGACTATTTGAATCGATATAGAAATATATCATTTAGTTCTTAAACCTAGTTCACGACCAAACAATATACTATTATTAGGACGATAGCTATATCAAGTGTAAATCATTGTGTGCCATGGACATTGGTTGTTCTCTTAACCAAAGAGTGTGGGACACTGACATGGCATGCAAGTGAGATATAGGTGTACATCTCACTGAACATGACCAACTATAGAGCACTCTGCTGTCAAGAGTAGCTCACAAAGGATATAGGTATAAATATCCCTTCGACCCGAGATCACCATGATGACTTGCAAGCAACTCATTGTGCTTTGATGTTGGACTATCTGAATTTCTAATTCAGTGATGAAAATTTTTGGATATAGTTAAGTACTTGCGAAGTCAATGTATAAGTCAAGATAGAATTGATCCCTCCGGATAAGTAGAAGTTAATGCATCATTGTATTTCAATTCAGTAAAATCTCGATCGGGATAATTCATATGATGAATTTGAAAAGTTGAAATACAATGTAGATGATCTTTTTGGGTTGACAATTAAATCTCAGGTCATCTTGGGTATTAAAGTCAAAGGGATGAATTATACGGTAACTATATGCCAATAGGTTCTTGAATGTTGTATAGTAATCTTTTGACCTATCCGAACGTCGAGTCCCATTGCTAGATGGTCACTTTGATTGATATAGAAAAATTATTCTTGTGCTACTAATTTAGGTTTGAACCTATGAGGTCACACTCCAAAAAAATTTCTGACTGATCATATGGCTGATTGATGATTGAGAATCGTTCTAAGATATAACTATCAATTCGATTGATGATTAACCTTATACAAAAATTATAATAAATTAATTCGCTAATAGTTAGTGAATTATAGAAGGATTGATTAACAATTAGATTACTAATTAGCTCAATTTGATTGAGCATTAAGATTTGGATCAAGTCTAATTGAAGTATATTCAATTAGGTTTGATCCGATTAGGTTATAAGATGACCTAATCGCTAAGGATGTTTATTCTTGATTTGATTGAAATTTGAATTCGATTAATTTTTAATTTGATTAGAATTTAATCGAGATAATTTGTTATCTAATTAGATTAGGTTCAATGGTCTGAATAGGTTTAACCTAACTTAGTTTGATTGAGAACCTAATTGGATAAAATTCAAGTTCAAATGGATTTGAACCAAAGTCCATGCGACCCTATCTCTGCACCCTTCTTTTCTTCATGCAAGAAATATTTCTATGTGAATGTTTCTCACACCCAAAAGAGGATTGTCGCCCACTTTTCGATCCCCTTTGGATTTGGATGAGGTTGGTTTAAAATTTAAGTTTAAATGGTCTGAATTTGGATTTTAACTTGGAGTCTAAATCTTGTTGGACTCTTCCCAACACTACCTCTCTTCCCATGTGCAGAAACTATTTTGTGTGATGTTTTTTCATGCCAATCTGATGTTTCTTGCCTCTCTTTTGTGCCCCCTTGGGATAGGATAGGATTAGTTGGGTTTTGAATTCAAATATATTTGAATTTGAACTGAACTATCTTATGTTTATCCTATCCTATCTCATCTCCATGCCTAGATTAAAAGCTCTCTATTTTTGTGCAACAAAGTGTGAGGCTTTCATCGTGGAAATTGTTTTTGAAAGAGAGGGGTGTGAAACAGAGAGGGGGCGGGTCACTCTGCATGACAGAAAGAGGAAAACTATTTCCTCTTTGGGTGTGAAGTCAAAGATTTTGGCTCTAGATTTTTATGAGAGAAAAAATCAAAAAGGATCTTGTTCCATACTTCCTACACCACCTCCTCCTCCTATTGTTCCAACCTCGGATCCGAAAGAATCTGAGTGATCTAAAGGAAGAAGCACAAATCATCCATCCAATGCCTTTCACGTGAGCTATCACTCTCAGAGAAGGATGATCTAATCAGGACTTCGAGCGGACATCCCGTAAAGGCAGGACGTATTGTGCAACTCTTTGACATCAGGAAGAATCTGTTACTACATCTATCAGCAGTGGTGATCATCGACCTGTACTCTGATAAAGAATCTAATCTTTGTAGATAAGATCTACCATTGATTAGTTTGCTTGTTTCACATTCGATCTGCTTGCATGATTGATATGATCAATCGCACTTAAAATCAGATGTTGCATTTATTCATATCATATGATCTTAATTAGATAGTTTTTTGATCAGTCCAAGGCATACAAATAGATTAAATTATTTAATCTGTAGTCTTCTGGTAAAAATTTTTGAAAATACATGTTTTGAACTGTCGATTTTTTCTTCAGCTTGTTGATCAGGGGATGGATGAGCTGATAATACAGACATATCCTGATCGAGGACATAGGTCAACTTTTGAAATTGAGAATAATTTTAAAGTTTTTAAGTCAGTCTTTGTAATTTGTCCCAATCAACCTATTGGTGTCAAAGATATGAGCTAGAGGATTAGAACTTGATATGATTATCTATAGAGAGAACAGTTTCTAATTAGATGTTTGTACTTGATAAATATTTATTTTAGAGATTTTAAAAATAAACAAGGCTTCCACTATTTTTTTGAATCTCTTACACTCCTCGAATGGAGAACAGAAACTCATATGCAATCGATTTCAAGTGGGTACTGTGGTCCCACTGGTCTACGCGTATCTCACCTAACAAATATTAATGACATATAAAATAATGAGTGAATAACACCTTGTCCATTGCTTCACTACGTAAGATGCAGTAGATTCAGTCTCTAAGTCTTGTGGCCTCACCTAACGGTTATTAGTATATTTTTTAGATAAGTCAGACCCACCGTTCATCAACGGGCCAAAATCATCATTGGGTCCCTCACCTAACAGTTATTAGGCCCAACCCCATCTCTACCATGGAACATCCAATATTTATAGAGTGGTTATATCTTTTCAATGCAACCGAACCACTGTGATCAATCGAGAATAATCAACATCAAAAAGGCATCCGCATCTCTACAACAATAGAAACCGCTAGACTTAATATTTAATGAGAATATTTAGGTTCAGATCTCATCTAAATCAACATATCTGATGTTTGACTGATTAGATTTAGATCAGTATAATCTCATGTCTAACTAACCTAGTCGACATGGGTGAACACAAATGATCAAGTAACCTTATTCAATCATTGATCAACTAAATTAGCCAGATAAGTGAGATTGATGAGAGAATCGTTAATGCTTGCCTTAGACACCATTTCTGCAAGATAATTATAGTCCAATTAAAAACACCAGTCAAACTGCCTTACTTATCTTAGACACTAATTAATCAATTAGAATCAAACAGATCAGCCTAGTGACTTGGGCTTGGATCACTGAGCCAAATTTGATCTTGAGTTAATTAATTCACATCAAAATATGAATCGATACGATCAACTACAACTAAATTCGATTTTGAGCCCCTTTGATCTAATCCTAATCCACCATGGATTAGGTTCGATCGACTGCTCAAAATCGATAATGAATTCTAACCTAATCTAATCAATGACCTTAATAATAGTCTAATCACAAGATCTAATTATTCAACCCATATCCTCATGCATAAACATAAAATTTAGATTCTAAAAATAACTTTTAGATGATATTTCATTGTATAAATTAGCAGTTTATGATCTTGAAACATTTTTAGATCTAAACCTAAAGTTATATATCTCATATATGCTGTTTTAGATCTAAAATCTATAAAAATATATCATATATATAATTTTTAAATCTAAAAATAATATGACACATATCTCATACATATATAATCAAATCTAAAATTATAATTAAAATATTTTAAAAATATTTTTCAAAAAATTTGTTTGTATCATATTAGGACAACCTTTTCAATATAAGGGGTTCACCATATATCAGGACAACTTTATATCAGTCCGATGTGAACTTTAATCACTTTAATTTTAGATCTAATATTGATGAAGACATATCATATACATCTAATTTCAAATCTAAAAGGATTGATTTAGTTCAAAAACTATTTTCAAAACCTATGGATCTTGTGCTAGGATAATTTTTTTAATATAGGAGGTTAACCTTATATCAAAACAACCTTATATCAGCACAAAATTGATTTTAATCCATTCAAATTTTCAGATTTAAATCAAAAATCAAATCTATGCATGTCAAGAAAACCCATGACTCTGATACCATTGTTAGAATGCAGACAGTTTTATACATGTATTTCAAAATATTTTTAAATGTAGTGGAAGAGATTTAGATTAAACCCTTGTAACCCAGCATGCATTAGATCTAATCTGTAAACTACCCAAGTCTGGATCTATGACACACATAATCTAAAATTCAGAATATGTATTTGAGATTAGATCTCAATACCTTAGTATAGGTCGAACTTCACCACGGCTGGTGATCGTGGATTTGAAGGTTTCTTGAGCCGTACATGTATCCAGCCTCCACAGTATCCACATAAAATTCTGATCTGATCAAAGGTACGATGATCTTTCCAAGATGCTCGCTCTTTTGTAGAGATCTTCTCTTAATGGCTAATCTAACTTTTTCTTTGGATCTCACAGACTCTTTAGAGATGAAGAAAAATCGAAGAAAAAAGAGGTGAAGGAGAAGGAAGAAAACTCTTTTTCTTCTCTCTCAAGATCCCAACACCTAAATCTAGACCCAAACCCTTCTGCATGCCAATATGGAACCCCTCTCTGGATCACATGCCCAACCTCTGATTTTTCTCTCTTGAACTCGCCAAAAGTGATATGACACCTAAGGGAGAAGGAACTTTTAAGTTTGGTGCCCAAGGTGGTTAGGATGAGAACAACTTCTCATCCAAATAATGATGGGATTTCAAACTTGAATTCAAATCGAGTTTGAATTCAAATATGAAACCAACCTGATCTTTATCCAAGAGGGGAGAAGGAAGTGGGCGACATAGCTTTGAAAGGCATGTAAATCCTCACACCAAAATCAGATTGGCATGAGGAATGGCGTGGGCAATTGGGTGATTGGCATATGGGATGAGTCCAATCCAATTTGGACTCAGGGTTCTTCCAATTTGGTTCAAATCAAATCTCATTTAGTTAGACTCAAATAGATGAATAAACCTGATCAAATCAGATCCTAATCTAATTAAGATTTAATTGAACTCAAGTCCTGATCAAATCAGAAATTGAATTTTCTTGCAATTGAGTTATCTCATAATCAACCAAACCCAATCCAAGTCAAACTGAATCCAATTCGATTAGACTTGATCCAAGTCTCATTACTCAATCAAATTGAGTCAATTAGCAATCTAATTACTAATTAATCTTTCATAATTCACTAACTCTTAGTGAATTATTTTTTACAACTTTGCATAAGGTTAACCATCAATCACATTAATGATTATATCCTTCTATGATTCATAACTGTTGATCAACCATCTGATCAGATAAGAAGTTTTTTGTGTGTGACCCCATAGGTTCTATTCTATTTGGTAGTAAGATATATTATGATTCCTATCACAATATCATCGAAACTCCTTTCGATGGATTAAAATAATTTTAATTCTACTCTTCGAAGATCATTGATCATCAAGACGATACTCGACGAGTCCCACAATCCATCAGTGATACCTAGCAGTATGTAGTAACAATTCAGCAGAATGAAAGTATTAAACCTTTAGGTATAATTATCATATGATTCATTCCTTCTATCGTAAGTTTCAACTCGACGGAGATCATAAAAAATTTATCAAACCCCAACATCAGTCATATGCTAGATTGACTCAACTCAATTCACTTATAAATCCTATAGAAACTCTTTTTAGTATTCATATTTACTTTGGCCAAAGACTTTCTGAACTCAATCTCGCAAATCGCATAGGACTACTTCTTTACCAAGATCGATAAATCCATCTAGGTGCATCCTATTTCTAACAGTGAATTTGAATCCACTGAAGCCAATATATACTGCAAGGATTCAAATGGCTAAAAGTTCAAGTTTAGGTGCAGTCAAACTCAGTAGCCTCACTGCGAATAGCAATACACCATAGGTCAAAGAATCATTCACATCACTGCAGCATCGAGAAGATCACTGACGAGTAAGTAGACATCCAAATAATTTTTCGTGATGATCATGATCAATATAAGTTATTCTCTAACAACCATCTGCACTCTTACTTCAGTATCCCCATACTTCAAATTCGAGACTTACCTATCCGGAAGGGAGGTGATCCATGCACCGATCTAACTGAATCGATCACTGTCCTTCGTGATGATCTTCTGATTAAAATATTTAGAAATTAACTGCTAATAATGCATATCTCAAATTCTCAACATCTTGAGAATATACAAAATCATCTATTAATCTCTAGAATAAATCATGGACACATAAGATATGATTGAAAATAAAAATTATCTTTTATTAATATAAATATTTTATAAGTATAAATTTACGTTCTGAAATTAAAAAATATGTCAGCCAATAATTTGCTTCAGAGCACACATCCAATAATATTAACTATGAGGAGATTTTTGTATCAGTTGCTCGTTAAATTTTTGTTCAAAGTTTGGTACTACTATTGTTCAGTTTGGCTTTGCTTCCAATCTGTATGGTTTTGCACTCTTTGTTCATTGAAGAACTTTAGGAACTATTCTTTTGCAGCCATATGTGGATAATGTGATTATCATGAGCGATGATTGTGCCAATATTTCTAATCTTAAATAGTTTCTGCATTAGTATTTTTGAAATAAAAGTTCTTGGTTCTTTCAATTTTTCTCTCTTGAGGTCTCCTCTAGCCTTAATGGATATTATTTTTGCTAGGCTCAATATGCTTCTGATTTAATTTCTAGATCTGGTCTCACTAATAATATAACTTCTTGCACTCCTTGTTGCGGCCTATCTCTGATGGGGCAGTCAGCTTGGGGTCGAGTCACTACATCTGAATGCAGTACGATAGAAAATCAGGTAATGGAGGTCATCCACCAGAGAGAGGCATAGCAGAGACGGTCAAGGACAAGAGTGAGAAGTTGTAAGGTGCACTGGTGATGGTCTCCACCTGATGCTGAAGAAGCGGCCGATGCTTGGTGGAGCTCCGAGCCGTCGAGGGTGCAGGACCTGCAAAGGAAGTCCCATCAAAGGTTATTCTGGCGAGGATCCTTCGACGCTCAAGTCAAAGATGAAGCTTAATAGAAGGAGAAGTAGAGTCTCAATATTGGAGCATGCATCGCGTACCTAAAGGCATCCCTCCTTACCTCTATTTATAGAGGGATTAAGATCAATAGAGAGAGAGAAAGCCCATTCCGGGTTCGTTAGCCATACAGTGTAGTACAGACTGTCCCATGGGCTCTGATAATGGGCGTGCCTTTCATTCGCGTGTAAATGGCTACGGCGGTATGCCTCATTACACATGGGGTGCAATTAATGAGCTCGTGGGCACAATTAATAACTTCATGGTTTCTTGTTATGGCGCCAGCCGCGGCGCAAGATATGACTCTTGGGTGATGAGATTTGATATGATCCGATGGGATAGCGTGACGGCCATGCTTGATGTTCAATTATTCGGCTAATGCCCGTGTCCTCGGACTCAGTAGTAGGCCGAATGACTTCGCTGAGTGGTGCTACCCAGTTGTTGGTTAGGTCGATAGGATGCCGGATAGTTGGCCATGTGCCGAACATCATCAGCTGGCTCGCAGGTTGTACGTAGACTACATGTTGAATCAAGTCGGTAAAGTGCTGACTTGGTCGAGTTCGTTACCCTTAGTCGGCCACGTATCGTCGATCTTAGTCAGTAGAAAGCCGATTGGGGCAAAGCTCATTGATCTAGGTCAGGCTGAACCATAGTAGCCTGGTCGATGAAGTGCATTTAGTCAGTTGGGAGATAAGAAAACAGGCTAATCGGGTAAGTAACGAGGATCTACCCCAACACTCCTTATGCTTCTAATACATAATCGAGCTAACATCTTCTATACGAGTCTATTGTATTGTTGAATATATTAGGTGCCAAGATGTTATTCTTAATGATAGTCATTTCAGCTCTCCTTGAAATGGTTATCGTGTCATTTCAAATAATGTTGTTAACAATAGAGCACTGGTTTTCTATCATACCGATCAGAAGATTAATAGTCAAGAAGAGCTTACACGCCCATCCCTGCATTTCCCCTCCCCCATTTGCCCTTGCCTGCTTTTTTCCCTTTCTATTTTTTTCAAGTCATCAAGAGCTCATTTTGTCCAAGTGCTGCGCTAATAGTGGAGCTGGTTTATCTTCCACTCTTTATATGCTACTTTTTCTAGACATTTGTCTGTGATGTTAGTGATATAGGCATTGAAAAATGTTTTGGTGTGTCATATATCGTATAAGCAAGAACACAGAATTTCCAAAATGTTCTTGTTGGATCATCTTCTCAATCTCATGATTGGGAATTCAATCACATAGCACAAAGCGTCCGCTTGCCGCAGCGCAAAAGCCTATAGGTTTCTAGAGTAATGATGGGAACCTCTCAGCTTTGTTCTCACCTTGCATCGTAGTCTCTGGTTTCCAAGGTCTCACTTCATGGGAAAACAGCGATGTATGGCAACCTTTCTATAAAAAGCGGATCCTCTGTGGTGCCGTGCATCGCGCGCACCGCCGAGGAGCCGGTTTAGTTTATAAATATGGGGGCCTTCATCACCTCAAGTTATCAAGACAAAGTGAATTTTATCATCTTAAACGGTAAGGACCCGACGTCATTGGTGGATTTGGTGCGGTCAGCCAATCGTCGGCACCCTAGGTTAGATTTAGATTTAGGCTTTCTGCCATAGATCGAAACATTTAAATGATGTATTCTTTGGTGCCTTGAGTGAAATTTTATTTTGATCCATGCCTTTGGTCTTTGTAGTGTAGTTTCTTTTAATTTTCTTGCATTTTTCTTTGATTTTCTTTAATTTAGGTTTATAGTGAAAGGGTGAGGTACGTGATCCTTAAATCCTCCTCCTCATAGAACTGCATCACAAGCACTGGACCTACATCTATTTTGGCGAGGCATGTAATCAGTGCTTCATTTGGTGAAATGAAACTCACCTTGGTGAATATTTGTTCGATAGGCTTTAGTAGAGCCCACCTCAATGTCTGAACAATCCTAACATTAAGATCGTTGCGACTTTGGGGTGCTAATGCTTCCCTGGCCGTGCCGTTGAACCTTACACTATGGTTGTAACCCTAGCCTTTTGTCCATCAATCAAAACACAAGGTTCCAATTTTTTTCTTAAAAAATTGGTGGCAACCTGACCCTTCTTTGTTCTAACCGATAACCTCCCTCCAAGTTATATATTTGTTAACCTTCTGCCTATACTTTGATGGTTACAAAGAACAAAGCCTTACTGTTACCAAAAAAAAAGAACAAAGCCTTACCCTATTTTGTTGTCAAAAAACTACATAATCGACAACAGGTAACATGAATAAATTATGAAGAAATATAAATCTAAGAGTTCATTTAAATCCTGGTCCCTCACAAAATATAGCTCAAACATCCCAAAGCAAAGGAAATTCTCAGTTTACAAGATTTATACTCTTCAGCCTGATAGTTATTTTCCCTTCTTTTGCTTCTTTTTTGCTTAGTGCTTGCGTTTGGAATTTTCATCATGCAAGTTTTAACATAAGCTTCATGAAGCATTGGAGTCTTCTAATGTGGAAGCACAGATTCTAAAGGAACTTCTTGTTAGTTAGTTAACCACATTATAAGAGTCACATCTTGCCTAGAGCAAATCATTTTCCTTTATGGTTCTTAATATTGAGACAGTACCTAGAATCAGTCTCTGCTCCATTCTGTAAATAAAGCATTAGGCAGCCAATCACAGATGAGAGCTCACACGCAACATCATTAAGAAATCTATTGCACTGCATATCTAGAACAGCACAACAGGAAGGGGGCCTTGCTGATAATAGAGGAGCCCTCCACTCTATGACAGCTGACAGCATGAAGCACCATCTAGAACCTTCTCGAACCATTTGACACTCCTAACTCATCACTTATAGGTCTACAATCTCATTTTTTGTTATTCATGAGTTGTCTTTTTGACTACTTCCATTTTCCAGATTTATTATTATTTTCCATTATTTTTTATGATTTTTCATCAGATTATTTTTTTTTTCTATATCTTTTTCTTTGATGTCTATCTATGCCTATCTCGACTATAATATTCTTATTAGAATTGATAATTTTATTATGTATAACTAAGCTTAGTAGGTACATACAGACAAAATAATATATCATCAAATTGACCAAAAGCATAAGGTATTATGGAAATATGGATAAGTTAGCAACTTACCAGGAAAGTAATAATGCAAAAACATGGTAACAGATTCAAAGCCATTTCCATGTATAAAAGAACATAGGTAATTATTTTCTGTCTGAATGTTACTGAGAAATACTTACCAGAAAAATATAGTTCATGATAAATCTTTACTACAAAGAACCCTTAGTGAACTGAGAGTCGTGATCGACCAAGGAATGCTTAATATCACTATTGCTAGCATAAAAAAATATCCGCTATCATGCAAAAGGACATTTTGGGCCTGTTTGGATAATCGTGTGCAATTCAATAGGATTTACAAGAACACAACCCAGCCAACGCCTATTTCACAGTATTCACAAGAACTTTTTCAGATATAGGCTGGCTCAAATCTCATAGAGAGAAAAACATGACCTCATTAGGTCATTTTTTCTATCCTACAGGAATGGAGAGGAAGAGGTCCATTTGACAAGGGCTGGGCCGAGCCTTATTTTCTATAATATTAGACATAATTTATACATATAATTTAGCTAAATCCCTTGGAAATATCCAAAAAGGACCTAGGAGCCTATCCGGGAAGGTTGGAAAATAGCCCAATCCCTATAGATTCTGTGGATCCGTTGGATAAAAAACCTATTTTCATTCCATGAAACCTTCTGGCTGGTTGAACCCAAGGATGATAGAATGATGGGAAGTGGCAAATCCTCCGAAGGTCCTTTTTCCCCCTAAGATCGTTGAATTCTCCCGTCGTCCCCCATTGTTGCATTGGACCTCGAAAACCCAGATCTGGCCACCACCTCCTATCTCCACTCGCCACCTTTTGTCCAGTTGAGTTCTCTCCGTCTCGTCCTCTCACCTTTCCTGTCAACCAGGACTCCCAACCACTATTGCCTCATCTTCTCCCCCATCAAGAGCACCACCTTGCCATCACCACCACCACCATTAGTAGCCTTCCCCTGGCTCCACCAAAAAGCCCTTTAACATATTTTTACTTTCATTTTAAGTACCATTATTGAGTTGTCTACCATGTGTTTGTTGTAATGCCCATTAGAGTTATGTTTGTTATAATGACAAGAGTAGTTTTCCCACTGTCTGTGAACTCTCCCATTTTGGTGAAATGAATGCTTGGTCCCAGGTTTCTAACACAATCATCAACATTGTGAACTCTCCCATTTTGGTGAAATGAATGCTTGGTCCCAGGTTTCTAACACAATCATCAACATTGTGGGAATAAGATTTCAGAAGGGCAATCTTATAAAGTCACAAGAAGCTGCGTAAAGGCCATTGCATGTGGAGGTTGTCATTAGTTCTGTTGTCACAGGTTTCTAATACAATCATCAACATTTTCAGCCATTTGGCTGACATTGTTTTCCCACTTTTCCAGATTCTTTATTGTTTTTTCAGCTCTCTCAACAGTTGAAAGGTTTTCTGATTTACTACTTGCCATCCCTGCTAGTATGAGAATTGCTCCATTGACCCCACAATCTTTTCACACAGAGGTTCAGATTTTTGAAAGCTTGTATAAAAGATGATGCAGCTTCCTCTCTTTCCTGGGAATGCTTATGTGACAAGAACTTCACAATTGTATGAATGGTGTCCCCTGCAGCCATAGCTTGCTGCAAATTAAGGAAATTGTGAATATGTCATCAAGAAACACAACTTTGGAAAGATGCAGAGCATCTGAAAAGAAAACCAGCAAGCCCAAGGTCCTCTTCAGCTAGAATACGAAGAGTGTCTAATGCTCTGCACCACACTCTCCTGCTGCTTCTCTTCAGCATGCCAGAAGACGTAGGTATTAACTCTGCACTCCTTACTACATGCTTACTCGTCCTGCTTTTTCGGCAAACTGGCTTCCTTCCACTGTCCCTCCATTCCTTGAATCACTTCTCAATAGCCTATCTCCCTAAGGTCTATCCATTCTCTAAGGTAACAGGATCCTCATAATTTGTTTTGTAAGTGGGCAGAGATCTATTTTCTAAGGTAACAGGATCCCTCATAATTTGTTTGGTAAGCGGACTGAGAAACGCATCATAAACAGGCTCAATGTGTAATTCCTCATGATAATTCTCATGGGAGTGGCCACTAGAATCATAATTTCCTTCTCAGTCTTTCGCCATTTACCTTGTTTATGTGATCTTCCTTCCATCTATCCCCATCATGCATACAAACACTATACCTAATTGACATCGTCATATTTTAGGTCATGTATACGTTCATAATGAGTTGTAATCATTATTTTTGTTCTTCTCCGTGGAGCACTGCCAACTTTTGGTCGGGGACTTGAGTCCATTACCCAAATAATATTAAAAAAAAAATTTATAAAAATAATATATATTTTGATTTATTTATCAAACTAATGTAAAATCATAAAACGTCAGTTGGATAGTGTTGGGTATAAATCCCCCAGCCGAAGTTCATATCGGGAGTGACCCCTCAGGGATTCCGCCGGCGTCTGATCTTCGGCGGCATCTCTCCGACAACCGAGCCCCCGTGATATTCCCAAGTTCTGCCGACGAATAGATCCCCACCGGCGTCAACCAAATTCTTCATGATGGATGGACTCCACCCAAGTTCCTACTCGGAAGACTTCGTCCGGACTCCCACGGAAGCCGGACTTCGTCTCCGACTTCAGCGGCAAGAAGACTTCGTCCGGACTCCTACGGGAGCCGGACTTCATCTCCGACTTCAGCGACAAGAAGTCTTCGTCCGGACTCCTACGGGAGCCGGACTTCGTCCCCAACTTCAGCGGCAGGAAGACTTTGTCCGGACTCCTACGGGAGCCAGACTGCATCCCCGACTTCAGCGGCAGGAAGACTTCGTCCGGACTCCTACGGGAGCCGGACTGCATCCCCGACTTCAGCGGCAGGAAGACTTCGTCCGGACTCCTACGGGAGCAGGACTTCGTCCCCGACTTCAATGGCAGGAAGACTTCGTCCGGACTCCTACAGGAGCCGGACTGCGTCCCCGACTTCAGCAGCAAGAAGACTTCGTCCGGACTCCTACAGGAGCCGGACTGCGTCCCCGACTTCAGCGGCAGGAAGACTTCGTCCGGACTCCTACGGGAGCCGGACTTCGTCCCCGACTTCAGCAGCGGGAAGATTTTGTCCGGACTCCTACGGGAGCCGGACTTCGTCCCCGACTTCAGCGGCAAGAAGACTTTGTCCGGACTCCTACGGGAGCCGGACTGCGTCCCCGACTTCAGCAGCAGGAAGACTTCGTCCGGACTCCTACGGGAGCCAGACTTCGTCTCCGACTCCAACCGCAGGAAGACTTTGTCCGGACTCCTACGGGAGCCGGACTTCGTCCCCGACTTCAGCGGCAGGAAGACTTCGTCCAAACTCCTACGGGAGTCGGACTGTGTCTCTGACTTCAGCGGTAGGAAGACTTCGTCCGGACCCCTACGGGAGCCGGACTTCGTCTCCGACTTTGATTGCAGGTAAACTTTGTCCGGACTCCTATGGGAGCCAGACTTCGTCCCCCACTTCAATTGTAGGAAGACTTTGTCCGGACTCCTACGGGAGCCGGACTTCGTCCCCCACTTCAACTGTAGGAAGACTTTGTCCGGACTCCCGTCCTGAACTCTTGTTGCAGGCTCCGATCGAGATTCCTCGACAAATGATCCCCATCCGGGCTTCTGCAGAGGTCGGACTCCAATCGAACTTCGGCAGACAGGTCTGGACCCTCTGGCAGACCCCAGTAACGGCCACGACTCTGCTCCACCTCTTGCGACGGATCCCACGCGGCTCATCACTTCCTGGCAGGCCCCAGTAACGGCCACGACTCTGCTCCACCTCCTGCGATGGATCCCATGCGGCTCCATCACTCCCTGGCAGGCTTCAGTAACGGCCACGACTCTGCTCCACCTCCTGTGACGGATCCCGCGTCGCTCCACTTCCCGTAACAGACTCCACGTGGCGAGTCATGGTGACCGCCACGACTCCACCCCATTACTCTTCATAATAAACTCGTCCCGGCCACGAGCGGCCCACGACTAGGCGGTTATAAACGTCGCTATCAATCCGTCGCTCCCTCCACCTATAAAAAGGGGGACCCCAGATACGTTATTCTCTAAGCTCTAATTTCTATCTCAAAACTCTGCTAAAATTTCTGTTCGAGCGCTCCATTCTTGTTGAGGCAGAGAACTGACTTGAGCGTTGGAGGGTCTTGCCGGAGCAACTCCAACTTCGGTTTAGACTTCTTTTGCAGGTTCCGACGGCGACCGCGACTCCTCCGACTCCAGCTTCTCCGGCACAGGCGGATTTTTGCACCAACATGATTGGCGCTAGAGGAAGGGGGGCCTATGTCTTCGCAGTACCCTTGTTCTTAAAGGAGCGCTCAATGGAACCACCTCCGATCATCTTTTTCGGCGTCCTCTCCTCCTTCCCCCACTAGATCTTCGCCCGATGCCTTCCCGTGAAGCATCCACACGATGACCCACGGCCTCCACAGCCAGATCTCAGGCTCCGGTCTCACCTCCAGTTTCCCAGGCCCCTCATCCTCCGGCAACGGCCGTCGACATGGAGCGGTCGGACAATCGGCCTCCAACGGATTTCGCCAACACCATCTCGGAAGAATCCCGGCGGGGAGCGACCGGCGTATTGGCCGGACCTCCCAAGCGGCAAAAGATCGAGGAATCCATAACTTTCACTGAAGAAGATGCTCGGGGAGTTCAATTTCTTCATAACGACGCGGTTGTAGTTTCCTTGAATATAGCTAATTACGACGTCCGCCGCATTCTTGTCGACAATGAAAGTTCGACCGATATTTTATTTTACGACGTCTTCTCAAGAATGTCCACCCTTGACGGTCATTTGGGGCCGATTAACTCCCCTCTAGTAGGGTTCACCGGCGATGCTGTCCCGATGGAGGGAGTAATAACTTTGACTGTAGCTGCGGGTCGATATCCAAGACAATCCAGGGCTCTGGTGAATTTTTTGGTGGTGAAGGCGCCGTCGGCCTACAATGCGATCCTCGGCCGATCTGGCCTCAATGCTCTCCGGGCCGTCGTGTCAACCTACCATTTGAAATTGAAGTTCCCTACTAACCAGGGGGTCGGAGAAGTCAGAGGGGACCAAGCCCTGGCCAGACACTGCTACAACATAGCCTTGCAAAGAAGTGACCAATCCGACCTCTGTCCAGTTGATGGGCTGGACGCCCGCGACGACCTCGCGGAGGAGAGGGGCGGCCCAATCGAAGATCTGGATTCGATCCCTTTGAACGACGGGAATGTGGAGCATGTGGTGAAGATCGGCTCCAACCTGGGGGAAGAGGTGCGGACGCATCTCGTCGATTTTCTACGAAAGAATGCGGATGTTTTCGCTTGGGTTCCAGCGGACATGCCAGGGATTGACACGGAAGTCATGGAACACCATCTGGCCGTCGATCCAAAGCATCGACCGACGAAAGAAAAAATTCGGGGTCACGCACCGGAGAGGCAGAAAGCGATAGCCGAGGAAGTGGACAAACTCCTGAAAGCCGGATTCATTAGAGAAGTCAATTATCCTGACTGGATTTCCAACGTCGTCCTAGTCAAAAAGGCAAACGGCAAGTGGAGGATGTGTATAGACTTCAAAAAGCTGAATAAAGCCTGCCCAAAGGATAGCTACCCTCTGCCCAGAATTGATCAACTGGTGGATGCAACATCGGGCTATAAGCTCCTCACCTTCATGGACGCATTCTCCGGCTATAACCAAATCAGGATGGCGCCGGAAGACGAAGAAAAGACCGCTTTCATTACTAACCGTGGCCTTTACTGTTACAGGGTCATGCCTTTCGGCCTCAAAAATGCAGGCGCAACCTACCAGCGGCTGGTGAACAAAATCTTCAAGGAGCAGATCGGCCGCAACATGGAGGTCTACGTGGACGACATGCTCGTGAAAAGCAAATCTTCCATGAACCAAGTCGTCGACCTCGAGGAGACCTTCGGTGCCCTCCGAAAATATAAGATGAAGCTGAACCTGACTAAATGTGCTTTCGGAGTGACCTCGGGAAAGTTTCTGGGCTTCATGGTGTCGGGGTGCGGGATCGAAGCCAATCCAGAGAAAATTCACGCCATCCAGGAGATGGCCGCCCCGAAGTCGATAAAAGAGGTTCAGTGCCTTACAGGGAGAGTGGCAGCCCTGAATCGCTTCGTTGCGAGGTCGGCCGAACGGTGCTTGCCCTTCTTCCAAACCTCAAGCAGTCGAAGAACTTCTGTTGGACCGCTGAGTGCCAACAGGCGTTCGAAGAGCTAAGGAGCTACCTCGACTCGCCTCCGTTATTGGCGAAGCCCGAATCTGGAGAGAAACTATTTTTGTACCTGGCGGTCTCCCCCATGGCTCTCACAGCAGTCCTTGTCAAGGAAGAAGCCAAAATCCAGCGGCCGATCTACTACGTTAGTCGCGCATTGAGAGATGCCGAAACCAGGTATACTAAATTAGAGAAACTAACTTATGCCCTGTTGATTGCAGCCCGGAGGCTCCGACCCTACTTTCAAGGGCACACCGTAACGCTGCTCACCGACCAACCGATCAAGGCGATTCTGCACCGGGCGGATGCCTCCGGGAGGATGGCGAAATGGGCGATCGAGCTCACAGAATTCGACATCAACTATCGACCTAGACTAGCAGTGAAAGTCCAGATATTGGCAGATTTTATAGTGGAGTGCACTATCCCAGAGGAGGCCGAATCTGAACAGGGTGAAATTGACGGCCTGGAGCCCCGACCGAACTCCCCCAAAGAAGAAGCAGACCCCTCTGGTTGCTTTTGGGCCCTCTATGTGGACGGATCTTCCAACATGTCGGGAGCAGGCGCGGGCCTGATCTTGATCAGTCCAGAGGGAATCGTCACGGAGTACGCTCTGCGCTTTGAGTTCTCCGCAACAAACAATGGAGCAGAATATGAAGCTCTGATCGCAGGATTGAAGATCGCCAAAGAGTTGGGAGTAAATCAGCTCCAAGTTCACAGCGACTCCCAACTGGTAGTGGGACAAGTCAGCGAAAACTATGAAGCACGAGAGGACAGCATGGCTAAGTATCTTGAAAAGGTAAAGGAGCTCGTTCCCGCCTTCAGTAGCTTCAACATCAGGCAGATTCCAAGGATGAAAAATATCAGGGCTGATCTTCTCTCCAAGCTGGCTACGCTGGCTCCGGCCGAATTGCCCAAGGGTGTTCTCTTCGAAGTTTTGAAGTGGCCGAGTACGGAAGAATCACGGCCCGTGATGGAAATTGACCACGAGCCCAGCTGGATCGACCCACTGATAGCATACCTCAGAGACGGGATTCTCCCTCATGATGCAAAAGAAGCTCGAAAGCTCAGAAATCAAGCCTCTCGATATATCCTGTATGAGGGCAAGTTGTATAAGAGATCATACTCTTTGGCCCTTCTAAAATATCTCCGGCCTTCGGAAGCTGAATACACCTTATGGGAGGTGCATGAAGGAATCTGCGGAAGCCATCTGGAAGCTAGATCTTTATCCCACAAGTTGCTCTGCCAAGAATATTACTGGCCGACTATGCATCGTGACTCAATTGAATACGTCAGAAAGTGCGACCGATGTCAGAGATATGCCAACATCCAGAGACAGCCCGCCACCGAGCTTACACCCTTGAGTGCTCCATGGCCGTTTGCGCAATGGGGGATAGACATCCTCAGACCCTTTTCCGTGGCATTGGGGCAGAGAAAGTTCCTTCTGGTAGCGATTGACTATTTCACCAAATGGGTCGAAGCCGAACCACTGACGAAAATCACAGAAGCTAAAGTACAAGACTTCGTCTCGAAGTCAATCGTCTGCAGGTTCGGCCTGTCGAGAACCCTAATTACTGATAATGGGCGGCAGTTTGCGGGAGCAAAATTCATTGAATTCTGTGAAGATCTAAACATCTCCCACAACTTCATATCAGTAGCCCACCCTCAGGCGAACGGCGAAGCTGAAGTGACCCACAGAACCCTGCTGCAGGGGATCAAGACAAGGCTCAAAAAGGCGAAGGAAACTTAGGCAGATAAACTCTATCATGTGCTATGGGTGTACCGAACTACCCAAAGACTGCCCACGGGGGAGACCCGCTTCGCTCTAGCCTTCGGAATGGAGGTTGTTATCCCAATTGAGCTTAAACTTCCGTCGGCACGAGTCGTAGCATTCAACGAACATCACAATTCGCAAGGTCTTAAAGCCAACCTCGACTTACTGGAAGAAAAATGGGATGTAGCTCAAGTTCGGATGGCAGCCTATAGACAGAAAGTCGCCCGCTATTACAATTTTCGGGTCAAAAATAAAGTCTTTAGAGCAGGAGATCTAGTGCTTCGACGAGCTGCTGTCTCGCAACCTCAGGATCGAGGGAAGCTCGCCCTAAATTGGGAAGGCCCGTACGAAGTCAAAGAAGTAGTCCGACCCGGAACTTATTACCTCAAAGAGCTCGGAGGAGCAGACCTCCCACGACCATGGAGCTCGAAAAACTTACGAATGTATTACCGATAACTTTATTTTAAATAAAAGTTTCATATCTACATGTCTCCTCTCTTGGCACAAGCCTATATCGACAGGACAGTCAAAACAAACCGTGTCGAGAGCAGGAGGAGAACTTCGTCTCGACAAAATCGAAGGCCCGATTCTCCTTAGACCGGATGGGGGGAGAGGCCAAACAGCGCCCATATGTACTCCCACAGACCTGGTAGAGATAGGAGGAGAACCTCGTCCTAACTTGAGCAAAGTCGAAGGCCCGGTTCTCCTTAGACCGGATGGGGGGAGAGGCCAAACAGCGCCCATATGTGCCCCCACAGCCCTGTTAGGGACAAGAGGAGAACCTCGCCCTAACTTGAGCAAAGTCGAAGGCCCGGTTCTCCTTAGACCGGATGGGGGGAGAGGCCAAACAGTGCCCATATGTGCCCCCACAGCCCTGTTAGGGACAGGATGAGAACCTCGCCCTAACTTAAGCAAAGTCGAAGGCCCGGTTCTTCTTAGACCGGATGGGGGGAGAGGCCAAACAGCGCCCATATGTGCCCCCACAGCCCTGTTAGGGACAGGAGGAGAACCTCGCCCTAACTTGAGCAAGGCCGAAGGCCCGGTCACACTTAGACCGGATGGGGGGAGAGGCCCCGCAACGCCCATATGTGCCCCCATAGCCCCGTTAGCGACAAGAAGAGGACCTCGTCCTAACCTGAGCTAGAACCGATTACGTCAGAAATAGGGGAAGAACCCCGTCCTGACGCCAGTCAAGATCTGATCATTTAAGACCAGATAGGAAGAAGGGAACTTTTCCAGCGACCCCTTCGCGCTCCCGCAACCCCACCAAGAGCAGAGAGAAAACCCTCACTTGAAAAAAGAAAAAGAAAAATGGGAGGAGAGTTAAAAAGGAAAGCGACGGACCGCATCAGTGACGAATGAAAAATAAATTGCATCAAAGATGCACGGAACCTCGTCTCAGCAAGGATTGGGGTTCTTATCAAAATTTTTGACCTTCAAGAAAGCTCTCAACACGAACCAGAGATAAGACGGCTTCCTCAGGGCGACGATAAGCTCGGACCTCCGAGCTCGAACTCTGAAAGAGGGCGTCAAACCCGAGCGGCCTCAGGCAAATCTGCGGCCATGGACGAAAGGACGGGTCAATGCGATGGCAATCGGATACCTCCAAACGGCATCGATTCCAAGCAAGGCAAAAGCCGAAAGAAGCTCGGCATGCAACAATTCAACACATGAGTAAAAGAGGTAACGGAAGATTTCCTTCTCATGTTATTTATTAAATATGCATTACAGAGCCATTAAGGCTGAAGAAGAAGGATGACTGGAAAAGCGAGCCGACGCGGTAACGACCAGCGACCTCCGGACGACGTCAAAAAAAAAAAGGAGAGAAAAAGAAAAAGAAGGGAATACAACAATAACAATGATAAATGAAAGAAGTTCGGTAGGCAGCAATTCGATGCAAAGTGCGGACGAAGTAACAAAATCTCCTTCTCATTCTTGATTAACAAAGGTGTACGTTACAAGGCCCTGGGGCCGAGAGAGAAAAAAAAAATTACTACAAGACTCGAAAGGAATACGTTGGAGACCACTTCGAGCTCCCAACTTCTCCTTTTCTGGTTCCGTCCTTCTCGGTAGCATTTTCCAGTGCGTGTGATAAATCCCTCAACTCTCACCCCCCCACCTCGTTCCGCTCCATCGTTGAAACCCCAGCCCTAGGAGGAAAAGGGGGGGATCGAATTCAAGGGGCAGCAATGGCAACGGCAGCGGCGACGATGACCTGCATCGGGAAGGACCGAAAGTACCCCGGAGGCCACGATGACGCCAGAGGCATGCACCACCACCGCGTGCTCCACGACGACCACCGCCCTGGGTACTCCGGCAAGGTCGGCATGCGCTACTTTCACCGACAAGGTCGACATGCGCTACTTCCACCGGCAAGGTCGGCATGCGCTACTTCCACCAACCCCACAACAAGTTCTACTGCCCCACCGACAGTGCCGATCGCTTCTGGTCCCTCGGCCCCGACGACATCAAGAATCCCGCCACAGCTTGTGACGGCAACTCTGCCCCCTTGACCAGTGTCACCTCGTTCAACTACTCCGAAATTCTCAGACGGAATGCGCTCACTGGTCGTCCCCGTTATTAAATCCCTGTTGTTGAAGAATTCTCCCTCGAGCCCCCTTTAAGGCGATGGGCACCCTCAGTGACAGTTCGACAGTCGGAGAACTCGCAGGCCGCTGTTTTGGTCCGTGGCATCCTCTCGAGGTTGGCCTCCGGGGCAGAAGCCCCGGTGGGAGAACCCCTCGGAGAGGCTCGGAGGATTGAAGGCTGCAGGGAGCCGGCGGGGATGGCGAAGACTGGTGCGAAGAGCGCTCAGAGTCGAAAAGGGCACCGATGGAGTGGCTGAGTGGCTAAACTCTCAGGCAGAAGAAAGGTGTCGACTCTCAGGCAAAGTGAAGCCCCTGGAGGAAAGGCGGGGGCTTAAATAAGCGACGGGACATGGTGCAGTTATGGTGGCGGATATCCCTAAGCCCATCGGCACCCACCACGTGTCCCACCTACCGTGACTTAGGGCTAGCTGCCGGCAGGATCATTATGGCGTGGCGCTTAGGATTACGTCCTGGTGGGAGTTCTGAAAGGACTCTTCGGATCGTCCTAATCGAAAAAAGACTTTAGCACGCGTGCATTAAATGCCAAGATTTTCGAGGGCGGTCGTGCGCAGAATTCAAGAAAATGACTTCGGCTGTGAAAATTTTCTGTACTTCCTTCGATCGAAACTCGAACTCGGAAGTAGGGGGACTGGTGTTGGGTATAAATCCCCCCAGCCAAAATTCGTGTCGGGAGTGACCCCTCAGGGATTCCGCCGACGTCCGACCTTCGGCGGCATCCCTCCGACGACCGAGCCCCCGCGATATTCCCAAGTTCTGCCGACGAATAGACCCCCACCGGCGTCAACCAAATTCTTCACGATGGACGGACTCCACCCAAGTTCCTATCCAGAAGACTTCATCCGGACTCCCACAGGAGCCGGACTTCATCTCCGACTTCAGCGGTAGGAAGACTTCGTCCGGACTCCTACGGGAGCCGGACTTCGTCTCCGACTTCAGCGGCAGGAAAACTTCGTCTGGACTCCTACGGGAGCTGGACTTCGTCCCCGACTTCAGCGGCAGGAAGACTTCGTCCGGACTCCTACGGGAGCCGGACTGCATCCCCGACTTCAGCAGCAGGAAGACTTCGTCCGGACTCCTACGGGAGCCGGACTGCGTCTCTGACTTCAGCGGTAGGAAGACTTCATCCGGACTCCTACGGGAGCCGGACTTCGTCTCCGACTTCAGCGGCAGGAAGACTTCATCCGGACTCCTACGGGAGCCGGACTGCGTCCCCGACTTCAGCAGCAGGAAGACTTCGTCCGGACTCCTACGGGAGCCGGACTGCGTCCCCGACTTCAGCGGCAGGAAGACTTCGTCCGGACTCCTACGGGAGCCGGACTTCGTCCCCGACTTCAGTAGCGGGAAGATTTTGTTCGGACTCCTACGGGAGTCGGACTTCGTCTCCGACTTCAGCGGCAAGAAGACTCTGTCCGGACTCCTATGGGAGCCGGACTGCGTCCCCGACTTCAGCAGCAGGAAGACTTCGTCCGGACTCCTACGGGAGCCGGACTTCGTCTCCGACTCCAACCGCAGGAAGACTTTGTACGGACTCCTATGGGAGCTGGACTTCGTCCCCGACTTCAACAGTAGGAAGACTTCGTTTGAACTCCTATGGGAGCCGGACTGCGTCCCCGACTTCAGCGGCAGGAAGACTTCGTCTGGACCCCTACGGGAGCCGGACTTCATCCCCGACTCCGATTGCAGGTAAACTTTGTCCGGACTCCTACGGGAGCCGAACTTCGTCCCCCACTTCAACTATAGGAAGACTTTGTCCGGACTCCTACGGGAGCCGGACTTCGTCCCCCACTTCAACTGTAGGAAGACTTTATCCGGACTCCCACGGGAGCCGGACTCCCGTCCTGAACTCCTGTTGCAGGCCCCGACCGAGATTCCTCGACAAATGATCCCCATCCGAGCTTCTGCGGAGGTTGGACTCCAACCGAACTTCGGCCGACAGGTCTGGACCCTCTGGCAGGCTCCAGTAACGGCCACGACTCTGCTCCACCTCCTGCGATGGATCCCACGTGGCTCATCACTCCCTGACAGGCCCCAGTAACGGCCATGACTCTGCTCCATCTCCTGCGACGGATCCCACGCGGCTCCATCACTCCCTGGCAGGCTTCAGTAATGGCCACGACTCTGCTCCACCTCCTGCGATGGATCCCGCACCGCTCCACTTCTCGCAACAGACTCCACGTGGCGAGTCATGGTGACCGCCACGACTCCACCCCATTACTCTTCATAATAAACTCGTCCCGACCACGAGCGGCCCACGACTAGGCGGTTACAAACATCACTATCAATCCGTCGCTCCCTCCGCCTATAAAAAGGGGGACCCCAGATATGTTATTCTCTAAGCTCTAATTTCTATCTCAAAACTCTGCTAAAATTTCTGTTTGAGCGCTCCATTCTTGTTGAGGCAGAGAACTGACTTGAGCATCGGAGGGTCTTGCCGGAGCAACCCCAACTCCAATTTAGACTTCTTTTGCAGGTCCCGGCGGTGACCGCGACTCCTCCGACTCCAGCTTCTCCGGTGCAGGCAGATTTTTGCACCAACAGATAGCATTTTCTTGATAAAAAATATCATTTGAAATAGCGATTCTTCAGTCCACGTCACCTCCCTCCATCCCCTTGTGGACCATCCCCCACCCCACGTGGGCTCCCCCCATCCCCCGTGGACCCTCCCACGTGGCCTCCCCCATCCCCCATGGATCCTCTCGGAAACGGGTTTTTCAATGCTCAAAAATGTCGGATGAAATGGCATTTTTGAAGATGCCATTCCAATTAACGTTTTCAATCCCAGCCACAGAAAAAAAACAATACAGAAAAAAAATAAAAAATAAAAAAAAATCATCCCGTCAGGACACAGAAAAAAATAAAAAAAATAAAAAAAAAAGACAACACAGAAAAAAAAAGATAGAAAATAGAAAAAAACCATCCTGTTAGGACACATAGGAAAAAAAATAAAAAAAATAAAAAAAAGAGAAGCGTCATGTGAAATGGCATTTTTAAAAACGCCATTCCAACTAGCATTTTCAATCCTCTTAGAAAAAAAAAGACAAAGAAAAAAAGATAAAAAATAGAAAAATAAAAAGACACACGAAAAAAAATTAAAAAAAATAGAAAAATTAAAAAAAGAGAGAAAAAAATAAAAAATCATCCCTTCAAGACATACGAAAAAAATAAAATAAAAAAAATAAAAAAAAAAAGAGAAGCGCCATATAAAATGGCATTTTTGAAAGTGCCATTCACCATGGTATTTTCAAAAATACCATTTCAAACTCCATTTCTCCTGTATATATAAAAAAAATCATACAAAAAAAAATCATACCTCTCCCTCCTCTCGGATAGCGACTTCCCCTCTCCGACGACTTTCCCCTCTCCGACGGTGACTAATCTCTCCTCCTCCTCCGTGCCGGTAAACTCCTCTTTCCCTTCTTCTCTCTTCCTCCTCTTCTCTTCTTCTTTCCCTCTCCCTCTTCTCTCCCTTTGCCACTACCGGCGGCAGCCACCCGGAACCCCCCCAGCCACCCCCACCCCTCGGCCCAGGCAGCTCCACCCCCTTTGGCCCGGGGCGGCGGCCACACCCGCCCCCCTTTGGCTCGATGGCAGCCCCACCCCCGGCGGCGACCGCCATCCCCGACCGCAGCCCCGACCCTCGGCGGTGATCGCCCCCTTCCTTACCCGCCTCCTCTCTGTCCTCGGTAGCAGTGGCCCAATGACAGCCCTGTCCTTGGTGGCAGCCACGCTCCCTCCCTACCCGCCTCCCCTCACCCCCATTGACGATAGTGGGCTAGCAGTAGCCTCACCCCCTAGCGGCGATGACCGCCACCCCTCCCCTCTTGCCTCCCCTCACTCCCTCTGGCCAGCAGTAGCCCCGCCCCTGGCACCCGCCCCCTTCCCCACCTGCCTCCCTCACCCCCATGGTAACGGCAGCGGCAGCGGCTGCCCTTTGCCCCCCTCACCCCCTCTGACGATCCGGTCCCTCTCCGTCATGGGACCCTCCCCTCCCACCCCTCGTGCCTCCGTCCAGACCCTTCAACCAACCCCCTATCCCACCACTACCATATTTTTTTATTTTTAAATTTTTTATTTTTTTATTGATTAATATTATTGATTAATTTAAAAATTTTAAATATTCTACGGCATCCGACAGGCATCCGGCATCGTTAGTTGACCATAGATCCGTCAGTTGAGCAATGTAGAATATTCTACAGCATCCCAAAAATATGATTAAATTATAAAAATTTTTTGATTGAGGTTAGATCAAAATTATCATATAAGTTCAAATGTACACCTACATATCTAACATCTACGAAAAATCTACATGTTAACCCCCTAAGGTGGGGATTAAATTGTAGATTTTTGTTGGACTGTAGGTGTATATTTTTCAAAATACTGGACTTAAGTATAATCTTGATCTAAACTCAAAAAAGATTTTTATAATTTAATTATATATTTTTGTACATATATCATAAAATATATATATATTGATCAATTGATTGTCCAGTTTGGACAGCTTAAAAATTATATTTAATTTTATAAATAATTACAGTAATCAAACAATATATAGAGGATTCGAAAAAAATTTGGACAGTATTTTTTTTTAGTTCTCCTCACACATTTTTAGCCGTATGGGGAGAACTAAGAAAAAATACTGTCGAAATTTTTTCAATTCCTATTGCGTATCGTTTGATTATTGTGATTAACTTATAGAATTGATGCAATTTCTGAATCGGATAGGATCTATCTTTGCCTATTAGCTGATGATAGGATGCATATTTATCATGTAAGTCATTTAAAATAATAAAATAATTATTAATACAAAATTTTTGATTTTGATATTGTCATAGATTTTTATGAGAAAATAGACATTACTCGGGTTCGTCTACTATTGTATTATGATGGCATAATACAGAATGACGAAGCTGGCGTGCAGTACAGTCACCTTGCAAACTGGATGATTCGGATATCTTCATCATTATCACGTCAAGAATTATTAAACCATTTATACAGTAGTATTCCTATAGACAAAGAAAAATATGAACTCAAATTGAAATGGAGATCTCCTAATCTGTTGGGACAGTTAATGCAGAGCAAGTATGTCCTAGTACCAATTGATGACGGTGAAAATGTCCAAGAAATACTGACATTTTCTTTGAAATATTCAGAATATCGATTTTTGAAATTATATATTGGAAAGGAAGATATACCGAGTTTTGGGTACTATAGTCAGCTTTTAATCCAAAATGATAATATTCCTAGGCATTCCTCTCCTTTAGTGACTCCGATGGAGCAAACGGATAGTGTTGAGACCATATTTGCAGAACAACATTCTACTACTGCTGGTCCTAGTTGTCTAATTATTTAAAGTCCTATGATGACTTCTCCTGTGATATCTTTTGCTATGGTGACTTCTCCTATGATAAAGTAGTAGTAAGTGCATGATACGAGACTCATATAGGGGATGATGATTGGGTAGGCAGCGAAATAAATTCTGATAATCTAGGTTTTGAGTCAAATGAAAGTGATGATGAAGACTATTGGATGGATGAGGATAGTAGCGGTGATGATGATAAAGATGAAGATGGTGATGAAGATGATATCAATGTGGGAGAACCTCAATCTCGTTTGCACGAACCTCCATAATTTTTTAACAATATAAATTTAGATAATGGTGGTTGTGTTAGTGCTAGTCGAAGATTGAATTCTGACTATCAGTTTTGGGACTCCTCGATGATTGAATTTTCGAAAGGTCTAATATTTGAGAGTAAAGATTATCTAAAGAGAGCTGTTGATCTTTATCACATTATGAAGCATCGAACATACAATGTAGTGCAGTCACATTTAAAGTTGTGATCCGTACGACGTGCATCATCAGGTAACGTGCAAAATTATAAATGAAGGCTTTGTGCCGCATTGTTAAAAAAATATGGATATTTTTAAACTACAAAATATGAGGGTCTTCATACTTGTTTGTTTACGAGGTTGAGTCGAGATCACAAACATATTAGTGGAAGGATGATTGGCACACTAGTCCGACATATTATTGAGAAGGATCCCAGTGTTAGAGTTGAAGCTATTATGACAACCGTTAATGATCAATTTCAGTACACAGTATCTTATAGGAAAGCATGATGTGGAAAGCAAAAGGCATTGATTGATATTTATGGAGAATGGGAGTTGTCTTATACAAAATTACCTTATTATATGGCTGCACTCCAACATGCAAAACCCGGTACTGTTGTTTCATGAGATTTTTTCAAACTGTAAATTTTGATGTTCAGATTTTAAATTATATTTTTTAGGCTTTCAAACCATCCATCCAGAGTTTTAGGCACTATCGTCCTGTAATCAGCATTGATGGCACACACTTGTATGGAAAGTTTAAAAGTAAGATGTTAATTGCAACAAGAATTGATGCAGAGATTGAGATTTTTTTCTTAACATATACAATTGTGGATGAAGAGACGATTGTCAGTTGGAGTTGGTTTCTTTTTCAACTCAGAACACATGTCATCAAAGACAGAAATGGAGTATGCTTAATTTCTGACAGGCATCCAGGTATATTAAATGTCATTACAGATGAATCTATTAGATAGAGTCCACCACGTGCCTATCATCGATACTGCTTATGACATATCTACAGTAATTTCAACACTCATTTTAAAAATGTGCAGCTTAAAAGAGCAGTATGGCAAGTAAGAAGAACTCATCAAGTTCGCAAGTTTAATTTTATCATGGGTAGGATCAGAACAGTGAACGAAGAGGCTTGGAGTTGGTTGTCTGAGTTAAAAAAAGAGAAATGGATATTGACATATGATGATGGTCTGTGCTATGGTGTGTTAACTATAAATTTGTTGGAGATTTTTAACAGTATTTTACGAGGAGCTAGGAATGTGCCAATTACAGCTTGTATTCAAATGACATTTTACCGTCTTGTAAAATACTTTAATACGAGACATGCCCAAACCTTAAGATATGTACAGGAGAATCCAAATAATCCTTTTACTCCTCATGTTGCTATTAAGATTGCTGAAGATCAAGTTAAATCTAATCAGCATCGAGTAACGGCGTCCAACCTTCAAAGAGGCATATATGAAGTGCTGACGAGGAAAGCAAGTGCAGGATTACGAGGTGGAAGAAATTCACATACTATTATTTTAAGTGAAAGAAAATATTCTTGTGGAAAGTGGAGCATGTATAAATATCCATGTTCACACGTTTTAGCTGTACGTCAAAAAATTGCTGGATATTTTAGTGGATTTGTAGATGATGCATATACAATTACAGCATATATGAATGCTTGGAGTGGCAAGTTTAATCCATTACCACATGAAGATTATTGGATGCATACAGGTATGTTCAAATATATTCCTGATCATCATCGTTTGAGACCCAAGTAGAAAGATAGACTAAAGTCAATAAGATTGCGAAATGAGATGGATGATAGGCAAATAAAAAGCAAGAATTATTATGGTATTTGTCAGGAACAAGGTTACAATCACTACCGCTGTCTTAGGATACTTTAACACACTTCAACTTCAAGCAATAGAAGAAATTAAAAGCTGCGGAGATATATTTTCAATATTATTTTATGTCTTTTTATGAGATTATATTTTAAATATTATTTTATATTCAGAAATATATTATGTGACAATATTGTGCTACCAAATATTTACTAGTAATGAAATAGTCACATCATCATTTTCATATATTGAAAATTATATTTCTTATACTCTAATACACTTGGGATATATATCATTATTTTAGATATATTAGTGTGTTATGGCGTACGATCCACGACATCCAGACCCTCGAGACAGAAGTATTCTTATATTGCAGGAGTACCATCGATCACAGACTATTTTAGATGGCGGTGTAAGCATTTCATACCTACTCTTACATATTTATATTTTTTATAAAAAAATATTGTTAAAGTCCTATACATTATCTAATTATTGTTTCTTATTTCAGGAGCCCAGACATCTTCGAGTACGATGATCCGATGCTGACTTTTGGAGGACAAAGCACATTCCTAGAGTGTTAGATTATTTACGATATCTGAGATTCTATGGAGTGTATCAAATTGGTCGCATACAGATGGATATTGGTCTTATTACTGCCTTGCTTGAGAGATGACATCCAAAGACACATACATTTCATCTTTCATTCGGCGAGACGACCATTACATTACAAGATGTTAGCATCCTTAATGGACTACCAGTTGATGGCGATTTAGTTACCGGAGTTGATCCCATACTTATCATTTCGGAGTGGCAGGGTTTGTGTTTACGATTGCTAAGGTTTGAACCCGACGCTCAGTTTTTTGATCATTCACGACTCAAGATAGAGTGTTTGGATGATCATTATCGATATTTTTATATTGAAGATGATGCACCAGATGAGATGGTACAGCAGTATGTCAGGGGTCAGGTGCTCCGGTTATTAGGTGGTGTTCTATAACCTGATACTTCATCGAACAAGATGAAGTTAATGTTTTTGTCATTATTGGAGGATTTAGAGTTTGCTCGTCGGCTCAATTGGGGCAGTGCAGTACTAGCTTGCCTGTACAGGGCTATATGTCGAGGTTCTTATACTGACTAGAGCGAAATAGGTGGTTATCTTGTATTATTACAGATATATGAATTAAAAATTTATATTTTTAATATTCTATTATAGCTTTGATTGGGTATATTACTTATATTTTTTTAAAATTTACAGATTTGGGCATGGAAGAGGATGCCAACTATCAGTCTATTACGACGACAGTTGCTCGAGATGCCACCAGAGCAGCATGACCCTGATGTCCCATTCAAACTAGACAGATCGTTGGGATATAGGTATCAAAATATTGCTTCCTCTACTTGATATTTAGTACTATTTTAAATTTGATAAAATTTATTTAATATTAATGCACTGTCACACAAATGGAATGTTGCATTCAACGTTCACCACGTATCGACGAGAGTGGCACGGGTTTATAGATGCCAGCTGGATATATTAGTTGATACACATAGACGGATAAATTTGATTTATTTATAAATATCATTTTATAATATTTATAATCTATTAAAAATTTAGCTTACTAATTTATTTTTTTATTTTAACTCTATCAGTTTTTGTGAGAGCCATATACAAATGAGATATTAGCTATATTGTCACAAATGTATACAGTTAGATATGACATATGGTCTGCTAAGGTACCATTTATTTATTTTGATATGATGAAATGGTATCTTTTCGATCGTGTGCTACGGCAGATTGATCAGATTCAGAGCATCCCACAGCAGTTTGATACCAGCCAGAGACTACATCATATTGATCGTCGAGGGAGAGCTCGTGTTGACTAGCGTATCAGACATGCAGAGTACATCGTCATTTGGAATGCACGTCGAGATCACATAGTTCATAGCGATCATATTTTGAGAGATCATGCATATACTGAAGACTATATGGCTTGATTTTTTTGCATTACAGTGCCAATCATTGGACAGCCTCGGTATGCAGTTTCAGGATACGAGGGTGAGAGTTCTGCTATGCGTCTTTTGGTAAGACCATAGAAATTTTACTTTATATCATTGTCTTTACTTCTAATAATTTAAGATTATAAAATATTTTATATAATCTCATTTGTTCTCAGTTTTACAATATATTACTAATTTTATTTTTATTATGTAGACTGATTCTATATCAAATCTTATGTTGGATTGTGGTCGTATTTTATCTACGATTAATGAGGATGAGTGGATTCAGATAATGCGTGAGATGGAGAGATCATGCTCGAGAATATTGATGGTGATTGGCGTTGATCCAGATAGGTGTGCACCTTGGCATGGAGCAGTCGATGTGCCAGATATGACATATATGCCGTCACCATATGTTCCACCATCATCGTATATTCTGCAGATGTCATCACTGCAGGTTTCACAGATGCCACCACCATTTGATCCACAGATGGCAGGGTCTTCTTCTTCCTACATGCCCCAGATGACATCATCGAGTCCTAGTTGGCCATATGAGTATGACACTTTTTTTTCAGACCCATCCTTATATCCAGATGAGGGGTTCGGGGTCACTCAGCCCGCATATGCTCCGACAGTATCGATTATTCCTGAGCAGCATGATGATGTTATTCCTGAGCAGCATGATGATGATATGGGGGAGGAGTCATCACAGCAGATACAGGAGCAGCAGATACAGGAGCAGGAGTGGCCACTGAGAAGATTCAAGCGATCACGTCGATCTCGACGTCCTTGTGGGACTTAGTATTTTTTGAATTTGTATTTAGTATTTTTAAAATATTTTTTTTATTATATTTTTATTCTGTTGTACTTTATATTACTCTATATCATTCTCATACCATAAATCAAAAGATATATTCATACCATAAATCAAAATCAAAGACCAGTTGTAAGAAAATACACATCAGCACACCATACAATATATATACACAGCAGAATACCTAAAATCCTCATAATCTAATCCTTCGGATCAGCTTGAATAGCAGGGCGATAGCGACGAGCTGATGAAGATGGATGAGCTGAGGATGGCTGACTAGGAGAAGGCTGACTGAAAGGCTGACTAGATTGATCACTTAAAAGATTTGAAATAAAATATTCATCTGCTGGTCGATTCGGACAATATTCTGTAAAACTATAGCCAATCCAGTAGAGAGAATATTTTGCCTTTCTATTCCACCTGATTCTCTCTGTATTGCAGTCTGAAGCATTTTAAGAGTGCAGATAATCTCGTCTAACTGATGTTGCATATCTGTATGAGACGAACATCTCTCTAATTTTTCGATACGACAGACTAAATTATGAATATCTTGTCTGATATCCTGTATTGTTGAAATAAGATTATCCACTTTTTGCTCAAACAAAAAAGAACTATGTATCCCACTAGCATCTATACGTGCAGTACTCTCTCCTGAAGACAATGATTGAAGAATAGATACAACTTCTCAGGCAATTGCACTGACCATATCTAGAGCCATCCTCATTTGTTGAACAGGTTTTATACCCCCTATAGATTGAGAAGGTCCTGCTTCACTCCTCCTACTAGAAGGTCCTGCTTCACTCCCTCCTGGAAGAACCTGCTTCACTCCTAACTCTTTTCCCACCTGAAATATCTTTGTCTTCTCTCCTTCCATCCTTTCTAATCCACTTACCATCAATTTTAAATCAATACATTTTGTGCAAGGCTCCTTTATTAATTTTGCTACATCTACCTAATTTTATTGATTGTTCATCCTGAAATCTTACTCCATAATATTTAAAAATATGGGTTAATATCATTGTATAAGGAGAACGTCTGTACCCTAGCGATAGCTTCTTGCATAACCTTAATTATTATTCTTGGAAGGTTGAGTAGAACACATTTCACTACATGATACATAATTGCTAAATCTCTGTCAGTTACAATGTCAAATCCTATATGCAGTAATCTCATTTCAATATTTAAATATCTTCCATAAATTCTCTGAAACTGACCATTATCTTCTATCTGAATAATAGTTTCGATTCTTGTACTTCTATCTCTTCTACTGTCTTGCAACTCACCTATCATCGAAAGTTTTAAAATTTCTCCTAATATTTCATCATCCAAATAAATTTCTTCTTCTTTCACTGAAGATGATACAATATGTTGTTCGAATGAAATATTTTCATAAACTTCTCTAACTAACGTCATAAATATCAGAGCTTCAGCGGTGTAAATAAATTCCCATCCCATGACTCTAATTAAGTTAGCAATCTCAAATCTTTCTGAATCTAAAAAATTCATATCAACAATACGGCTAGAAAGAATATTTTTGTCACTTACAGGTCTCGCAGGAGGAGGTGATCTTGAGGTAGGAGTTGTCGGAGGAGGAGATCTTGAAGGAGGAGGAGGTGATGGTGCTTCAGTTGTTTCTCTTTCCCTTCCTCTGCTTTCTTGACTTGTGCTGACTCTTTCTTGACTTATGCTGACTCTTTGGCGTTGGGGAAGATGCATCTTCGGAGCCATTGGAGATGGAGGAGGTTGATGGAAGGAGGTTGAGAGGAGAAGGAGAAGGAGAAGGAGAGGAGATGGTTATGAAGATGATAGATAGAGATTCTCATGAGAAGGAGATGGAGAAGGAGAGGAGATGGTTAGGGATTGGTTGAGAAAAGAGATGGAGAAGGAGAGGAGATGGTTGTGAAGATGAGCTAGGGATTCTGAAGGAGATGGAGAGAAAAAGATGGAAGGAGGTTTTGTAGTAGACCTAAGGATGGAAGGAAAGAGAGAGCTAAGGATGGAAGGAAAGAGTGTTCCATTTCAAAATATATAAAGATCGAAGATCGGAGCAACCCAATGTAGGCGCCTACATTTGGATTGTAGGGCCTACAATCTAATTATCCACATTTACTTAAAAAAATAAAAAAAATAGGTGTTTCTGGATTGTAGGCACCTACAATCCAGAAACACTATTTTTTATTTTTTTAAATAAAATATTATTTTTTATATTTAATTAAAAAAATTAAAAAAATTAGGTGCCTGGATTGTAGGCCCTACAATCCAGATGTAGGCACCTACAACATCTAGATTGTAGGCGCCTACAATCCAGAAATACCTAATTTTTTATTTTTTAAATAAAATATTATTATTCTATATTTAATTTAAAAAATTAAAAAAAATTAAGCACCTAACCTGAATTGTAGGCACCTACAATCCAGATGTAGGCACCTACATCTGGATTGTAGATGCCTTCAATGCGAAACACTTAATTTTTTTATTTTTTTAAATAAAATATCATTATTCATATTTAATTAAAAATTAAAAAAAAATTAGGTGCGTAACCTGGATTGTAGGCACCTACAATCCAGATGTAGGTGCCTACATCTGATCATAGGTGCCTACAATCCAGAAACACATTTTTTTTTTTAAATAAAATTTTATTTTTTATATTTAATAAAAAAATTAAAAAAAAAAAAAAAATTAAAAAAATTAGGCACCCTGGATTGTAGGCACCTACAATTTAGAAATAATTATTTTTTTTAAATAAAATATCATTATTTTATATTTAATTAAATAAAAAAAATTTAGGTACCTAACCTGGATTGTAGGCGCCTACAATCCAGATGTAGGTGCCTACATTTGGATTGTAGGTGCCTACAATCCAAAAAAACCTAATTTTTTATTTTTTTAAATAAAATATATTATTTATATTTAATTAAAAAAATTAAAAAAATTAAGTGCTTGTAGGCGCCTAGAATCCAGAAGTAGGTGCCTACATCTGTATTGTAGGCACCTAATCTGGATTGTAGGCGCCTACAATCCAGAAACACCTATTTTTTTATTTTTTTAAATAAAATATTATTTTTTATATTTAATTTAAAAAATTAAAAAAATTTAGGCACCTACAATTCAAAAATAATAATTTTTTTTTTTTTAAATAAAATATCATTATTTTATATTTAATTAAAAAAAATTAAAAAAAATTAGGCACCTAACCTGGATTGTAGGCGTCTACAATCCAGAAATACCTAATTTTTTATTTTTTAAATAAAATATTATTATTTATATTTAATTAAAAAATTAAAAAAAATTAAGTGCCTAACCTGGATTGTAGGCACCTACATCCGTGTAGGGCCTACATCTGGATTGTAGGCACCTACAATCCAGAAACACCTATTTTTTATTTTCTAAATAAAATATTATTTTTATATTTAATTTAAAAAATAAAAAATTAGATGCCTACAATCCAGATGTAGGTGCCTACATCTGGATTGTAGGCGCCTACAATCCAGAAATAATTAATTTTTTTATTTTTTAAATAAAATATCATTATTTTCATATTTAATTAAAAAAATTAAAAAAATTTAGCACCTAACCTGGATTCTAGGCACTTACAATCTAGATATAGGCGCCTACATCTGTATTGTAGGTCAGAAACACTTAATTTTTTTATTTTTTTAAATAAAATATTATTATTCATATTTAATTAAAAAAATTAAAAAAAAATTAGACGCCTAGAATTGTAGGCCCCTACAATCCAATTATGTAGGTGCCTACATCTGGATTGTAACGCCTACAATCAAAAATATCTAATTTTTTTATTTTTTTAAAAAAAATATTATTTTTTATATTTAATTAAAAAAATTAGGCACCTCCTGCAAACCAGATGTAGGCATCTACAATCCAAAATATCTATTTTTATTTTTTTAAATAAAATATTATTATTTCATATTTAATTAAAAATTAAAAAAAAATTGGATTGTAGGTGCCTACAATCTAACCATGTAGGCACCTACATCTGGTTAGTCCTATTGGGTCACGGGGGGCTCAGGATCACGGTCGATCAGTCAGGTCATACGGTGCTTTAGATCAGATCAGGTCAGATCATACTGAACTTTAGGTCGATTAGATTACAGTGTTCTATCCACATCACTGCACATCGTTGGACGTTAGCGACCTCCGATTAGGGTTTAGGTTTAAGATTTAGGGTTTGGTTTAGGGTTTAGGTTTAGGGGTTTAGGGTTTAGGGTTTAAGTTTAGACTGGTCAAGCATCCATATGCCTTGGAGATCATTCCTGATTGATCATCGAACCTGGGAGGATCCTATCGGCTCGGATCAGAGGATGAGAGGTGGGAAGATCTAGATTTTACTGGAGGATGATCGGATCCGATGAGAGCTAAGAGGATCGGATCCAATCGGAGGATAAGAACTGGTGAGATCGATCGGATCTGACTAGAGGATGAGAGCTGGGAGGATCGATCGATCGAATTTGATCGAAGGATGAGAGTTAGGAGTATCCAGATCCATCGGATGAGAGCCGATAGGACCTGACTGAGGATGATCGAATCTGATCGAAGGATAAGAGCTGGGAGGATTCGACCATTCCGAGCGAAGGATAAGAGCTGGAGGATCTGATCAAAGATGATCGAGGTATGATGAGAGTTGGGAGGATTCGGATCCGAGAAGATGAGAGCTAGCAGAATCAGATTGGAGGACGATCGGTTTCAATCGGAGGTGGATTATTTTGTAATTTATTTTAAAATTTTTTATAAATTATTTTAAAATTAAAAATAAATTAGTAAAAATTAAATTTAACAGGATCATGGTGGATTATTTTTTTAAAATTAATATGAAAATGCCATTACAAATGTGTGCTTTCGATTTTTTCTACCAAAATGATGAAGTTACCGAAAGTGCCACGGTATAAACAGGGCGTACCGAACTGCACGGGGGTGGGGACGTGTAGCGAAAAAATGTCATTCTAAATGGCGTTTATTATCCAAAAACGTCATTTGAATGGTGTTTTATGGTTTTGCATTATCTTTGTAAATAAGTTTGAAAGATGCATTGTTTTTATAAAAAAAAAATTAATATTATTTAGGGAAAGAAC
>NC_025995.2:14112362-14369862 GCF_000442705.2 Elaeis guineensis
AAGAAGAAGCAGACCCCTCTGGTTGCTTTTGGGCCCTCTATGTGGACGGATCTTCCAACATGTCGGGAGCAGGCGCGGGCCTGATCTTGATCAGTCCAGAGGGAATCGTCACGGAGTACGCTCTGCGCTTTGAGTTCTCCGCAACAAACAATGGAGCAGGAATATGAAGCTCTGATCGCAGGATTGAAGATCGCCAAAGAGTTGGGAGTAAATCAGCTCCAAGTTCACAGCGACTCCCAACTGGTAGTGGGACAAGTCAGCGAAAAACTATGAAGCACGAGAGGACAGGCATGGCTAAGTATCTTGAAAGGTAAAGGAGCTCGTTCCCGCCTTCAGTAGCTTCAACATCAGGCAGATTCCAAGGATGAAAATATCAGGGCTGATCTTCTCTCCAAGCTGGCTACGCTGGCTCCGGCCGAATTGCCCAAGGGTGTTCTCTTCGAAGTTTTGAAGTGGCCGAGTACGGAAGAATCACGGCCCGTGATGGAAATTGACCACGAGCCCAGCTGGATCGACCCACTGATAGCATACCCAGAGACGGGATTCTCCCTCATGATGCAAAAGAAGCTCGAAAGCTCAGAAATCAAGCCTCTCGATATATCCGTATGAGGGCAAGTTGTATAAGAATCATACTCTTTGGCCCTTCTAAAATATCTCCGGCCTTCGGAAGCTGAATACACCTTATGGGAGGTGCATGAAGGAATCTGCGGAAGCCATCTGGAAGCTAGATCTTTATCCCACAAGTTGCTCTGCCAAGAATATTACTGGCCGACTATGCATCGTGACTCAATTGAATACGTCAGAAAGTGCGACCGATTGTCAGAGATATGCCAACATCCAGAGACAGCCCGCCACCGAGCTTACACCCTTGAGTGCTCCATGGCCGTTTGCGCAATGGGGGATAGACATCCTCAGACCTTTTCCGTGCATTGGGCAGAGAAGTTCCTTCTGGTAGCGATTGACTATTTCACCAAATGGTCGAAGCCGAACCACTGACGAAAATCACAGAAGCTAAAGTACAAGACTTCGTCTCGAAGTCAATCGTCTGCAGGTTCGGCCTGTCGAGAACCCTAATTACTGATAATGGGCGGCAGTTTGCGGGAGCAAAATTCATTGAATTCTGTGAAGATCTAAACATCTCCACAACTTCATATCAGTAGCCCACCCTCAGGCGAACGGCGAAGCTGAAGTGACCCACAGAACCCTGCTGCAGGGGATCAAGACAAGGCTCAAAAAGGCGAAGGAAACTTAGGCAGATAAACTCTATCATGTGCTATGGGTGTACCGAACTACCCAAAGACTGCCCACGGGGGAGACCCGCTTCGCTCTAGCCTTCGGAATGGAGGTTGTTATCCCAATTGAGCTTAAACTTCCGTCGGCACGAGTCGTAGCATTCAACGAACATCACAATTCGCAAGGTCTTAAAGCAACCTCGACTTACTGGAAGAAAAATGGGATGTAGCTCAAGTTCGGATGGCAGCCTATAGACAGAAAGTCGCCCGCTATTACAATTTTCGGGTCAAAATAAAGTCTTTAGAGCAGGAGATCTAGTGCTTCGACGAGCTGCTGTCTCGCAACCTCAGGATCGAGGGAAGCTCGCCCTAAATTGGGAAGGCCCGTACGAAGTCAAAGAAGTAGTCCGACCCGGAACTTATTACCTCAAAGAGCTCGGAGGAGCAGACCTCCCACGACCATGGAGCTCGAAAAACTTACGAATGTATTACGATAACTTTATTTTAAATAAAAGTTTCATATCTACATGTCTCCTCTCTTGGCACAAGCCTATATCGACAGGACAGTCAAAACAAACCGTGTCGAGAGCAGGAGGAGAACTTCGTCTCGACAAAATCGAAGGCCCGATTCTCCTTAGACCGGATGGGGGGAGAGGCCAAACAGCGCCATATGTACTCCCACAGACCTGGTAGAGATAGGAGGAGAACCTCGTCCTAACTTGAGCAAAGTCGAAGCCCGGTTCTCCTTAGACCGGATGGGGGGAGAGGCCAAACAGCGCCCATATGTGCCCCACAGCCCTGTTAGGGACAAGAGGAGAACCTCGCCCTAACTTGAGCAAAGTCGAAGGCCCGGTTCTCCTTAGACCGGATGGGGGGAGAGGCCAAACAGTGCCCATATGTGCCCCCCACAGCCCTGTTAGGGACAGGATGAGAACCTCGCCCTAACTTAAGCAAAGTCGAAGGCCCGTTCTTCTTAGACCGGATGGGGGAGAGGCCAAACAGCGCCCATATGTGCCCCCACAGCCCTGTTAGGGACAGGAGGAGAACCTCGCCCTAACTTGAGCAAGGCCGAAGGCCCGGTCACACTTAGACCGGATGGGGGAGAGGCCCCGCAACGCCCATATGTGCCCCCATAGCCCCGTTAGCGACAAGAAGAAGGACCTCGTCCTAACCTGAGCTAGAACCGATTACGTCAGAATAGGGGAAGACCCCGTCCTGACGCCAGTCAAGATCTGATCATTTAAGACCAGATAGGAAGAAGGGAACTTTTCCAGCGACCCCTTCGCGCTCCCGCAACCCCACCAAGAGCAGAGAGAAAACCCTCACTTGAAAAAAGAAAAAGAAAAATGGAGGAGAGTTAAAAAGGAAAGCGACGGACCGCATCAGTGACGAATGAAAAATAAATTGCATCAAAGATGCACGGAACCTCGTCTCAGCAAGGATTGGGGGTTCTTATCAAAATTTTTGACCTTCAAGAAAGTCTCAACACGAACCAGAGATAAGACGGCTTCCTCAGGGCGACGATAAGCTCGGACCTCCGAGCTCGAACTCTGAAAGAGGGCGTCAAACCCGAGCGGCCTCAGGCAAAATCTGCGGCCAATGGACGAAAGGACGGGTCAATGCGATGGCAATCGATACCTCCAAACGGCATCGATTCCAAGCAAGGCAAAAGCCGAAAGAAGCTCGGCATGCAACAATTCAACACATGAGTAAAAGAGGTAACGGAAGATTTCCTTCTCATGTTATTTATTAAATATGCATTACAGAGCCATTAAGGCTGAAGAAGAAGGATGACTGGAAAAGCGAGCCGACGCGGTAACGACCAGCGACCTCCGGACGACGTCAAAAAAAAAAAGGAGAGAAAAAGAAAAGAAGGGAATACAACAATAACAATGATAAATGAAAGAAGTTCGGTAGGCAGCAATTCGATGCAAAGTGCGGACGAAGTAACAAAATCTCCTTCTCATTCTTGATTAACAAAGGTGTACGTTACAAGGCCCTGGGGCCGAGAGAGAAAAAAAAAATTACTACAAGACTCGAAAGGAATACGTTGGAGACCACTTCGAGCTCCCAACTTCTCCTTTTCTGGTTCCGTCCTTCTCGGTAGCATTTTCCAGTGCGTGTGATAAATCCCTCAACTCTCACCCCCCCACCTCGTTCCGCTCCATCGTTGAAACCCCAGCCCTAGGAGGAAAAGGGGGGGATCGAATTCAAGGGGCAGCAATTGGCAACGGCAGCGGCGACGATGACCCTGCATCGGGAAGGACCGAAAGTACCCCCGGAGGCCACGATGACGCCAGAGGCATGCACCACCACCGCGTGCTCCACGACGACCACCGCCCTGGGTACTCCCGGCAAGGTCGGCATGCGCTACTTTCACCGACAAGGTCGACATGCGCTACTTCCACCGGCAAGGTCGGCATGCGCTACTTCCACCAACCCCACAACAAGTTCTACTGCCCCACCGACAGTGCCGATCGCTTCTGGTCCCTCGGCCCCCGACGACATCAAGAATCCCGCCACAGCTTGTGACGGCAACTCTGCCCCCTTGACCAGTGTCACCTCGTTCAACTACTCCGAAATTCTCAGACGGAATGCGGCTCACTGGTCGTCCCCGTTATTAAATCCCTGTTGTTGAAGAATTCTCCCTCGAGCCCCCTTTAAGGCGATGGGCACCCTCAGTGACAGTTCGACAGTCGGAGAACTCGCAGGCCGCTGTTTTGGTCCGTGGCATCCTCTCGAGGTTGGCCTCCGGGGCAGAAGCCCCGGTGGGAGAACCCCTCGGAGAGGCTCGGAGGATTGAAGGCTGCAGGGAGCCGGCGGGGATGGCGAAGACTGGTGCGAAGAGCGCTCAGAGTCGAAAAGGGCACCGATGGAGTGGCTGAGTGGCTAAACTCTCAGGGCAGAAGAAAGGTGTCGACTCTCAGGCAAAGTGAAGCCCCTGGAGGAAAGGCGGGGGCTTAAATAAGCGACGGGACATGGTGCAGTTATGGTGGCGGATATCCCTAAGCCCATCGGCACCCACCACGTGTCCCACCTACCGTGACTTAGGGCTAGCTGCCGGGCAGGATCATTATGGCGTGGCGCTTAGGATTACGTCCTGGTGGGAGTTCTGAAAGGACTCTTCGGATCGTCCTAATCGAAAAAAGACTTTAGCACGCGTGCATTAAATGCCAAGATTTTCGAGGGCGGTCAGTGCGCAGAATTCAAGAAAATGACTTCGGCTGTGAAAATTTTCTGTACTTCCTTCGATCGAAACTCGAACTCGGAAGTAGGGGGACTGGTGTTGGGTATAAATCCCCCCAGCCAAAATTCGTGTCGGGAGTGACCCCTCAGGGATTCCGCCGACGTCCGACCTTCGGCGGCATCCCTCCGACGACCGAGCCCCCGCGATATTCCCAAGTTCTGCCGACGAATAGACCCCCACCGGCGTCAACCAAATTCTTCACGATGGACGGACTCCACCCAAGTTCCTATCCAGAAGACTTCATCCGGACTCCCACAGGAGCCGGACTTCATCTCCGACTTCAGCGGTAGGAAGACTTCGTCCGGACTCCTACGGGAGCCGGACTTCGTCTCCGACTTCAGCGGCAGGAAAACTTCGTCTGGACTCCTACGGGAGCTGGACTTCGTCCCCGACTTCAGCGGCAGGAAGACTTCGTCCGGACTCCTACGGGAGCCGGACTGCATCCCCGACTTCAGCAGCAGGAAGACTTCGTCCGGACTCCTACGGGAGCCGGACTGCGTCTCTGACTTCAGCGGTAGGAAGACTTCATCCGGACTCCTACGGGAGCCGGACTTCGTCTCCGACTTCAGCGGCAGGAAGACTTCATCCGGACTCCTACGGGAGCCGGACTGCGTCCCCGACTTCAGCAGCAGGAAGACTTCGTCCGGACTCCTACGGGAGCCGGACTGCGTCCCCGACTTCAGCGGCAGGAAGACTTCGTCCGGACTCCTACGGGAGCCGGACTTCGTCCCCGACTTCAGTAGCGGGAAGATTTTGTTCGGACTCCTACGGGAGTCGGACTTCGTCTCCGACTTCAGCGGCAAGAAGACTCTGTCCGGACTCCTATGGGAGCCGGACTGCGTCCCCGACTTCAGCAGCAGGAAGACTTCGTCCGGACTCCTACGGGAGCCGGACTTCGTCTCCGACTCCAACCGCAGGAAGACTTTGTACGGACTCCTATGGGAGCTGGACTTCGTCCCCCGACTTCAACAGTAGGAAGACTTCGTTTGAACTCCTATGGGAGCCGGACTGCGTCCCCGACTTCAGCGGCAGGAAGACTTCGTCTGGACCCCTACGGGAGCCGGACTTCATCCCCGACTCCGATTGCAGGTAAACTTTGTCCGGACTCCTACGGGAGCCGAACTTCGTCCCCCACTTCAACTATAGGAAGACTTTGTCCGGACTCCTACGGAGCCGGACTTCGTCCCCCACTTCAACTGTAGGAAGACTTTATCCGGACTCCCACGGGAGCCGGACTCCCGTCCTGAACTCCTGTTGCAGGCCCCGACCGAGATTCCTCGACAAATGATCCCCATCCGAGCTTCTGCGGAGGTTGGACTCCAACCGAACTTCGGCCGACAGGTCTGGACCCTCTGGCAGGCTCCAGTAACGGCCACGACTCTGCTCCACCTCCTGCGATGGATCCCACGTGGCTCATCACTCCCTGACAGGCCCCAGTAACGGCCATGACTCTGCTCCATCTCCTGCGACGGATCCCACGCGGCTCCATCACTCCCTGGCAGGCTTCAGTAATGGCCACGACTCTGCTCCACCTCCTGCGATGGATCCCGCACCGCTCCACTTCTCGCAACAGACTCCACGTGGCGAGTCATGGTGACCGCCACGACTCCACCCCATTACTCTTCATAATAACTCGTCCCGACCACGAGCGGCCCACGACTAGGCGGTTACAAACATCACTATCAATCCGTCGCTCCCTCCGCCTATAAAAAAGGGGGACCCCAGATATGTTATTCTCTAAGCTCTAATTTCTATCTCAAAACTCTGCTAAAATTTCTGTTTGAGCGCTCCATTCTTGTTGAGGCAGAGAACTGACTTGAGCATCGGAGGGTCTTGCCGGAGCAACCCCAACTCCAATTTAGACTTCTTTTGCAGGTCCCGGCGGTGACCGCGACTCCTCCGACTCCAGCTTCTCCGGTGCAGGCAGATTTTTGCACCAACAGATAGCATTTTCTTGATAAAAAATATCATTTGAAATAGCGATTCTTCAGTCCACGTCACCTCCCTCCATCCCCTGTGGACCATCCCCCACCCACGTGGGCTCCCCCCATCCCCCGTGGACCCTCCCACGTGGCCTCCCCCATCCCCCATGGATCCTCTCGGAAACGGGTTTTTCAATGCTCAAAAATGTCGGATGAAATGGCATTTTTGAAGATGCCATTCCAATTAACGTTTTCAATCCCAGCCACAGAAAAAAAAACAATACAGAAAAAAAATAAAAAATAAAAAAAAATCATCCCGTCAGGACACAGAAAAAAATAAAAAAAATAAAAAAAAAAGACAACACAGAAAAAAAAGATAGAAAATAGAAAAAAACCATCCTGTTAGGACACATAGGAAAAAATAAAAAAAAAAAAAAAGAGAAGCGTCATGTGAAATGGCATTTTTAAAAACGCCATTCCAACTAGCATTTTCAATCCTCTTAGAAAAAAAAAGACAAAGAAAAAAAGATAAAAAATAGAAAAATAAAAAGACACACGAAAAAAAATAAAAAAAAAAAAATAAAAAAGAGAGAAAAAAATAAAAAATCATCCCTTCAAGACATACGAAAAAATAAAATAAAAAAAATAAAAAAAAAAGAGAAGCGCCATATAAAATGGCATTTTTGAAAGTGCCATTCACCATGGTATTTTCAAAATACCATTTCAAACTCCATTTCTCCTGTATATATAAAAAAAATCATACAAAAAAAAATCATACCTCTCCCTCCTCTCGGATAGCGACTTCCCCTCTCCGACGACTTTCCCCTCTCCGACGGTGACTAATCTCTCCTCCTCCTCCGTGCCGGTAAACTCCTCTTCCCTTCTTCTCTCTTCCTCCTCTTCTCTTCTTCTTTCCCTCTCCCTCTTCTCTCCCTTGCCACTACCGGCGGCAGCCACCCGGAACCCCCCCAGCCACCCCCACCCCTCGGCCCAGGCAGCTCCACCCCCTTTGGCCCGGGGCGGCGGCCACACCCGCCCCCCTTTGGCTCGATGGCAGCCCCACCCCCGGCGGCGACCGCCATCCCCCCGACCGCAGCCCCGACCCTCGGCGGTGATCGCCCCCTTCCTACCCGCCTCCTCTCTGTCCTCCGGTAGCAGTGGCCCAATGACAGCCCTGTCCTTGGTGGCAGCCACGCTCCCTCCCTACCCGCCTCCCCTCACCCCCATTGACGATAGTGGGCTAGCATAGCCTCACCCCCTAGGCGGCGATGACCGCCACCCCTCCCCTCTTGCCTCCCCTCACTCCCTCTGGCCAGCAGTAGCCCCGCCCCTGGCACCCGCCCCCTTCCCCACCTGCCTCCCTCACCCCCATGGTAGCGCGGCAGCGGCTGCCCTTTGCCCCCTCACCCCCTCTGACGTCCGGTCCCTCTCCGTCATGGGACCCTCCCCTCCCACCCCTCGTGCTCCGTCCAGACCCTTCAACCAACCCCCTATCCCACCACTACCATATTTTTTTATTTTTAAATTTTTTATTTTTTTATTGATTAATATTATTGATTAATTTAAAAATTTTAAATATTCTACGACATCCGACAGGCATCCGGCATCGATGACCTATCCGTCAGTTGAGCAATGTAGAATATTCTACAGCATCCCAAAAATATGATTAAATTATAAAAATTTTTTGATTGAGGTTAGATCGAAATTATCATATAAGTTCAAATGTACACCTACATATCTAACATCTACGAAAAATCTACATGTTAACCCCTAAGGTGGGGATTAAATTGTAGATTTTTGTTGGACTGTAGGTGTATATTTTTCAAAATACTGGACTTAAGTATAATCTTGATCTAAACTCAAAAAAGATTTTTTAATTTAATTATATATTTTTGTACATATATCATAAAATATATATATATATTGATCAATTGATTGTCCAGTTTGGACAGCTTAAAAATTATATTTAATTTTATAAATAATTACAGTAATCAAACAATATATAGAGGATTCGAAAAAAAATTTGGACAGTATTTTTTTTAGTTCTCCTCACACATTTTTAGCCGTATGGGGAGAACTAAGGAAAAAATACTGTCGAAATTTTTTCAATTCCTATTGCGTATCGTTTGATTATTGTGATTAACTTATAGAATTGATGCAATTTCTGAATCGGATAGGATCTATCTTTGCCTATTAGCTGATGATAGGATGCATATTTATCATGTAAGTCATTTAAAATAATAAAATAATTATTAATACAAAATTTTTGATTTTGATATTGTCATAGATTTTTATGAGAAAATAGACATTACTCGGGTTCGTCTACTATTGTATTATGATGGCATAATACAGAATGACGAAGCTGGCGTGCAGTACAGTCACCTTGCAAACTGGATGATTCGGATATCTTCATCATTATCACGTCAAGAATTATTAACCATTTATACAGTAGTATTCCTATAGACAAAGAAAAATATGAACTCAAATTGAAATGGAGATCTCCTAATCTGTTGGGACAGTTAATGCAGAGCAAGTATGTCCTAGTACCAATTGATGACGGTGAAATGTCCAAGAAATACTGACATTTTCTTTGAAATATTCAGAATATCGATTTTTGGAATTATATATTGGAAAGGAAGATATACCGAGTTTTGGGTACTATAGTCAGCTTTTAATCCAAAATGATAATATTCCTGGCTTTCCTCTCCTTTAGTGACTCCGATGGAGCAAACGGATAGTGTTGAGACCATGTTTGCAGAACAACATTCTACTACTGCTGGTCCTAGTTGTCTAATTATTAAAGTCCTATGATGACTTCTCCTGTGATATCTTTTGCTATGGTGACTTCTCCTATGATAAGTAGTAGTAAGTGCAGGATACGAGACTCATATAGGGATGATGATTGGGTAGGCAGCGAAATAAATTCTGATAATCTAGGTTTTGAGTCAAATGAAAGTGATGATGAAGACTATTGGATGGATGAGGATAGTAGCGGTGATGATGATGAAGATGGTGATGAAATGATATCAATGTGGGAGAACCTCAATCTCGTTTGCACGAACCTCCATAATTTTTTAACAATATAAATTTAGATGATGGTGGTTGTGTTAGTGCTGGTCGAAGATTGAATTCTGACTATCAGTTTTGGGACTCCTCGATGATTGAATTTTCGAAAGGTCTAATATTTGAGAGTAAAGATTATCTAAAGAGAGCTGTTGATCTTTATCACATTATGAAGCATCGAACATACAATGTAGTCAGTCACATTAAAGTTTGATCCGTACGACGTGCATCATCAGGTAACGTGCAAAATTTAAATGAGGCTTTGTGCCGCATTGTTAAAAAAATATGGATATTTTTAAATTACAAAATATGAGGGTCTTCATACTTGTTTGTTTACGAGGTTGAGTCGAGATCACAAACATATTAGTGGAAGGATGATTGGCACACTAGTCCGAATATTATTGAAAAGGATCCCAGTGTTAGAGTTGAAGCTATTGTGACAATCATTAATGATCAATTTCAGTACACAGTATCTTATAGAAAGCATGGTGTGGAAACAAAAGGCATTGATTGATATTTATGGAGAATGGGAGTCATCTTATAAAAATTACCTTATTATATGGCTGCACTCCAACATGCAAAACCCGATACTGTTGTTTCATGAGATTTTTTCAAACTGTAAATTTCGATGTTCAGATTTTAAATTATATTTTTTAGGCTTTCAAACCATCCATCCAGGGTTTTAGCACTATCATCCTGTAATCAGCATTGATGGCACACACTTGTATGGAAAGTTTAAAAGTAAGATGTTAATTGCAACAAAATTGATGCAGAGATTGAGATTTTTTCTTAACATATACAATTGTGGATGAAGAGACGATTGTCAGTTGGAGTTGGTTTCTTTTCCAACTCAGAACACATGTCGTCAAAGATAGAAATGGAGTATGCTTAATTTCTGACAGGCATCCAGGTATATTAAATGTCATTACAGATGAATCTATTAGATGGAGTCCACCACGTGCCTATCACGATACTGCTTATGACATATCTATAGTAATTTCAACACTCATTTTAAAAATGTGCAGCTTAAAAGAGCAGTATGGCAAGCAGAAGAACTCATCAAGTTCGCAAGTTTAATTTTATCATGGGTAGGATCAGAACAGTGAACGAAGAGGCTTGGAGTTGGTTGTCTGAGTTAGAAAAAGAGAAGTGGACATTGACATATGATGATGGTCTGTGCTATGGTGTGTTAACTATACATTTGTCGGAGATTTTTAACAGTATTTTACGAGGAGCTAGGAATATGCCAATTACATCTTGTATTCAAATGATATTTTACCATCTTGTAAAATATTTAATACGAGACATGCCCAAACCTTAAGATATGTACAGGAGAATCCAAATAATCCTTTTACTCCTCATGTTGCTATTAAGATTGCTGAAGATCAAGTTAAAGCTAATCAGCATCGAGTAATGGCGTCCAACCTTCAAAGAGGCATATATGAAGTGCTGATGAGGAAAGCAAGTACAAGATTACGAGGTGGAAGAAATTCACATACTATTATTTTAAGTGAAAGAAAATATTCTTGTGGAAAGTGGAGCATGTACAAATATCCATGTTCACACGTTTTAGCTGTACGTCAAGAAATTACTGGACATTTTAGTAGATTTGTGGATGATGCATATACAATTACAGCATATATGAATACTTGGAGTGGCGAGTTTAATCCATTACCACATGAAGATTATTGGATGCATACAGGTATTTCAAATGTATTCCTGATCATCATCGTTTGAGACCAAGTAGAAAGATAGACCAAAGTCAATAAGATTGCGAAATGAGATGGATGATAGGCAAATAAAAAGCAAGAATCATTGTGGTATTTGTCAGGAACAAGGTTACAATCGCCACCGCTGTCTTAGGATACTTCAACACACTTCAACTTCAAGCAATAGAAGAAATTAAAGGCTGCGGAGATATATTTTAATATTATTTTATGTCTTTTTTGGATTATATTTTAAATATTATTTTATATCCAGAAATATATTATGTGACAATATTGTGCTACCAAATATTTACTAGTAATGAAATAGTCACATCATCATTTTCATACATTGAAAATTATATTTCTTATACTCTAATACACTTGGGATATATATCATTATTTTAGATATATTAGCATGTTATGGCGTACGATCCACGACATCCAGACCCTCGAGAAGGAGTATTCTTATATTGCAGGAGTACCATCGATCACAGACTATTTTAGATGACGGTGTAAGCATTTCATACCTACTCTTACATATTTATATTTTTTATAAAAAAATATTGTTAAAGTCCTATACATTATCTAATTATTGTTTCTTATTTCAGGAGCCCAGACATCTTCGAGTACGACGATCCGATGCTGACTTTTGGAGGACAGAGCACATTCCTAGAGTGCTAGATTATTTACGATATCTGAGATTCTATGGAGTGTATCAAATTGGTCGCATACAGATGGATGTTGGTCTTATTACTGCCTTGCTTGAGAGATGGCATCCAAAGACACATACATTTCATCTTTCATTCACGAGACAACCATTACATTACAAGATGTCAGCATCCTTACTGGACTATCAGTTGATGGCGATCAGTTACCGGAGTTGATCCCATGCTTACCATTTCGGAGTGGCAGGCTTTGTGTTTACGATTGCTAAGGTTTGAGCCCGACGTTCAGTTTTTTGATCATTCACGACTCATGATAGAGTGTTTGATGATCATTATCGATATTTTTATATTGAAGATGATGCACCAGACGAGATGGTACAGCAGTATGTCAGAGGTCAGGTGCTCCGATTATTAGGTGGTGTTCTATAACCTGATACTTCATCGAATAAGATGAAGTTGATATTTTTGTCATTATTAGAGGATTTAGAGTTTGCTCGTAGACTCAATTGGGGCAGTGCAGTACTAGCTTGCCTGTACAGGACTATGTGTCGAGGTTCTTATACTGACTAGAGCGAAATAGGTGGTTATCTTGTATTATTACAGGTATATGAATTAAAAATTTATATTTTTAATATTCTATTATAGTTTTGAATGGGTATATTACTTATATTTTTTTGAAATTTACAGATTTGGGTATAGGAGAGGATGCCAACTATCAGTCCATTACGACGACAGTTGCTCGAGATACCACCAGAGCAGCATGATCCTGATGTCTCATTCAAACTAGACAGACCGTTGGGATATAGGTATCAAAATATTGCTTCTCTACTTGATATTTAGTACTATTTTAAATTTGATAAAATTTATTTAATATTAATGCACTGTCACCAGATGGAATGTTGCATTCAACGTTCACCATGTATCGATGAGAGTGGTACGGGTTTATAAATGCCAGCTGGATATATTAGTTGATACATATAGACGGATAAATTTATTTATTTATAAATATATTTTATAATATTTATAATCTATTAAAAATTTAGCTTACTAATTTATTTTTTATTTTAACTCTATCAGTTTTTGTGAGAGCCATATACAAATGAGATATTAGCTATATTGTCACATATGTATACAGTTGGATATGACATATGGTCTGCTAAGGTACCATTTATTTATTTTGATGTGGTGAAATGGCATCTTTTCGATCGTGTGCTGCGGCAGTTTGATCAGATTCAGAGCATCCCACAGTAGTTTGATACCAGCCAGAGACTACATCGTATTGATTGTCGAGGGAGAGCTCGTATTGACTAGCGTATCAGACATGCAGAGTACATCATCATTTGAAATGCACGTCGAGATCACATAGTTCATAGCGATCATATTTTGAGAGATCATGCATATACTGAAGACTATATGGCTTGATTTTTTCGCATTACAGTGCCAGTCATTGGACAGCCTCGGTATGCAGTTTCAGGATACGAGGGTGAGAGTTCTGCTGTGCGTCTTTTGGTAAGACCATAGAAATTTTACTTTATATCATTGTCTTTACTTCTAATAATTTAAGATTACAAAATATTTTATATAGTCTCATTTGTTCTTAGTTTTACAGTATATTACTAATTTTATTTTTATTATGTAGACTGATTCTATATCAGATCTTATGTTGGATTGTAGTCGTATTTTATCTACGATTGATGAGAATGAGCGGATTCGGATAATGCGTGAGATGGAGAGATCATGCTCGAGAATATTGATGGTGATTGGCGTTGACCCAGATAGGTGTGCATCTTGGCATGGAGCAGCCGATGTGCAGATATGACATATACGCCGTCACCATATGTTTCATCATCACCGCATATTCTGCAGATGTCATCACTATAGGTTCACAGATGCCACTACCATTTGATCCACAGATGACAGGATCTTCTTCTTCCTACATGCCCCAGATGACATCATCGAGTCTTAGTTGGCCAATGAGTATGATACTTTTTTCAGACCCATCCTTATATCCAGATGAGGGGGTCGGGGTCACTCAGCCCGCATATGCTCCGACAGCATCGATTATTCCTGAGCAGCATGATGATGTTATTCCTGAGCAGCATGATGATGATATGGGGGAGGAGTCATCACAGCAGATACAGGAGCAGCAGATACAGGAGCAGGAGCGGCCGCTGAGAAGATTCAAGCGATCACGTCGATCTCGACGTCCTTGTGGGACTTAGTATTTTTTAGATTTATACTTAGTATTTTTGAGATATTTTTTTTATTATATTTTTATTCTGTTGTACTTTATATTACTCTATATCATTCTCATACCATAAATCAAAAGATATATTCATACCATAAATCAAAATCAAAGACCAGCTGTAAGAAAATACACATCAGCACACCATACAATATATATACACAGTAGAATACATAAAATCCTCATAATCTAATCCTTCGGATCAGCTTGAACAGCAGGGCGATAGCGACGAGCTGATGAAGATGGACGAGTTGAGGATGGCCTAAAGGAGGATGGCTGACTAGAAGGAGGCTGACTGAAAAGCTGACTGAGAGGCTGACTGGATTGATCACTTAAAAGATTTGAAACAAGAATATTCATCTGCTGGTCGATTCGGATAATATTCTGTAAAACTATAGTCAATCCAGTAGAGAGAATATTTTGCCTTTCTATTCCACCTGATTCTCTCTGTATTGCAGTCTGAAGCATTCTAAGAGTGCAGATAATCTCATCTAACTGATGTTGCATATCTATATGAGACGAACATCTCTCTAATTTTTCGATACGACAGACTAAATTATGAATATCTTGTCTGATATCCTGTACTGCTGAAATAAGATTATCCACTTTTTGCTTAAACAAAAAAGCACTATGTATCCCACTAGCATCTATACGTGTAGTACTCTCTCCTGAAGACAATGATTGAAGAATAGATACAACTTCTCAGGCAATTGCACTGACCATATCTAGAGCCATCCTCATTTGTTGAACAGGTTTCATATCCCCTATAGATTGAGAAGGTCCTGCTTCACTCCTCCTACTAGAAGGTCCTGCTTCACTACTCTCCTGGAAGAACCTGCTTCACTCCTAACTCTTTTCTCACCTGAAATATCTTCATCTTCTCTCCTTCCATCCTTTCTAATCCACTTACCATCAATTTTGAATCAATACATTCTGTGCAAGGCTCCTTCATTAATTTTTCTACATCTACCTAATTTTGTTGATTGTTCATCCTGAAATCTTACTCCATAATATTTAAAAATATGGATTAATATCATTGCATAAGGTAGAGACGTCTGTACCCTAGCGATAGCTTCTTGCATAATCTTAATTATCATTCTTGAAAGGTTGAGTAGAATAAATTTCACTACATGATACATAATTGCTAAATCTCTGTCAGTTACAATGTCAAATCCTATATGCAGTAATATCATTTCAATATTTAAATATCTTCCATAAATTCTCTAAAACTGACCATTATCTTCTATCTGAATAATAGTTTCGATTCTTGTACTTCTATCTCTTCTACTGTCTTGCAACTCACCTATCATCGAAAGTTTTAAAATTTCTCCTAATATATCATCATCCAAACAAATTTCTTCTTCTTTCACTGAAGATGATACAATATGTTGTTCGAATGAAATATTTTCATAAACTTCTCTAACTCACGTCATAAATATCAGCTTCAGCGGTGTAAATAAATTCCCATCCCATGACTTTAATTAAGTTAGCAATCTCAAATCCTTCTGAATCTAAAAAATTCATATCAACAATACGGCTAGAAAGAATATTTTTGTCACTTACAGGTCTCGCAGGAGGAGGTGATCTTGAGGTAGGAGTTGTCGGAGGAGGAGATCTTGAAGGAGGAGGAGGTGATGGTGCTTCAGTTGCTTCTCTTTCCCTTCCTCTGCTTTCTTGACTTGTGCTGACTCTTTCTCGACTTATGCTGACTCTTTGGCATTGGAGAAGATGCATCTTCGGAGCCATTGGAGATGGAGGAGGTTGATGGAAGGAGGTTGAGAGGAGAAGGAGAAGGAGAAGGAGAGGAGATGGTTATGAAGATGATAGATAGAGATTCTGATCGAGAAGGAGATGGAGAAGGAGAGAAGATGGTTAGGGATTGGTTGAGAAAAGATGGAGAAGGAGAGGAGATGGTTGTGAAGATGAGCTAGGGATTCTGAAGGAAATGGAGAGAAAAAGATGGAAGGAGGTTTTGTAGTAGACCTAAGGATGAAAGGAAAGTAGAGAGCTAAGGATGGAAGGAAAGAGTATTCAATTTCAAAATATATAAAGATCGAAGATCGGAGCAACCCAATGTAGGCGCCTACATTTGGATTGTAGGTGCCTACAATCTAATTATCCACATTTACCTAAAAAAATAAAAAAAATAGGTGTTTCTGGATTGTAGGCACCTACAATCCAGAAACATCTATTTTTTATTTTTTTAAATAAAATATTATTTTTTATATTTAATTAAAAAAATTAAAAAAATTAGATGCCTGGATTGTAGGCACCTACAATCCAGATGTAGGCACCTACAACATCTAGATTGTAGGCGCCTACAATCCAGAAACACCTAATTTTTTATTTTTTAAATAAAATATTATTATTCTATATTTAATTTAAAAAATTAAAAAAAATTAAGCACCTAACCTGAATTGTAGGCACCTACAATCCAGATGTAGGCACCTACATCTGGATTGTAGATGCCTTCAATGCGAAACACTTAATTTTTTTATTTTTTAAATAAAATATCATTATTCATATTTAATTAAAAATTAAAAAAAAATTAGGTGCCTAACCTGGATTGTAGGCACCTACAATCCAGATGTAGATGCCTACATCTGGATCATAGGTGCCTACAATCCAGAAACACCTATTTTTTTTTTTTAAATAAAATATTATTTTTTATATTTAATAAAAAATTAAAAAATTAGCATGATTTAGGTACAATAGATTAAGCCTACAAAATGTAGGCCACCTGGATTGTAGGCATCTACAATTCAGAAACAATTATTTTTTTAAATAAAATATCATTATTTTATATTAATTAAAAAAAAAAAAAATTTAGGTACCTAACCTGGATTGTAGGCACCTACAATCCAGATGTAGGTGCCTACATCTGGATTGTAGGTGCCTACAATCCAAAAAAACCTAATTTTTTATTTTTTAAATAAAATATTATTATTTATATTTAATTAAAAAAATTAAAAAAAATTAAGTGCTTGTAGGCACCTAGAATCCAGATGTAGGTGCCTACATCTGTATTGTAGGCCCTACATCTGGATTGTAGGCGCCTACAATCCAGAAACACCTATTTTTTTATTTTTTTAAATAAAATATTATTTTTTATATTTAATTTAAAAAATTAAAAAAATTTAGGCACCTACAATTCAAAAATAATAATTTTTTTTTTTTTTAAATAAAATATCATTATTTTATATTTAATTAAAAAAATTAAAAAAAATTAGGCACCTAACCTGGATTGTAGGCGTCTACAATCCAGAAATACCTAATTTTTTATTTTTTAAATAAAATATTATTATTTATATTTAATTAAAAAAATTAAAAAAAATTAAGTGCCTAACCTGGATTGTAGGCGCCTACATCTGAATTGTAGGCACCTACAATCCAGAAACACCTATTTTTTATTTTTAAATAAAATATTATTTTTTATATTTAATTTAAAAAATAAAAAAATTAGATGCCTACAATCCAGATGTAGGTGCCTACATCTGGATTGTAGGCGCCTACAATCCAGAAATAATTAATTTTTTTATTTTTTAAATAAAATATCATTATTTCATATTTAATTAAAAAAATTAAAAAAATTTAAGCACCTAACCTGGATTCTAGGCACTACAATCTAGATATAGGCGCCTACATCTGTATTGTAGGTCAGAAACACTTAATTTTTTTTTTTTTTAAATAAAATATTATTATTCATATTTAATTAAAAAAATTAAAAAAAATTAGACGCTAGGATTGTAGGCCCCTACAATCCATATGTAGGTGCCTACATCTGGATTGTAGCGCCTACAATCTAAAAATATCTAATTTTTTTATTTTTTAAAAAAATATTATTTTTTATATTTAATTAAAAAAATTAGGCACCTCCTGCAAACCAGATGTAGGATCTACAATCCAAAAATATCTATTTTTTATTTTTTTAAATAAAATATTATTATTTATATTTAATTAAAAAATTAAAAAAAATTGGATTGTAGGTGCCTACAATCTAACCATGTAGGCACCTACATCTGGTTAGTCCTATTGGGTCACGGGTGGCTCAGGTCACGGGTCGATCAGTCAGGTCATACGGTGCTTTAAATCAGATCAGGTCAGATCATACTAAACTTTAGGTCGATTAGATTACAGTGTTCTATCCACATCACTGCACATCGTTGGACGTTAGCGACCTCCGATTTAAGGTTTAAGGTTTAAGATTTAGGATTTGGGTTTAGGGTTTAGGGTTTAGGGTTTGGGTTTAAGGTTTAGGGTTTAGAGTTTAGACTGGTCAGCATCCATACGGCTTGGAGATCATCTCCTGATTGATCATCGAACTGGGAGGATCCTATCGGCTTGGATCAGAGATGAGAGTGGGAAGATCTAGATTTTACTGGAGGATGATCGATCCGATGAGAGCTGGAGGATCGGATCCAATCGGAGGATAAGAACTGGGAGGATCGACCGGATCTGACTAGAGGATGAGAGCTGGGAGGATCGATCGATCGAATTTGATCGAAGGATGAGAGTTAGGAGTATCCAGATCCATCGGATGAGAGCCGATAGGATCTGACTGGAGGATGATCGAATCTGATCGAAGGATAAGAGCTGGGAGGATTTGACCATTCCGAGCGGAGGATAAGAGCTGGAGGATCTGATCAAAGGATGATCGAGGATGATGAGAGTTGGGAGGATTCGGATCCGAGAAGATGAGAGCTAGCAGAATCAGATTGGAGGACGATCGATTTCAATCGGAGGTGGATTATTTTTGTAATTTATTTTAAAATTATTTTATAAATTATTTTAAAATTAATAATAAATCAGTAAAAAATTAAATTTAACAGGATCATGGTGGATTATTTTTTTAAAATTAATTTGAAAACGCCATTACAAATGGTGCTTTCAATTTTTTCTACCAAAATGATGTGTACCAAGTGCCACGGGTATAACGGGGCGTACCGAACTGCCACGGGGTGGGGACGTGTAGCGAAAAAATGTCATTCTAAATGGAGTTTATTATCCAATAAACGTCATTTGGAATGGGTTTTATGGTTTTGCATTATCTTTGTAAATAAGTTGAAAGATGCATTGTTTTTATAAAAAAAAATTTAATATTATTTGGGAAAGAACTCGGGGACTTTATGGCAGATAGGTTAGTCTCCGTGCATATGTACTTCTGTAACATGATATAGGTTTTACTATTATTGGAAAGTATTGCTGCAGAATTTCATCTCGAATCGGATTGACTAGATTTGGGTGATGATGGCAAGTTGGTGACAGGAGGATATGTAAAAAAGATCCTTAACCAGGATGGTTCCGGTGGAGACCCTTCGACGCATAAGTCAAAACTCTAAACAATAGAGAAAAAAAGTAAGTGTATTGGAAGAGAGGAGATTTCGTACCTTGAGGTCTTGTAGGTCTTTATTTATAAGCAGAAGCTGAAGAGCCGTGAGAGAAAAAAGAATCAAGCTATTAGCCTTGTCTCATCAGACGAGATTTGATCATTATCTTTCTTTATCTGAAGAGATATATTTATTATTTCTTTCTTATTTGCTCTGTGGCCAACTGTCATATGAGGATCGTTTGAATTTTGAAAGAGACAGGGGATTTGAGGATTCATAAGGGTCAATCTTTCTTTTGTATACTTCACGTCTTTGGCTAGTACGAAATCATCCCCAATATATGCCTCCTACTCCCGAATCCGATTCAAAATTGAGTCGGACGAAAGAGTATTTTAGTTTTGCAAAGACGTGCCATGTCTATGGCTCTCGATGAGGCAAAGAGAGTACTTCTTAATCATCGAGGTCTTCATCGGCTTGGCCCGTTAAAAATAAGAGGCCTTGAGGGTCCTACAGGTTATCCTCGTTTGTTGCTGAAGTCGATGGGCTGAGAGTTGTTGTTGGTTAGTCCTTCGAAGGTTTTTTAAGGTTCGCCTTTACTTCTCAATCAGTCAGAGTTTTCATAGGTGCTGGCTTTGTGAAAAGCAAGCACGATCTTTGGGGGTCCTTATAGATTAGCCCCCGCTTTCCAAATTGATGAGGTCTTTTGCTCATATAGATTGATCGACGAGTGTTGGGGGCTTTTATAGATTAGCCCCCACTTCTCTATGACTAAGATCTTATCGTATTAACTCGCTGAAAAGTGAGTATAGCCTTCGGAGTCTTTGTAGGTTGTCCTCACTTCTTAGTCGTCAAGTCTTAAGTTATGGATCTGCACATAAAAGATGAGAAACTCATCGGATCGATTCTGACTGGGTCTTCCAATTTTTCATTAAATCGAGCCATGAAGTAAAGAAAATGGTAGATAATTAGACTTGTGTTATCCTATTTTAATCGGTTTGTTTCACCTTAGCCTCCAGAAGTTTAACTTTGGGAGGTTGACCTTCGGAGGTCGACTATTGGGGGCTCATTTTTGGGGTATCGATTTTGGAGGTCGATTTTTGAACGGTCCGCATCGGAAGCTCGGTCATCTCAGATCAGTTTGGGCTTCATCTTGGTATCGAGCTTTCCTTCGATGTTGGTCCTTCACCTCAGCTGATGGTTTTTTGTTTGATAGCCTAATCTTAGTTTGCTCAGATTGGTCCTCTGATGTCTTTGGCCTTTTAATGATATGACCTTTGAGGCTGACTGACTTGATAGCCCATGCCTTGAGTTGTCTTTACCTCAGCTTGATCTTTATTTTTGGGTTTGATATCCACCATAGCCTTATTAAATTTTTGTCTCAGTTCATATGCTTCAAGGACCTATTGTTCTGTAAGAAGGAAACAAAATAATGGAAGGAGCTTGAGAGTCTATTACCATGAAAATTTTGAGTTCTGTTTGAGAGTCTTTAGGTTCTGCTTGATTCCTTCTTGTTATTTGCTTTGGAGTTGATCTTTGCTCCAGCTTGATCTTGTTTTTGTTTCATTTTGCCTTGTTTTGTGCCTTGGTTCAGTCTTGTTCTAACTTTGAATCAATTTATTTTGACTTTGGATCGGCCTAATTTTGGACTTTAGATGGGCTTGATCTCGACTTTAGATCGGCTGAATCTGACTTCAGACTGGCCCTTATTCTGACTTTGGATGGGCTTAATCTAGATTTTGAATCGATCTGGATTTCTTTACTCTGATTCAATGGCTTGATCTAGATTTTGGATCCATCTGATTTTGACTTCGAACAGATTTTATTTTGACTTCGGATCGGATGTCAAGATTACACCCCCAATACATGCCCCTCTGCTCTCTGACCTAAATTAGGATCAGGCCCAGGGGGTACGAACGAACGCGCTGCATCCGAAGATATATATAGGCCTTAGCTCATGAGCCAGTGTACGGCGAGCCACTTTTATCAGATAATTTCGGTCCATTTCCCTCGGATTAGATAGTTGATATGATCCTTTTTAGCCTATGTTTTGTCACTCCACGAGTGGCCGTTTGTGTCACACTCCACGAGTGGCCAAGTTTGAGCTCTTGGGGTTTGAAGGCTTGACATGATTTGGTGCATCGCCCGATGTTTTCACAATGCCTGGTGGCAAAAGCTTCCCCTCAAACCTTCCAAACAAAATGGCCAAAATAAAGGTTGGCTTTAAGTTGCGTTACCATCGCCACTATTTTCCATTTGGGTCTGGCAACTCGGCGTCGACAGGAGCAGGACGACTTTGAATATCCGAATCTAAGGGGCACCGGCGTTGTTGGGGGAATTCGGAAGATGATTCTGGACCTATCCACGTCGAAGTAGGTGCCAGGCTCGAATCTATTTGAGATGCCTGATGCATGCACTGGGGATGCGCTGTCGTCCATAGACGCAGAGGGAGCCCGGGTTGACAGCGGTGCTGTTGGAGGTGCGACACGCGCGAAGGAGGCTTTGGTGCTGCTTGAAGCTGGACGTAGGGGTCGGGAGAGCGGCAACATCCAGGGTGACAGCAAGGGGGAGATCAGATCTTACCTGCATGCATCCCGACGCCACCGGCCTCGAAAGTTTGGATTTGGGTAAGATCGGCACCATCGGAGGCCCCTTCGGTCGAACCTGCTTCTTCCGAACCTTCCTCGGCCAGGATTGTTACGATCAGGCACACGGGGGCTCGCTTCGGTCGAGATTGCTATAGTCGGGTGCATAGGAGCGTGGCGAGCTTCGAAGCTACTCGTGGGTGGGTTTGGTGCCAGCAGGGAAGACGCGATGGCTCGTGGCGGCCACAGGAGGGCGAACTTCGGGGCCTCTCCGTAGGTGGCTTCGACGTCGATGGAGGCAGGACACACGCACGGGGTCCAACCGCTTTACGGAAGACTTCAGTGACATCAGAAGCCAGAGGTGCGTGCGAGGGGGAACCTTGGAAGCTGCAGGCATGTGGGGACTTCGAGACTGTCGCAGATCCAGTGGAATTTGGCGTCGAAGAAGGGAGGCACGCGCGGAGACTTTGGTGCCGTCGGAAGCCGAAGGTATGCGTCGGACGGGCAGCAAGCCCCGTGGGAAGACGAGCGGACGATGGGGCCATCGCCTGTTCCCCTCTCACCATTCCATTTTGTTTCTCTTCCTTCTCTCTCTTTTTTTTTTTTTTTTTTTTTTTTTTTTTTTTTTTTTTTAAACAGCGGCTCTTTGACGTGAGCTTCGGTCCTACCATTTGGTTCATTGGAGTTTTGAACTTTATATGGGCGCTCTTTGGACTTTGTTCCCTTTTTATTACCTACCCCAGCTCAGTTCACCTTCAATCTTAATTCGGGTGCTCAAAGACCATGATCCTGCAAGGAGGAGGTAATAATAGACTAAACGAGGGCTTGGGGTTTTTTTACCATAAAAATTTTTGAATCTATCGTGATCTTTCTTTTTGGATCTTCTTTCTTTTTTTTTTTTGCATGTGAGGATGCTATGATCTGCTTTCTTATCTCGATCTTATTTCAAAATTTAAAATTTAAAATATAAATAAATAAATAAAAATAATCCAAAAATCAAAGATTTTTCTATCTCCTTCCTCGTTCAGATCACAAGCCTTTCGATTTCGAGCCTAATTAGTATAGTTTGGAGGGCATTGACCAGTTCGGCGGTGGTTAAATCTGATCAGCGTAAGTCGATTTTAGAGATAGTTGGCTTGGATCTCATCAATGTCCGACGGATTTGATTACCAAGAAATAGATGGTATTGGAACAATGCGATGAGGCTCCTCCATTGACTACTTGCACTTTTCCATAAAATTGGCCTAAATCCTTCCTCTAGCACCAATCTGTTGCGACAGAATTTTATCTCGAGTTGGATTGATTGGAGTTGGACGGCGATGGCAAGTCGGCAACGATAGGTCTTATAAGAAAAATCTCCGATCGGAGATGGCTCCAATGGAGACCCTCCGATGCACAAATCAAAACTTTGAACAACAAAAGAAAGAGTAAGCATGTTGGAAGAGAGAAAATTTCATACTTGGGGGTTCTCTTTGGACCTTTATTTAAAGACAAAGGCTAAAGAGCCGTGAAAGAAAGAAATCAAATAATTAATCTTGCCTCATCGGGTGAGATTTGGTCATTATTTTTTTTATCTGAAGAGATATATTTGTTATTTCTTCCTTATCTACTCTGTGGCCAACTATCATATTATGGTCATTTAAATTTTGAAAAGACAAAAGATTTAAGATCCATCAGGATCAATCCTTCTTTTGTATGCTTCACATTTTCAGCTAGTACATAATCATTCTCAATATAAAAAATGATGGGGCTACCACTGTTTTATCTTGAAAAAAGGTACGAATGGTAAATGGGCTATAGCTTGCTCAAATTATTAGTCACTTAATTTTTTTCATCAAAATGGTCTTCTGAAATCTCATTTTGATGAAAAGAATGTTGTAATGCGGAATACTATATATGATGTGAAACGAAGCTCAAAATAATACGTGGCGGTATGCTAGAACTAACTTGCCACAACAATTGTCATATTTCATGAGGCTCCCTGCCCGACCAGGGTTCATCAAACTCATATTATAAATAATGATTTCCAGTTGGAACGCACGATAACAAACAATTCCTCATATGCTACAGTGTGAGGTTACTTGTTAACGTACGCTTGTTGGGTTAATTATTGTTGTGGCTCATTCCATGCTATTTTTATACATTTTTGAACTCCCAGATGCTACTTTTTTTCATTGCCATTCTCATTATATAATGTTATTACGTTACAGTGACGCCGTCTTTGTCGCACTTTATTAAAGTATTGGAAGATTTTCTCTTTCAGAATTCGGAAATTTCTGGCCAGTTCTTCTTGGTGGGCAAGCTCATTAGGCAGTTAGACTTGTTGCAACCTTGGTCTCTATTTGTAACATAATTGTTAAGTCCAACAAAATATTACCTAATCCATTAATCCAATCTATGTTCGATCTTTCATAAATAAATTTGAGTTCAGGCCAAACATATTCAGATCATAAACAGATCGATCCGTTTAATATTTAGATCGAATTTAGATTTTAGATATATGATCTGTTTAATCTGTTTAGTATTTAGATCTGATTAAGCCAGATAACTCATTTAGCTCATTTAATCCGTTTGATCTATTTAATCCGTTTGATCTATTTAATCCGTTTGAGAGCTATTTAACTTATTTAAAATATGGTTAACATATTTCTAACTTATTTAATCTAATCTGCTTAACCTATTTAATCCATTAAAAATTTATTTAACCTACTTAATCCATTTACTTAACCTCTACAGAGTAGATTCATAAATCCTATGTAACTCCTACAAAGTAGATCCACGAAAGCGCACTTAATCCCTATAAAGTCGGACCATGATACCATATTAGTCCTTACAAAGTATGTCTATCTAACCGTACTTAACCCTATGAAATAGATTCATAATAATCAAGTCCCGAAATGTCAGAAATGTCAAGCTACAACCTCCATTAGCATGTCGATAACATAATCAAGCTAAGAGACCAAATCCAAAACATATTAAAGCTCTTTTATAGAATAATATATATCATATTTCAATCAAAATATGCATACTCCATATAAAATCTATAAACAACATATACATTCCATAATAAAAATATAACTCCCAAATTACAAATTTATTTTTAGTTCAAAAAATAGTTTCATAAAATTTATAAATTGCATGTAAATTGATGTATAATTTATTTGATGTAAAAATTTATATTAATTAATAAAAAAATCTAAGAAAGATGGATCACTACTTATCCGGTAAGTACAAGACAAATCCATATAAATTTTGAAAATTTCCCCACAAAACCTTGATTTGAGGAGCTATGAGAATAACACCCTTTGCCAAACTTCCTTTGGTCCAAATAATTGCACTTCTACGTAAAATCAAATCTAGCAATTAGAAAAAGTACGAGCAATTGTAGAAAAATAGAAGAAAAGATGGAAGGAAACAAGATTGATCGGGTGACGGTGTCTATCAATCTAGGTTGGTCTAATCAAGTAACTCAACCGATAAAATCGTGAAACAAGGATCAAACCAATGATGACACAGCAAAGGTTGACGATGATAGAGTCTGGTGGCACCAAACATGGACTAGGATGATTCACCAAAAAGAAAAAAAAAAACATGGACTAGGATGAAGCTGATATACTACACAGCTATCGAGATAGTTCAAGATCCTTTTACTAAGGTCAACCAAGGTCACAAGGTAGGGACCCTCCATGAGGATCCACACAACACGTGAGAGAGGGTGAGAGGAAAGAGAGTTGAGAGAAAGAAAAGAAGAGAAAGGAAGAGAAAAAAAAGAGAGAAGAGAGATCAAAATAGGGGCTCATGGGTGGTTCTTGATGGTTAGCGAAGGCCATTCTAATCTCCAGTGAGTGTCGATGGTGAGGACTGGAGAGCAGAAGATTGATAAAGATTGATACTAATGAAGACAAACTCAAGATTATATTATGAAAATATGACAAACTTGGCCATCTAAAAAGTAAAAGCCAAAAAAATAATAATCCATTAACTTCTTATACAATAAAAAGGACTATTCTTGATAATAAAACTTGTCACCATGAAAATTCAAACTCAGCATTCAAAATCTTAGGTGACAAAAAAAATCATCTCAATACTCATCATGAAAAGTGCATTACTTACCCTCTATTGGTATGAAGAATGGATAGGATAAGAAAGATAGGCGAGAAAGATATGAAGGATGGACAGGATAGGAAAGATAGATAAGAAAGAGGATAGATGGAAGATCCATTCATTCTTCTATGTATTTGGTGAAACATAAAAAGATGGATAAAAATGATTTTCTCCTATATTTAGTACAGTAAGAATGAAAGGAAGGATGAATGATATTTGCATGATAATTGTATAAAACTATCTTTATAATTTATAATTATATATAAATATATATAAATATTTAATTTTTATTTAATTTAATTTAATAAATAATTTATAAATTAATTATATATGGATAAATTTATTTATGTATTAGTTATTTAAAAAAACTAATTAATTTATAATTTAATTTAGATAGTTAATTAATTTTAAATAAATAGTTAACTAAAAATAGTAATATAAATTAAAAAAGACCATTCTAATTATTTACTTATCACTATGGAAATTATGCACTAAAATTAAAATAATTTTTAATAAAATTTAATAGTATAGGGTAAATAGTATAGGTAAAATAAAAATATATATGTAAAATAAATAAAAAAATAAATAAGTGTTGTGACAAACCTTAATGAGCTTAATTTTGTCAATATAAAAATCTATTCATTATATGCTCTATCTAGCCTTCTTTGTGTCTTCTCAATTTCGGAGGATGCAAATTGGTGGGCCAAGATGGATATGCACTTTCTCCTTTTCATCCATTCTTCGTAAGATTTTTTGAACTAAATAATGGATAGAGGTCATTCATCTTTCCAACTCCATCCGTCCTCCCTCTCATCACCCCGACCGAACATAGGATAGTGACAAAACATATATTTCCTGACAAAATATATACTAATGGTGATGAAAATATATTAATCACTTAAAAATAAGATATTTGATGATGATATTTTTCATCAAAAGAAATAAAAAATTTTGTCATGATATAATATTTTTTTTGTCACCAAAGTTTGATATCCAATGGTAAGAACAAACTCATTATCAGAAATGTTATATTTTTTTATGATGATATTATTCGTCATCAAAAATTTGAAACAAAAAATCATCAATAAAGGATATTTCTTCATTGCTAGATTCATTAATAGGTTGTGTGCCAAGTTTATAGAATACAATAGCTCATGTTTGGAGACAAAAACATTTCATCACCAAATGTTGGGAGTTATTTTGTAACGAGTCAAATTTCATCACCAAATGTCAAATTCAGCAATGAGTAAATTTTATCACTAATATGTTGCATTTGTGATGATCATATGTGACAAAAAATATTTTGTTGCTGAATATTACGATGATTCTTGGATGAGTCAAGTTATGTCACTGAAGTTGAATTAGTGATGAAAAAATTCTGTCACTAAACTATTCCATGTGTGATGTAGCAACAAAAATGCTTCTTCATTGAATATAATGACAATTTCATTGAGAAGTCAAGTTTAGTCACCAACTATTGAATTACAATTAGTTCCTTTCACAACATTTGTTGGTGCAAGATTCCATCTGATGTCGAGATGCTGGAGTGGATGGTGAGATGGGTCTCCCGAGGGCATGATCTGTACAAAAGTTCGGAACGGAGGTTGCTCCAAAAAAAATCCTCCGATACTCAAGTCAGAATTCTTGTTTAACAAATGGAGCGTGAAAGGCAGAGTAATGGTGTATCTTTTTTAGGATCCCCTTTGGACTTCCTTTTATGGATAGAGGTGGGAGCTTTGGTTGGTAAGTCGGTTGGCATGATCTCATCCGATCAGAACATAATTTGCATGTAGTGACAGAACCGTCATTCGAGACTCTCGGGATATGATGGTTGTGATTGTCTTATCCATTTTGTGATAGCTGTCACTTAGCAAATGTTGAATTTTGAGCTGGTGTGCTAAACTGATATCGATAAGTCGAGAACTGATCCATCATAGTTAGAAGTTGGATGCTCATGCCATCCTCAGATGGAAAAGTCCAGAGCTGGGGTTCGTTCGGTAGCAAAAAGTCATCGTCAAATGTGATCAGTTAAAGACCATTATTTGGTCAGATTGAGCTGATTATTCAAGCACCTTGATGACTCTTCAACCTAACCTACATGGATTGGCCACCAAGAAAACATCGATGGTCTCAAATGAGGGTTATCGAGCACCAATTGATGGATCTTCATCTGCTTAGACTACGGAGCACCGATGGGATAGAAGTTGAGGACTAGTCGCTGGAGCGATGAAGGTTATGGCCGACGATAGGTCGGCGGAGGCTTAGCAGGCAGGCTTACTAGATTTGGACATCTTGGGCCTTGGGCTTCTTCATATCATCGGTCCATACAAAATTTTTTCCAACACATGCCCCCCTACTTTTGAGTCTGAGCTTTGATCGGATAAAAGAAGTATGCCTGCCTCCTCAAGCCGAAGATATGAAGAGGCTTTTCAGTTGATGGGATGTGCGTGACTTTTGGGATAGATGTAAAGCGACATGGCCAAACCATCATAATTGAATTAAATGAATGTCGATTTGAAATCTCTTTTGGAGCACAGCATCGATTTGGTCAACTGGCCGCTGCGGCTAACAAATAAGGAGGCACCACATGTCGCAGATCATTTGGCAAGAAACAATTCAATACCTTGGGGATTATTTTCCTTCAGCCGTAAATAGGGAAAAAATCTTTTCTCGACTCTTCGATTGTTTCTAGCCTCTTTTGTTCTTCCTCTCTTTTTGTTGTCTTCTTTGTCTGAATCGCCACTATGCCGTCTTTGCTGCAGTTCTCGAAAGTATTTCTGAAGATATTTTTTTATTGTTCCATTTCTCTGTCGTTTACTTTTATTCTCAGATGGATTTTCTTGATCATCCTTCCTCACCTATCTATTTTTCCCTTCTTTTTTTTTTTCTAGATTGCTTTTTTAGCTTCTTCGCTTTGATTTGAATGGTGGATTCTGACGATTCTATGGAAGACCAATCCTCTCTAGTGGCGAATCCTGAGAACCCGATCAAGAAAAGGAGCGAGGTTGGGCCCGATGCTTTTGACTCTATACTAAACTCAATTGACTTGAGTCAGATATGAATTTGGTATGGAGCCCCTCGAAGTTCAACTTAGAACTCCCTAAGGTCAACGATCGGGTGAATAATCTGCCTCCTGATCGGCTCGACGTGTATGAAGAAGCATCCCGAGCAAGCTTGAGATTCTCTATTCTCCCTCTAATTTTTGACATCTTCCACTCCCACGGCCTCTCCCTTTGTGCGGTTTTCTCAAATTCTTCTAGATTTGTAGTGGGTTTTTTGGTCATCTACGTTTTGGCCAATGTTCGACCATCTGTCTCTCCTTTTCATTTCTTCTTTACCATCAAAAAGAATCCTTATGCTAAGGATTGGTGGTACATCTTTTCTCTGAGGGAGATCTGTCCTATGATAAAAGGTGCTCCTTCCTCTGTTCATGGATGGAAGGAGTGATTTCTTTTTATTTCGAGCTCCTCAATAGATATTGGAACTTGCCGAGCTGGGGTCAGCCAGAAGCTTTCGTATTCCAAATTTCAAAAATAGGGACTGAGGAACAGGGTCATTTTAAGATCCTTAGGGATTTCAAAGTTTCCTCCATCGATGAGTTATTGTCTGATGAAGCCCTCTATAATGCAGGACTTAGTCAAATCAAACCCAGAGGTGAGTAGTGTAGTCATCCATCTTTTTTATTTCTTTCTTTTTCTGTCTCTAACTATGTTTTGGTGATTACAGAAATAAGGCCTGAGGATCGTGCCAAGATGAAAATAAACCTTCCAAAGAAGAGGAAGGCTCCGACATCAAAAGTACTTCCAAAAAGCCAAACATTGCCACGATCGGTCAAAAAGAAGCTTTGGTCGAGCGGGCCTCAGCGGTTGAGGCCACCATCGTGGTGGCGACGCCCGCCCCCTTGGGCTCATTCCCATCGACCGTGGCCCCCATCCCTATGGCTCAGATGCAAGTGTCCCAACCATCTATGGCTCATGCTCCGACTCCTCCTACGTCTCCGCATAGAGATGGAGCTCGACCTTCTCCGACAGCCGACCCAAACTAACTGCCTCCCCCAAAAGACCAAGTTGACATAGATACTCACCTTCCTTTGATCTCTGAGGATGCGACTTTTGATGATTGAAAGGTCATTAGGGAGTTGATTAAGAGAACGATCCTTCCCATAAAGCTGAGGGGGATCAACAGCATGGGTTTTGATGACTTGCAACAACATTCTATAACTACCATGCATCGGATGCTTCCCTTTCTCTTTTTCTTATTCTTTTATTTTTTTATTCCTTCTCCCTCTTCATCTGCTTTCCTCTTCTTCCACTTCCTTGACATGGCTTTTATGCAGATGCTCCATTCTTTGGTTGTCCTTCTAAACTGTGTGTAGAGTAAAGATGATGAGGGATCTGCACGAACAGACTGAGTCCACCACTATAGAGGCACGTGCACAGACTGAGGCAGTCAAGGGGGAGGTTGAGCACTCAAAAGAGGTGTTGAACAAAGCTAATAACGATCTTGCTCAAAGGAGGAGAAGCTACAGGAGGCCACTGGTGCGTGCAAATCTATCACTATGGCAAGCGCACCAGTCGATCAAATAGTATAGTGTATGAGTAGAGTATCATCCCACGATGATTGAAAAATAAGTATTGAAAAGTACTTTTCTAAAATTTATTTTAAAAATTGATTTATAAAGAGAATAAAAAAATAAAAAAATAAATAAACAATTAAAAAATCATAAGAGAATAAAAGGGATGTGATTGTTAGGGTTGAAATCAAGAGCAGATAAATACAAAGGTGATCGGTTCACCAACTCAATCAATATAATATTCAAATAATCATGCAAACTAAATTAATTTTTGTTTCATGTGACGACAGAGTTTTCTAGAATATTCACTACCCTTTGATTCAAACATAGCAAAACTATCACTACTTATTAACTACCCTTTAGTCCAGGCATAATTTAAATAAGCAATGATGTATTAATTTCTATGAAACCCTCTAATTAAAATACACTGCATCCAAAACATACTAAAATTACCACATACATAGGAACTTAATCCGATTCAAATGCAAGGTATATAAATCAAGAAGCATTGACATAGAAGTACTTGGTTCGTATCATCTATGCTCATCAGATCAATTAGAAGATGACCAATAATCTAAAATATTAAAAATAGATTTGCATACTCTTCATGAATAAAAATTAAATCTAGAATCCAATCATGCTAAATATTGTATCAAAAGAGTGGCTACACCTTAGCCTTAGCAAAAGAAATTTAATTTATGATGAAAAGAACAAAAATAGCAAACAAAATAAATAACATCATAAAATCTAAACAGAGTACTCCTTGTTGCTGAATTTTGCTTCAATCCCTTGCTCTTGACATGAAGAAAATTGATGGAAAAAGATTGGACTTGAAGATGAAGAGAGAAGGGAAGAAAAGAAGAGAAAGGGAACATCCTCTATTTTTCTGCTCTTTGTTCTCCATTTGCTTCATCTCAGGTCATCCCCTCTTATAGGTTCCGAATTTCCCACATCCTGATAGGCCACGGAGTCCAAAAACATCTCAAATTAGTGTCCCAAGTGAATGTATCAAGTGAAATCAAGTTCTGACCATTGGATTGAATTTAAATGCCTCATATTATGCTTGATCAATTCCTATTCTCAGTCGGAAAGGATGTAGACCGTCGGATCAACCTTCAGATGGGATTTGGGCCGTCGATCAATGCATCCGATAAAGTCTTCTGCTTAGTTCTCAACCACAGCGAATCTGGACCATTGGATCACACCCTAGAGTGAAGCACAGCCATCGAATTGCGTAAAGAAGTGGGCCACCACCACTGGATATGGGAAAGTCTGATCTCAGCCGTTCGATCTCATGCATCACACCCTTCAACCGTCCGATGACACAAAACTACCCAAACTCATTCCGTGCACTGCGACAAACATCGTCGGCTATTGTTCTGGTGCACCGCTGATGGACCCGACATTGCGCAGTCTATGGACCATCCTGTGAGCCGTGCCCTGTTCTGTGGACCACTCATGGACCGAGCGGCTGGTCCACCATGCATCGAAGGTCATTTTCTTTGGATTTTTGGATGAGTTTTGCTTGATTTTGGTTTCGATTTTTGTGTGGGTTTCCCTTCTTTTTACTTCTTTCCTGAAATACAAAATACGCCCATATTAGAGTATATTTTATAATAAAATAAATCAAGACTTAGAAAATAAGGGTGAGAAAATATAGTATACATATGAGCTTATCAAATATCTCCAAACTATGCTTTGATCACCCTCGAGCAAAAAGAATGATAAACCAACAGATAAGCTCATATTTATGCATTTTAATCTCAATTGGATATTCACTTCTATGCTTCAAAAATAGTACACAGAAATGATTCAAGAGAATATATAGAACTCAACCAAAAATTTTCATAATTCAAATGTTAATAATATCTAATCATGTAATCTGAGATGTGTGTGTGAATAACCAATCCCAAGTTCCTTTCATGTATTCAATTATAATCATGCAAACTCATGAATAATGAATATGAGTACTTTATATGCTTGCTCTTCTCATAGCTCTCCACTAATATAGGCATCTTATTAACTTAGATCAAAAGGTCTTTATTAGGTTATAATGGGGCTATGGTATTGGCTGCCAAAGAAGGGATAAGGAAAAATCAAAAGCAAGAGAGCTAAAAAATTTGATAAGCACTAAAAATATGCAGCATTCTTCTTCTTCTTCTTCTTCTTCTTCTTCTTCTTCTTCTTCTTCTTCTTTCCTTCTTTTTTTTTTGCTGAAATAATTCCCTTTTGACCTTTTTTTGCTCTTTTCATCTATCCCACCAAAATAATGCATCATAACCATACCTTTTTTTATATACCATTCTCTAAGAAACTCATAATTGCACATTGTAGCTCTCTTGAAGGGTAATTTATTGATTTTTCAAGTTAAAGGGTAAGTTAATGAGGTTAAAGAAATAAAAGTAAATGGTGGACTTTTCTATGCTCTTAGCATAGGCCCATTCTTTTCATTTAAGGCTCGAAGGGGGTAACTAGTGATAATGTAATAAGGTAGACTTTTTTTGGCTCAAGCATATCAAAGAATGCCTAAATCATTTCTAAGTTAATAGATGATCTAGGATTTTACCTCGAGTGCAATAAAACAAGTTTTAAAGGGTCCTATCATAATCATAGAGTCTACATAATTAGTCACCAAATAACAGTCGATTCACAAGATCATAGTTATATGGGCTCAAAGAATTCCATCATTCATGAACTAGATAAAATTAACAAAAGAATCATGCAATTTCTCAAGTATGGGTTCTCAACATTCTTTTTAATAAAAATCTATGACAATCATATTCACGTATCAGTGATGTTCAAATTGAGAAAAGAAACACAAATATGAGACTTAAAACATCAATTCATCTCCTTTTGTTCTAAAATTTTTATTTTTTTTTTTATCATGCCAAATTGAGGATTAAAATAATTCTCCACCCCCCAAACTAAAAGTAACATTGTCCTCAATGTTTAAAAATAGATAAAGAGCAAGGGGACAACGAAAACTTCTCTGTTTGTGGGTATGCATCCAACTGATGTGATGTGATTCTTGTACCTCCAAACTAGCATGAGCTTTATCTTCTCTGTAACACCAAAGCAGTAAAAGAGCAACAAGACACTACTAAAAATTAAAAGAAAAAAAAATCAAACTAAAGGAGTAAAGGAAAAGAAACAACATAATTGAGTAGTTCTGATTTATAGTCGTCAGCTTGATTCTCATAAGACTCTAAGCTAGATCTTGCAATTGGAGGGCTTCTTTTTCTCCCTCAAAATTTTCACCTATGTAATGCTTCAACCTATGGCCATTAACCTTGAAGATACCTTTTGATCATGAGAGATCTCTACTACTCCATATGGGTAGACTTTAGTAATAGTATAGGGAACTGTCCATCTTGATTTCAGCTTTTTTGAGAATAAATATAGCCGTGAACCGTACAGAAGAACTTACTGTCCCATATAAAAACTGTCATTACAATATTTTTATCATGCCACTTCTTAGTACGTTCTTTGTAGATCCAGACATTCTCATAGGCGTCATGGTGAAACTCATCCATCTCATTGAGCTGCATCAATCTGATCTTTCCTACATCTTGCATATCAAAACTTAAAATTTTTATTGCCCAATATGCTTTATGTTCTAGCTCAACAGGGAGGTGACATGCCATTCCAAAGACTAGCCTATATGGGGACATACCAATGGGGTTTTGTATGCAGTCCTATATGCTCACAATGCATTATCTAATTTTAATGACCAATTTTTTCTAGATGCACTTATAGTCTTTTCTAAGATTCTCTTAAATTCCCTATTAGACACCTCTACTTGACCACTTGTTTGTAGGTGATATGGGATAACTATCTTGTGAGTGACACTATATTTACTCAAAAGATTTTCAAATTGCTTGTTATAAAAGTATGTGCCCCATCACTAATGATTTCTTTAAGAGCACTGAAACGTGTAAAGATATGTTTTTTTCAAAAATATAATGACTATCCTAGCATCATTAGTTAGAAAAGCTGCTGCTTCTACCCATTTTGAAATATAATTTACAGCCACAAGTATATATTGATTTCAAAAAGAACTAGAAAAAGATCTCATGAAGTTAATACCCTAAACATCAAAAATTTCACACACAAGAATATTGTTTAAAGGCATTTCATGTCTCCTAGAGAGTTTTTCAATTCTTTGACAGCAATCACATGAAAAAACATAAGAATGAGCATCTTTGAATAAAGAGGGCCAATAAAAATCTGATTGAAGAACCTTATAGGCTGTCCTAGTTAGGACAAAATGTCCTCCTACCTCACGGTCATAATAATGGTATAGAATTTTCTCCATCTCTTCCTTTGGGACACACCTCTTAATGATCTGATCTGCGCAACACTTGTATAAGAAAGGTTCATCCAAAAAATAATATTTTATAATAGATAAAAACTTCTTCTTTTGTTGAAAAGAAAGATTAAGTGGAAGAATCTTACCAACCAAGTAGTTAACAATATCAGCATATCATAAAATTTTTCTATCTGTAATAATATAGAGGTGCTTATCTGGGAATTCCTCCTTGATAGGACAAGTATCTAACTCTTCTTTCATGACATTCTCCAATCTTGAAAGGTGGTCAGCCACTGCATTTTCGGTATCTTTCTTATCTTTGATCTTCAAATCATACTCTTACAGTAGAAGAATCTATCTGATCAATCTGAATTTTGCATCTTTCTTGGCAAGGAGGTACTTCAGAGATGCATGGTCAATGTATACAACAACTTTAGATAAAATAAGATAAAAGTGAAATTTATCTAAAGCAAATACTACTATCAAAGCTCCTTCTCTGTGGTTGCATATTTCTTTTGGGCCTCTGTCAAGGTATGGCTAGCATAGTAAATAATCTGAAAAATCTTATCCTTCCTCTAATCAAGTACCACTGCCACAGCTGTATCACTAGCATCACACATCAATTCAAATGGAAGAAATCAATCTGGTACCGTTATAGGTGCCATGATCAGCTTCTCTTTAAGGGTGTTATATGCCTACAAACACTCATCAGAAAAATAAAAAAGAACATCTTTACACAACAAATTAGATAGAGGTTTAGAAATTAGAGAGAAGTCCTTTATAAATCGATGGTAGAATCTAGCACGCCCCAAGAAGCTCCTAACAACTCTCACTGAAGTCGGTTTAGGCAGCTTTTCAATCACCTCAATCTTAGCTCTATCCACTTCAATCCCCTTATGCAGACCTTGTGGTCGAGCACTATGTCTTTCTGTACCAAATGATACTTCTCTCAATTTAAGACAAGATTAGTATCCTCACATATCTACAAAATAAGAGACAAGTTAGGCAGGCATTTATCAAATGTAGATCCAAAAATAGAAAAATCATCCATAAAGATCTCAAGAAAATCCTCTATCATGAAAAATAGCCATCATGTATCTCTAAAAAGTAGCTGGTGCATTACATAAACCAAATGGCACTCTCCAAAGGCAAATATACTATAAGGACACATAAAAGTAATTTTCTCTTGATCCTTAGATGCTATGGCAATTTGATTATAACCAAAATAACCATCTAGAAAATAATAAAAATCATGTCCTGCTAATCTCTCTAATATCTGATCTATGAATGGGAGAAAGTAGTGATCTTTTCTAGTTACATCATTTAATTTTCTATAATCCATGCATACTCTCCATCCAGTCATAGTTCTAGTGAGAATCAATTCATTATTATCATTTTAAACTACTATGATCCCACCCTTCTTAAGAACTACTTGAACAGGACTTACCCAAGAACTATCAGAGATATGATAGATAATATCTGTATTTAGTAGCTTGATTACCTTCTTTTTGATCACTTCTTGCATCTTTGGGTTGAGTCTCCTTTGGGGCTGAACCACAGGCTCATTGTTGTCCTTCATGAGAATTTTGTACATGCAAACTGAGAGGCTAATTCTTTTAATATTTCTATGATCCATGCAAATACCCTCTTATGTTCTTTCAATACTCTCAACTGCTTCTCTTCCATCAAACCTATCAAAGAAAAAGAAATAATAACAGGTAAGTATGAAGAACCTTCTAAGAAAATATATTTTAAATGAAAAGGAAGAGGTTTAAGCTTAAGAGTAGGAGGCTCTTCAATTGATGGCTTTGAGAGAGGAGTAGATGATCTTTCTAACTCTTCAAAATATGGTCTGTATGCTCATAGAATGTGTGACCTGACCTCCAACAATCGTATGCACTCCACTTGCCTTCCATCTTCAATTGACCCCTCTTTTGATTGGACAATGCAAGCCTCAATAGGGTCCTCAAATCTATTTTCTACAAAATATTCATGAATTAATTGATCAATATCATCAATTCGAAAACAAATTTGATTATCATTGGGATGTTTAATAGCCTTAAAAATATTAAAAGTAACTTATTCATCTGGGACTCTAAGAATCAATTTCCTTTATTGAATATCAATTAAAGCTCCTCCAGTAGCTAAAAAGGATCTCCCTAAGATAAGGGTACCTCAATATCTTCTCCATATCAAGAACAATGAAATCAATAGAAAAAATAAACTTGTTTACCTTTACCAGGACATCCTCCACTATACCTCTTAGATACTTGATAGATCTATCAGCTAGCTGAAGAGCAATAGTGGTTGGCTGTGGTTCTCCTAATCTTAGCTTCTTACAAACAGAAAAAGATATGAGATTAATACTTGCTCCAAAATCACATAAAATTTTTTCAAAACTACAATCACCAATAATACAAGGGATAGTGAAACTCCTTGGATCCTTTAATTTCTATGGTAATTTATTTTGAAGTATTGCTGAGCATTCTACATTCAAATTCACAGTTTCATGCTCCTTCAATTTCTTTTTATTGGCTAAAATTTCTTTAAGAAAGTTAGCATACTTAGGCATTTGAGTGATAGCATCCACAAAAAAAATATTAATGTATAAGTTCTTTAAAATATTGAAAAAATTAGAGAACTGCTTATTTAGATGCTGTATCTGTCTCTTAGGAAATCACAGTGGTGGCTCATAGGGCTTCACATTTGGATTAGCAAATTTTATGCCTAGGGACCACCCATCTGCTGGCTGCTTAGGAGACCAATGAACTTGAGTTAGCTGATTTTTGCTATTGGTCGGCCTCTTATTCATTATTTCCTCTTCAGTCTCTTTCTTCTGATGTGACTCTTTCAGCTCTTTACCACTTCTTAACGTGATTGTGTTGAGTTGCTCTCTTGGATTGGTCTTGATGGTGCTAGGTAAGGATATCCTTGTGGTCTCCTGAAGATCATCTTGCCATTTGACCTACTTGCATCTCTAAGTTTGAATTGCTGCTACCTGATCCTGCCTGAGCTTGGTCTCCAAATTTGAATGACGGCTTCTTAGTTCTATGTGAGCTTGGTTTTCAAGTTTCGCATGACTGCTTCTTGGTTCTGCATGAATTTGATCATCAGCTCATCCATGTCAGGCTTCTTCTCAGATAATTGGAATCCCAAGGGTGGTTGTTGTGCTACATTTTCATTACTCCACAAAAAGTTTGGATGCTGCCTCCACCCTTGATTGTAGATGTTGGAGTAAGGATTGTTCTGCTGCGGTCTGAAAAAGTACCAAGATAGTTAGCTATATCTGAGGCTTTAGCAAAGAGATTACCTATCTGGTAGTCACTTGTATCATGTCCTCCTCCACACAACTCACAAGTAATGCTCTGCACATGCATAGCTGCTCCCTTCATCTTGTTGAATTCAACCCGAAGAGCTGTAATCTTAGCTGATAAAGCAGGGATGCTGTCCACTCCATACGCAACTGCTGGTCTTCTTGGCATCATCCTATCTATTTGCTACTGATAACTATTTGATGCATCTCGTCAATTAGATCCAAGGCTTCTTTCTCAATTTTTTGATTAATGATATCTCCTGTAGCCGCATCAATCATAGAACGATTAGTAGAAGATAAACCATTATAAAAAATTTATACCTGAAGCCAAATGGATAATTGATGATGTGTAGGGCTGGAAGTGGGCTCGGGCCGGGCCGACTTTTGGCCGGGCTTTGGGCTCAGCCCGAAATCATTCGGATTGGGTTTGGATCAAAAAATAGGGCCCGTTTTATTTTCAGGCTGGACTTGGGCAGACTTTTGGCCCGATCCGGGCCTGATCCGGGCCCAAGCCCGAATTTGGGCCCGATCAAAGCCCGATCAAAGCAGCCCATATGCTCTCGATTTGCCCTACTTGATCATCAAAGCAGCCCATTGGCTGTTCCCAAGCCGGCAAGCTCCCATCTCCATCGACCACCTCCCCCAAGCCCCCATCTCCTGATCTACTCCGACCTTCACCGCTTGGCCACTTTCTTCTCTCTCGCCACGTTGCTCGACCTCTTAAACATAGGAGGAATTACAGGTGGTGGCGCCACCAACACCGTTCTTCATTTCTTCCGGAGGAGACGCATTGCCTGGTTTGATCCATCGGGCAGTGAAACAGCGGAGGAGAATCAAGAAAAGCATGATGGGCCGAAGAAAGGCACCCAAGGTGGTGGTTTTTCTCCGAGAGGCTTCACTGGAAGAGGAATGGCCTCCAGAGCCTCCTCAAGATATCCAGTTCTTCTTTTTCATGAGTGGTCAAGAAAGGCAAGACATCGAATGGACCCGAGAGTGCCCATCGCTTGGTTGGCTCGAAGAGGATGAAACCCCATCGAGTGGCCCCGACACAGCCCTTATCACCATCAAGAGCTAGAGGAGGATGGCGAAGAAGGATCCAGAGCTCCAGAACACGACGGTCTATGATCGAATTATTGGGAATTGTGTCCTAAAATCAATCGTGTGATGATTGAGTTCATCCTTGTATATGAATTATTGATTATTGAATAATAGTTATTCTGATATTTTTCATCACAAAATGACATCTTTCTTGAACTCTTGTACTGTGATGAAGTCCCTAAAACTATGCTAGTGTATGATAAAGAGAGGATTTATCATATAGTTCTTAAACAAGTTTGTGACCAAATGATACGTCATTACGGGATGATGACGTTTATTGAGTGAAGATCATGGTGTGCCATATGGATTGGTTATCCTTTTAACTAAAAAGTATGGTGATACTGGTATGGCATACAGGTGAGATATAAAGGTACATCATCACTGAATAAGTGACTCGCCTGCTGAGCATTCTGCTGTTAAGAGCTACTCATGAAACACATGGGTATAAATATCCTTCAGGCCTGAGATCACCATAGTGACTTGCAAGTAACTCACTGTGCTTTGGTGCCGAACTACCTGAATTTTTAATGCAGTGACGGAAGACTACTGGGTACAGTCAAGTACTTGCGAAGTCTGTGTGTGGATCAAGATGGGATTAACTCCTCTGGATTATTGGAGTTGATGTATTGTTATATTTTAATTTAGTAAAGTATTGGCTAGAAAAATCTATGAAATGGATTTGCAAGGTTGAAATATAATGTGGATGAAGTAATCTCGATTGACAGTTAACCTGAAACCATCCTAGAGCATCCAAAATCAAAAGGATGAATTATACGGTAACCATGAGTATAGGTTCTTAAATATTCTTTTACGATAATTCGACCTATCTAGATGTCGAAAATCATTGCTAGATTGTATCTCGATTAGTGTAGAAATTGATTCTTGTACTACCGGTTTAGTATTTGAACTTATAGAGTCACGCACGCAAGTCGGACAAAGTAGAAAGAATTGTCCTATGTTTATATGTCCAATCTGAAAGTACTTGACTTGATTGAACATATAAGCTAACTTGATTGAGAATTGAGTTATGGGTCAAACGAGATTGAAGAGTTGACTATGTCTAGGTAGCACTACACATGAGATTCAGGTTCAATCCCAGAGATGAATAATTTCTATCTATGATCCATGGAACATATGAAAGATTATATTTAAGTACTAATTAATTTTAGATTAGATCTGAATTAATTAGACTTAAATAGATTCAAAATCTAAATTAGACTTTGTATAAAAGTCTTAAAGAGTTTATGATTGATAGCTTTTCAAAATTATTTCAAACCGACTTCAAATCGGATTCGAATCGGATCTGTTTTGGATGAGATATGAGTATTCCTACTTACACTGAAAATAATCACTTATGAAGCATGACCAAAAATTGGTTTGGTGCTTATTTGGAGCATCCCAAATGGGTATGAGAGTTGGTGCAAAGTGGATGTCATAAGTGATGACAATTATATCTCATATAGGAGTCCTTCTTTCATGAGTATTGGACCAATTCAAATTAAATTTGAATAAAGAGTCCTCCTCTCATTGGATCATGAGAATCATCTATAAATAGAGAGGGTCTCTACCTATGGATGATATAAGAGAATAGAATAGCAAACTAATCAAATTGAGAGAAGAGAAAAAGAGAGAGAGACAAGTGAAAAGTGGTATATTTTTATATTTATTGAAGATACTTTTGGTAATTTATGATGCTAACATCTTCTTAAAAATCCTAATTTTATGAATTTATTAAATTTTCTTAAAAAATAAGTGATTTTTAAAAAAATATAAAATTAGATATATTTATAAAAAAATAAATATTAATTTAATTAAGAAATTTAAGCATCAAAATGAAGAAAAATTTTTGAAAATTTAATGTATATTTTTTTCAATTTTTTAGATGAAAATCGGAGTGAAAAGGGAGTTAAAATATTTTAAAAAATAAAGAAAATAGCCTTCGGTGTATGGTGGACCGGCCGCTCGATCCACAAAGCCAGGACACGGTCCATCGAAAATGCTACGCGGTCCATAGGCACGGTCTACGGGCAGTGGAAGCTATTTTGCGTGATCCAACGATTGAAATTCATCCCGACCCAGATCCGATGGTCAGCATCTATTGTCGGTTTATAAAGAGAGGTTTTTATGTGATCTAACGGTCGAAAATGCATCCATCGCTAGATCGGATGGCTGAGGACGTTCCCGACTTTGAATAGAAGATCTTTTGTGTGATCCGATAGAGTACCGCATCAGCCGGACAGATACTACAGTTTTCTGATCCGAGACGGTGATCTTATTGAACTTGATGAGAACGATGAAAATTCGATCACCTATATGGAGGTCATGCAAAGGCCCGACTCTCAAAAATAGCTTGAGGCCATGAAGTTCGAGATGAAATCTATGGAGATCAATAGTATCTGGACACTAGTTCATCCGCCCAAAGGGATAAAACCCATAGGGTGTAAATAGATTTTCAAGAGAAAAAGAGGAGCAGATGGAAAGGTAGAAACCTAAAAAATCCATCTAGTTGCTAAGGACTACCGTTAGATTATGGTATTGACTATGACGAGATATTCTCTCCTGTGGTAATGCTCAAGTCCATCCGGATTATGCTTACTGTCGCTGCACACTTAGATTATGAGATCTGGCAGATGGATGTCAAAACTACTTTTCTTAATAGAGAGCTGGAAGAAGAAGTGTATATGATACAACCTGAAGGGTTCACATCCACAGACGAGTTGAAAGTGTGCAAGCTAAAAAGGTCAATTTATGGACTTAAGCAAGCATCGAGGAGTTAGAACATGCATTTTGATAAAGTAATCAAAACGTATGGCTTCGTTAGGAACATACAAGAGCCTTGCGTCTACAAATGGGCTTATGATTCTGTGGTCATTTTTCTTGTGCTGTATGTGAATGATATATTGTTACTAGAAAATGACATCCCAGCTTTACAGAGTGTGAAGCTATGGTTATCATCATAGTTCTCCATGAAGGACTTGGGAGAAGCGTCCTATATCCTAGGGATGAAGATCTATAGGGATAGATCTAGAAGGTTGCTCGGATTGTCCCAATCCACGTATATTGATACCTTGTTGAAGCGGTTCAACATGAATAATTCCAAAAAGGCTATCTTGCGATAGGCCATGAAATTACTCTTTTCAAGAAGGATTGTCCGACAACTCCTGAGGAGAGAGAGCGCATGAGTAGAATACCATATGCTTCGACAGTAGGATCTATCATGTATGCTGTGAGATGTACAAGGTCGGATGTAGCCTATTCACTAGGGGTAGTGAGTAGGTACCGGTCAGATCGGGTGAGAAGCATTGGAAGATTGCAAAAGTAATTCTTACGTATTTGAGAAATACTAAAGACCAATGACTTATCTATGGAGACTCTAATCTAAAACTTATGGGATATACTGATTTCAGTTTTCAGTCAGATTGTGATGACAGTAGAAGCGTGTCGGGCTACGTATTTATCTTGAATAGAGAGCTGTTTGATGAAAAAGTTTTAAGCAACATACTGTGGTCGATTCTGTATGCGAAGCAGAAAATATTACTGCATCGGATGCTGCAAAGGAGGCGATGTGGTTGCGAAAGTTTATTATCGAGCTGGAAGTTGTACCTTCCATTGATGGTCCTGTCCTACTGTATTGTGACAGCTCCAGTGCCATAGCTCAGGTGAAAGAACCTAAGTCGCACCATCGCACTAAACATGTTCTGTGCCACTATCACCTAGTTCGAGAGATCGTGAATCAATGTGATGTCGAGCTTCAGAAGATCGACGGAAAGGAGAACCTAACCGACCCTTTCACTAAAGCTCTCAGGATCAAAGAGTTCGATGACTTCAAATGGAAGATTGGTATAAGATACTGTCCCGATTGGCTTTAGTCCAAGTGGGAGTTGTTGGAAATTATATCCAAAAATCAATCATGTGACGATTGAGTTCATCCTTGTATATGAATTATTGATTATTGAATAATAATTATTCTGATATTTTTCATCGTAAAGTAACATCTTCCTTGAACTCTTGTACTGTGATGAAGTTCTTAGAACTATGCTAGTATACGATAAAGAGAGGATTTATCGTATAGTTCTTAAACAAGTTTGCGACCAAATGATACATCATTACGGAATGATGACGTTTATCGATGAAGATCCTTGTGTGCCATATGGGTTGGTTGTCCTCTTAACCAAGGAGTGTGGTAATACTGGTATGGCATATAAGTGAGATATAAGGGTACATCATCATTGAACAAATGACTCATCTACTGAGCGTTCTGCTGTCAAGAGTTGCTCGCGAAACACATGGATATAAATGTCCTTCAGATCTGAGATCACCATAGTGACTTGCAAGCAACTCACTATGCTTTGGTGCCAAACTACCTGAATTTTTAATGCAGTGATGAAAGGCTACTGGGTACAGTCAAGTACTTGCGAAGTCTATGTATAGATCAAGATGGGATTGATCCCTCTGAATTATTGAAGTTGATGTATCACTGTATTTTAATTTAGTAAAGCCTTGGCCAGAATAATCCATGAGATGGATTTGAAAGGTTGAAATACAATATGGATGAAGCAATCTCGATTGACAGTTAACCTGAGACCATCCTAGAGCATTCAGGATCAAAAGGATGAATTATGCGGTAACCATGAGTATGGATTCTGAAATATTTTTTTGCGATAATTCGACCTATCTGAACATCGAAAACTATTGCTAGATGATATCTTAATTAGTGCGAGAATTAGTTCATGTGCTACCGACTTAGTGTTCGAACCTATGGAGTCACGCACACAAGTCAAACAAAGTAGAAAGGAATTGACCTATGTTTATATGTCCAATCTGGAAGTACTTGACTTGATTGAACATATAAACTAACTTGATTGAGAATTAAGTTATGGGTCAAACGAGATTAAAGAGTTGACTATGTCTAGGTAGCACAACATATAAGGTTCTGGTTCAATCCCGAGGATGAACAATTTCTATCTATGATCCATGGAACATATGAAAGATTAGATTTAAGTACTAATTAATTTCAGATTAGATCTGAATTAATTAGATTTTAATAGGTCTAAAATCCAAGTTAGACTTAGTACAAAGTCTTAAAGAGTTTAGGATTGACAGCTTTTCGAAATTATTTCGAACAGACTTTGAATCGGATTCGAATCGGACCTATTTTGGATGAGATATGAGTATTCCTACTTGCACTGGGAATGTCCACTCATGAAGCATGACTAAAAATTGATTTGATGCTTATTTAGGGTGTCCCAAGTGGGTGTAGGAGTGGGTGCAAAGTGAATGTCATAAGTGATGGCAATTATATCTCATATAGGAGTCCTTTTATGAGTATTGGATCAATTCAAATCAGATTTGAATAAAGAGTCCTCATCACATTGGATCAAGAGAATCATCTATAAATAGAGAGAGTCTCTACCTATGGATGATAGAAGAGAAGAGAATAGCAAACTAATCAAATTGAGAGAAGAGAAAAAGAGAGAGAGATAGGTGATAAGTGGTATATTTTTATATTTATTGAAAGTATTTTTGATAATTTATGGTGCTAACATCTTCTTAAAAATTCTAATTTCATGAATTTATTAAATTTTTTTAAAAAATAAATGATTTTAAAAAAAATATAAAATTAGATATATTTATAAAAAAATATATGTTAATTTAATTAAGCAATTTAAGCATCAAAATGAAGAGAAATTTTTGAAAAATTTAATGCATATTTTTTTTAATTTTTCAGATAAAAATTAGAGTAAAAATAGAGTTAAAATATCTTAAAAAATAAAAAAATAGCCTTCGGTGTACGGTGGACCGGTCGCTAGGTCCACAAAGCCAGGGTGCGGTCCACCGAAAATGCTACGTGATCCACAGGCACGGTTTACGAGCAGTGAAAGCTATTTTGCACGATCCAATGGCTGAAATTCATTCCGACCCAGATCTGACGATCAGCATCCATTGTCGGTTTATAAAGAGGGGTTTTTGTGCGATCTAATGGCCGAAAATGCATCCATCGCCAGATCGGATGGCTGAGGACGTTTCTGACTTTGAATAGATTTTTGCATGATTCGATAGTCCAGAACCAATCCCAAGCATGATCGGATGGCTGTGGTTCGACCCAACTTTGATAAGGATTAAAACTATGGATTTTGATCAGATCTGAGCGATCCAAAGCTCATCCGATGGCCAGAAATATTCCTAGGGGGATTAATATGATTTCTAAAGATTTTAGGACTCCTTTTTCTATCAAAAAATTATGAAAAATTTATCTATAAATAGGAGGTCCGGGAATAAGCTTTGAAAGCAAAAAAATTGAGTAGAAAGTATAAACAAAATAGAAAAAAAAATTAAATAGCTTTAGGGACCCAAGAAAAAGAAGGAGAAAAGTCGGTTCATTCTACGGAGTATGACGGAAGATGGAGAGGTCATCAACCATCTTTCTGATAAAGCTTGACTGATCAACTTTAAATCTTTATTACAGTTTTATTTTTATTTTATTTTATTATTCTTTTTAAATTTTTTGTACTTAAATTTCAATTTCAATTAATGCAAAACTTATTTTCTTGTACTTTAAATTCCTGTCTTTTATTTTTTGCACGTAGATGCTAAGATCTAATTAGTAGATCTTAGTATCAATTTATTTTTATATTTTTTAAATTTTTATTATTTATTTTTATTGCAAGTAGATGCTAGGATCTAGTTAGTAAATCTTAGTATCCGATTTATTTTTCATACTTTTAATTTTTATTTTTCGACTTAAATTATTTTTTTTAAAATTTTATTTTTTTTATAAAATCAAAGATTTCAAATTAAAATCTTGTCTTCTCTGTAGATTTGATCTGATTCACTACTTTCTATATATTTTTTAATTTTTATTGAAGTTAAAATTTGATTGATAATCACGATATCCTAACAACAGCATCACGATCGTATCAACAGGCATATGAAGAGAGAGATCCTTCATCTTCTATATCTCTCCCTTTGTTGCTGCCTCCTCTCCTTAGACGTGGATCCTTCTTGGGCATCCTACCTGCTAGTGTGAGGTATCACATCATCAGATCTCATCTCTTGATTGATTGAGTTATGAAGCCAATTGGATTGGAGTTCATCTTACTTTCCTGTGGCATCTGACGTGCATGCGAAGTAGAGGGTCAGCATATCCAGACCTCCATGAAGATTTATATCAGATAATTTAGGATATGATCTCTGGTTCTACTATAATTCAGATAAGGATTTGATCCTTAAACAAGTAGAACATTAGATAAAATTTTTAGATGTAACCTGGGCATTCTGGAGAAAAACTATTTCCTTCCATTCAACTGGTATTAAAGCTGGCCTAAAATATATGTATATAAAAAAAAATTATGATTATTTATATGAGATATAATTAAAATTTTTTATGTGACATTAAATCTCATTTAAATCTATTTATATAAAATTTTTGATCTAATTTTGATTGGATTAGAGGTGCCTAATCAATGGTTGATTAAGGTTGTTATAAATCTATTATAACATAATTCTGCTGTTGCTAAATTTTTGATAAAAATAATATGAATTAAAAATTTATTTTAAATTTATTTTAATAAAATTTTAATTTTATTATTTTCCTTATGAAGTGAGGATTATCTCAGATTTAAATTGGATCCGTTAAGATGGATATTTAGATCTGAATCCTATCATAATTCAACACTGCACGAAAATAAATTTTATCATAAATTAATTCCTTATGCATTCGTATTTGCATCTAATTATTTTTTTATTTGATATCAAATCTAAAATTGATATTTTATAATTAGTATAAGATAAGTTTTAGACTTGATATGATGTATATGATATATCAAATCTAATTGGATTAGATGAAGAACATAATTGATGAGATCAAGGATACGTTCAAGACATAAAATAATTTTATCAATAATTGCATGTTGATGTAATTATATATGAAATTAGATTTCAGATCTTAGTAGCCTAGTACTCAGATTGCTGAGATCATCAGATCGTCCGATCATAAGAGATTGAAGAGATTAATCTCTCTTTTGTCTATTAGATGGTTCTCTTATGATGTGTAGGGGTATCGTTGTGATCCAGTTTCATGAAGAAAAAAAGTGAATAGACTTTTATGTATTATTTTGATCATAAATATATTTAGATTAGATCTAAAATAATTTATGATTCATTATAATAGGATAAAATTTATATACAAAATTATTTTAGATCTAAATTACATGTTACATATGATGTAATTGGTATTGATCTAAAAGTTATCATGATACATGAGATGTATAAATAAAATTTAGATCATACCTATGTATGTTTAATTATTAAATATATTATAAAATTTTATTTTTATATGTTGAAACATATGGTATGCTTTACTTGAAATTCTTATAGAATAGTTCTACAAACTGAAACACACGTTTCATATACTTAATTTTGAATTAAATTTGAATGATCTAGAATTGAGAATTAAAGATCATTAAGATACCACATAATATGATAAGCAAAGGGTTAGCATGAATTAGGTCCTTTTAATGGGTTAGATCTAGGGTTAGGAACACATATGGATCAAGTAGAGAAATTAATTAAATCTAATCAAGTATTGAATTAGATTAGGTCAGTATTTCTCTAAATCAATCTCAATAGTTGAAGTTTGATCAAGTCCATATATTTGACCCTAATAAATGGACCATGATCATGGCTCCGTGGTTGAGCCCAAATCTTCTGGTGTGCCAAATCGAAACTAATTAATTAATTGGTGTCTAAAATAAGTTTGGCAGATTTGATCAAGTGATTTTTAATTGGGAGCTATTCACCGAGATGTGTCGACGGTGAGTTAAGAACAGATCCCTCCTGCTGATTTCACATACCTGGCCAACATGGTAGATTATATTTTGATTAGGTCACTAGTCGATTCATGCAGATCCATGCCATTAAAGTGAATCAGTGTGACTGATTTAGGTGTCTTTAGACCAACTTGTGTTTAATCCTTTACATGACTTGGTAAAGTCAGTGGAAGGATTTGCAGCTTACAGGTCGACTTTTTCTCTTATTCTCAGATCAATGAAATCAAATTCTCTAAATTATTAGGTCCATAAAGTGATAAAGTTATGAGATAACTTGGTCATTGTCTCCTATTAAGGTATGTGATAATGAGTCCAATATTCCAAATAGGCATTGGAGGTGCCACACGCCTGATGTCTATTACGTATTGAAATTGTCATTCATCATATGACCATCATGATGTACCTTTAGATCAATGCTCAGATTGGCCAAACCACACTCAGACCTGGACATCCATTTGTTGGATGCACTTGATGTGTCATGTTAATGATTGGACCTCATCAAGATTTTCAGTGGAGGCACAACATGCCTACTGAAGGAAAGTTTGGGGCAAAACCCAATTCTAGAAGTTGTTTGGAGAAATAATTAGTTATGAACCTACCCATAGATGCACTAGGGTTAGCCAAGCCACACTCGGACCCGAATGCAGTCCGTGTGGATTCTAGTACCCGCTAAGAAATTAATGTAATTCCTCAAGTTGGAGGTAGAAGCTATCAATTTGTAAAAAATAGTAGGAGGACCTTTAGACTAAAGTTCATGTCTTCAGGATTAAAAAAATAATAATAATTCATATACTAATAGTCTAATATTTTTTCCTTTCAGTTATGACCAACACACTATCCCTCCGTTCGCTGTTGGACAACGACAAGCTCACCAGACCCAACTTCGATAGCTGGTATCGAAAGTTGAAAATCATGTTAGAGCATGAGAAGATTTTGTATGTCCTTATGGATCAGACACCTGAAGAACCTACAGCCAATGCTCTTCATGCTGCGAGAGACACTAACATGAAGTGGCTCAATGATCGCACGACTGTGCATTGCATGATGAGGATAGCTATGAACTATGAACTTAGTCATAAGTTCGAGGATGCACAGCCTGAGGAGATGATTCAAATGTTGAATGAGTCCTTCGGCACCCCTGAGGATGTGGAGAGACATAAAATCTCCTGCGCAGTGTTCAATACCCATATGCGAGAGGGAGCTTCAGTCACCGATCATGTATTATACATGATTGAGCAGATTGAATGCCTTAGTAAACTTGACTTTTCGTTGCATGAACAGTTAGACAAGGATGCTATCCTCAATTCGCTATCGAAATTCTACCTACCCTTTCTCAGTCATTATAGAATGACGAAGCCTGTAGTAAACTATCATGATTTGCTAGGGTTACTGCAGACTTTTGAGAAGGATCACCAGCTCCAAAAGGAACCAGTGAATTTAGTGGGAGGTTCATCCATAGGACGTCGATCCTCTAGGAGAGGAAAAAAGAAAAAGGTGCAAAAATCTTGTGCCGTCGATCCCAAGCAGAGCAAACCATCAAAAATTGATAAGAACCAGGCAGAGTATTCTTCTGTAAGAAGCTGGATCATTAGAAAAGAAATTGTCCTGCTTATATAGCCACTCTTGATCCAAACAGACCTAAGAACAAGAGAAAGAGGCAAGTAGTTGCTTCACAAGGTATTTATATGATAACACCTTGTAATTTTTCTGTTTGTGATACTGCTATCCGGGTATTGGATACCGAAAGTCTTATTAATATATGCAATTCGTTGCAGGGATTGCAGGTAAGTAAAAAATTTTGAGAGGGCGAGCGGTTCCTTAATGTTGGAGATGGAAGCCTTGTTCCAGTTCTGACCTTGGAAACTTTGCAGCTTGTCTTCAAGTCCAATAGTGTCATGTTAGATGATTGTCATTATTGTCCCTCCTTTATGATGAATATCATCTCTATAGGCCTTTTGGCCAAACTTGGTTACAAGTTTATAATAAAGGATAATTTTTGTGATATCATTATGAATGATACTATAATTATGCGTGGATAATTAAAACTTGATATATAAAAATATCACAGCCTGTTAATATAATATACACACCTAGTAAATGCCCTAAAATAGATAATGTCAGCAAATCCTACCTTTGGCATTGTAAGTTGGTCATGTGAACAAGAATAGGATTGACAGGTTGATCAAGAAATGTGTCCTTGAGATAGATGATTGTGAATCATTGTCTACTTGTGAATCTTGTCTACTTGGTAAGATGACTAAGTCATCTTTTAAAAAAAAGATAAAAAACCAGTGATGTCCTAGGTCTAATACATACTGATGTATGTCGGCCTATGAATATAAGTACCAGAGGAGGATACTACTACTTCATTACGTTTACAGACGACCTATCAAGGTATGGGTATGTCTATCTTATGAAGTATGAGTCAGAATCATTTGAAATGTTCAAACGATTCCGTGCTGAAGTAGAGAAACAAACTGAAAAGAGTATTAAGATCCTTCGATCAAATCGAGAAGGTGAATCCTCACCAGTGAGTTTCTGATATATCTGAAAGAGAATGGGATTTTCTCATAATGGACCCCTCCTAGAACACCACAACATAATGGTGTGTCTGAGAGGAGGAATCGAACCTTGTTAGATATGGTCTGATCCATGATGGACTTTTTCAGTCTGCCAATATTCTTTTGGAGATATGCTCTGGAGACTGCCTGCTATATTTTGAATAAGGTGCCTGATAAATCTATCGATAAAACTCCATATGAGATATAGACTGGGCGTAAGCGGTGCTCTCACATCTTAGGATCAGGAGGTGTCTAGCTTATGTCAAGCGTTTAAAGATAGATAAGCTTGGACCAAAATCGATAGATGCTTATGCATAGAATACCCAAGAAAACTAAATGGTACTACTTCTACCTCGCTGCAGAATAAAAGGTGTTTGTCAGCAGTCAGGCAGTCTTTTTGGAAAAGGAGTTTCTTGATGAAGGAGCTATACCTGTAAAATTAAACTTGATGAAGTTCATGAGGTAGAAAGATCAATACATATAGAATTGGGTTCGATTGGTGAATCGAATTAGAAGCTAGTAGAGGCACCATTAAGGAGATCCGGTAGAGTACCACGTCAGCCGGACAGATACTATGTTTTCTGATCTGGGACGGTAATCCTATTGAACTTGATGAGAACGATGAGGATCCGATCACCTATATGGAGGTCATGCAAAGGCCCGACTTCCAAAAATGGCTTGAGGCCATGAAGTCCGAGATGAAGTCTATGGAGATCAATAGTGTCTGGACACTAGTTCATCCATCCGAAAGATAAAACCATAGGGTGTAAATAGATTTTTAAAAAAAAAGAGGAGCGGATGGGAAGGTAGAGACCTATAAAGCTATCTAGTTACTAAGAATTATCATTAGCATTATAGTATTGACTATGATGAGACATTCTCTCTGTGGCAATGCTCAAGTCCATCCGGATTATGCTTGCTGTCGCTGTACACTTAGATTATGAGATCTGACAGATGGATGTCAAAATTATTTTTCTTAATGGAGAGCTGAAAGAAGAGGTGTATATGATACAACCAGAAGGATTCACATCCACAGACGAGTTGAAAGTGTGCAAGCTAAAAAGGTCAATTTATGGACTTAAGCAGGCATCGAGGAGTTAGAACATGCTTTTGATAAAGTAATCGAAATGTATGGCTTCGTTAGAAATGGAGAAGAGCCTTGCTCTACAAATGGGCTTGCGATTCTGTGATCATTTTTCTTATGCTGTATGTGAATGATATATTGTTACTAAAAAATGATATCCCACTTTACAGAGTGTGAAGCTATGGTTATCATCATAGTTCTCTATGAAGGACTTAGGAGAAGCATCCTACATCCTAGGGATGAAGATCTATAAGGATAGATCTAGAAGGTTGCTCGGATTGTCCCAATCTACGTATATTGATACTTTGTTGAAGCGGTTCAACATGAATAATTCCAAGAAAGGCTATCTTGCGATAGGCCATAGAATTACTCTTTTCAAGAAGGATTGTCCGATAACTCCTGAGGAGAGAAAATGCATGAGTAGAATACCATATGCTTCGACAGTGGGATTATCATGTATGCTGTGACATGTACAAGACCGGATGTAGCCTATTCACTAGGGGTAGTGAGTAGGTACCAGTCAGATCCGGATGAGAAGCATTGAAAGATTGCAAAAGTAATTCTTAAGTATTTGAGAAATACTAAATACCAATGGCTTATCTATGGAGACTCTAATCTAAAACTTGTGGGATATACTGATTTCAATTTTCAGTCAGATTGTGATGACAGCAGAAGCATGTCGAGCTATGTATTTACCTTGAATAGAGGAGCTGTTTGCTGAAAAAGTTTCAAACAACATATTGTGGCCAATTCTGTATGTGAAGCAGAATACATTACTGCATCGGATGCTGCAAAGGAGGCGGTGTGGTTGCAAAAGTTTATTATCGAACTGGGAGTTGTACCTTTCATTGATGGTCCTGTCCTGCTGTATTGTGACAGCTCTAGTGCCATAGCTCAGGGAAAGAACCTAAGTCGTACCATCATACTAAATATGTTCTGTGTCGCTATCACCTTGTGCGAGAGATCGTGAACCAAAGTGACGTTGAGCTTCAAAAAATCGATGAAAAGAAGAACCTAATGATCCTTTCACTAAAGATCTCGAGATCAAAGAGTTCGATGACTTCAAATAGAAGATGGATATAAGATACTGCCCCGATTGGCTTTAGTCCAAGTGGGAGTTGTTGAAAATTGTGTCCAAAAATCAATCATGTGATAATTGAGTTCATCCTTGTATATAAATTATTGATTATTGAATAATAGTTATTCTGATATTTTTCATCACAAAGTGATATCTTTCTTGAACTCTTGTACTGTGATGAAGTCTCTAGAACTATGCTAGTGTACGATAAAAAGAAGATTTATCGTATAGTTCTTAAACAAGTTCGCGATCAAATGATACGTCATTACGGAACGATGACGTTTATCGAGTGAAGGTCCTTGTGTGCCATATGAGTTGGTTGTCTCTTACCAAGGAGTGTGGTGATACTGGTATGGCATATAGGTAAGATATAAGGGTACATCATCACTGAACAAGTGACTCATCTGCTGAGCATTCTATTGTCAAGAGCTACTCGCGAAACACATGGGTATAAATATTCTTCAGATCTGAGATCACCATAGTGACTTGCAAGCAACTCACTGTACTTTGGTGCCGAACTATCTGAATTTTTAATGCAGTGACAGAAGGCCATTGGGTATAATCAAGTACTTGTGAAGTCTGTGTGTGGATCAAGATGGGATTGATCTTTCCAAATTATTGAAGTTGATGTATCACTGTATTTCAATTTAGTAAATCTTGATAAGAATAATCCATGAGATGGATTTGAAAGGTTGAAATACAATATGGATGAAGCAATCTCGATTGACAGTTAACCTGAGACCATCCTAGAGCATCCAGGATCAAAAGGATGAATTATGCGGTAACCATGAGTATGGATTCTGAAATATTCTTTTGCGATAATTCGACCTATCTGGACATCGAAAACTATTGCTAGATGATATCTCATTAGTGCGAGAATTGATTCCTGTGCTACTGACTTAGTGTTTGAACCTTGGAGTCACGCACATAATCAAACAAAGTAGAAAAGATTTGACCTATTTTATATGTCCAATCTGGAAATACTTGATTTGATTGAACATATAAGCTAACTTGATTGAGAATTGAGTTATGGGTCAAACGAGATTGAAGAGTTGGCTATGTCTAGGTAGCACTACACATGAGGTTCAGGTTCAATCCCGAGGATGAATAATTTCTATCTATGATCCATGGAATATATGAAAGATTGAATTTAAGTACTAATTAATTTCAGATTAGATCTGAATTAATTAGACTTAAATAGATCTAAAATCCAAGTTAGACTTAGTACAAAAGTCTTAAAGAGTTTAGGATTGATAGCCTTTCAAAATTATTTCGAACAGACTTCGAATCAGATTCGAATCAGATCTGTTTTGGATGAGATATGAGTATTCCTACTTGCACTGGAAATATCCACTCATGAAGCATGACCAAAAATTGATTTGATGCTTATTTGGGGTGTCCCAAGTGGGTGTGGGAGTGGGTGCAAAGTGGATGTCATAAGTGATGGCAATTATATCTCATATAGGAGTCCTTCTTTTATGAGTATTGGACTAATTCAAATCAGATTTGAATAAAAAGTCCTCCTCTCATTGGATCATGAGAATCATCTATAAATAGAGAGAGTCTATACCTATGGATGATAAAGAGAATAGAATAGCAAACTAATCAAATTGAGAGAAGAGAAAAAGAGAGAGAGAGAGAGAGAGGCGTAGGAAGAGAGAGATCCTTCATCTTCTACATCTCTCCCTTTGTTGTTGCCTCCTCTCCTTGGGCATGGATCCTTCTTGGGCATCCTACCTACTGGTGTGAGGTGTCACATCATCAGATCTCATCCCTCGATTGATTGAGTCGTGAAGCCAATTGGACTAGAGTTCATTCTACTTTCTTGTAGCATCTGACATGCATGTAGAGAGTAGAGGATCTGCATATCCAGGCCTCCACGAAGATTTATATTAGATAATTTGAGATTTGATCTCTGGTTCCACTGCGATTCAAGTAAGGATTTGATCCTTAAACAAGTAGAACATTAGAGAAAATTTTTAGATGCAACTTGGGCATTCTGGAGGGAAACTGTTTCCTTCCCTTCACGAGTGTCGACGGCGGCCTGTGATCGGGCGATGATGGTGGAGGAGCCTTCATAGATTGGAAGGGGGCAGAGTTGGCAAAGGAGGTGTCGCCAGGCTGGAGAGTGTCTTGAACGTGGTCTCAACCACGGCACCAAAGGACAAGGCGAAGAAGGGGAGGGAGTGGGCGAGCATGGGCTTTGGGCTGAACAAAACTCGAGCTGGCACAAAGATCTTCGAGCTGGCCCAAAGGTCTTCAGGTTGGGCTCGGGCCTGGGCTCAGGCCGGACTCAGATCGAAATTTTTATATATTCATCGGGCCTATGCCCGACCTGAAGCCCAAAAATTTTTTTCGGACCGAGTTCGGGTAGGGGTAGGACCTAGCCCAGCATGGCCCAATTCCACCCCTAATGATGTGGACATCTCCTTAGCAGCTTCTTAAAACATTCCCAAGCTCATACAATGATTCCATCTCCATCTGCACAAAAGAAGTAATACCATTATGCATCTTTGCAGTCTTGGAAGGTGAAAAGTACTTAGCTAAAAATTTTTGAGCTAGAGCATCCCATGTGGTGATAGAACCTACAGGAAGAGAATGAAGCTAGCTTTTAGCTTTGTCATGTAAAGAAAAAAGAAATAACCTCAATCTAATGGCATCATCCAACATGCCATTAATTTTAAAAGTATCACAGAGTTCAAAAAAATTTAAAATATAGGCATTCGGATTATCCTGCTCATGTCCACTAAATTGGACAATTGCTTGAATCATCTGGATCATCGCCAGCTTTATCTCAAAGTTGTTTGCTCGCACTAGGCAATCTCCTACTGCTCGAAGCTGTGTCGGCTACCAATAGTGTGATATAATCGTTTAACGAACGATGTGCTGCTCGAATAGCCTCTTACCATTCCTTGACCACCATATCTAATCTCGGATCTTCAGTTGCTATGTTTCTTTCTTGAGCGCGATTTAATCTATGGATTGTCCTCTCTATTTTTAGATCAAGTGGCACTAAGTCACTATGTCCAGTATGAGTCATGCACTGAACACACCCGTAAATAAAATCAAAATCAAAATCAAAAATAAAATATAAAAAAAAAAATTTAAAGTAAAGTAAAACCATAATTTTAATATTATTTTAGACACAATCCCCAGTAACAGTGCCAAAAATTTGATGTATGCAAATCTATCGCTATGGCAAGTACACCAGTCGATCAAATAGCATAGTGTATAAATAGAGTATCATCCCATGAAGATTGAAAAACAAGTACTGAAAAGCACTTTCTGAAATTGTATTTAGAAAACTAATTTATAAAGAGAATAAAAAAATAAAAAATAATTAATTAATTAATTAAGAAATTGCAAGAAAACAAAAAGGATGTGCTTGTTAGGGTTGAAATCAAGAACAACTAAACACTAAAGCAATTGGTTCACCAACTCAATCAATACAATATTCAAGTAATTATGTAAACTAGATCAATTTTTGTTTCATATGACGGTGGAGTTTTCTAGGATATTCACTACCCTTTGATCCAGGTATAGCAAAACTATCATTACTTATTAACTACCTTTTGGTCTAGACATAATTTAAATAAGCAATGATGCATTAATTTCTATGAAACCCTCTAATTAAAATACATTGCATCCAAAGTGTACTAAAATTATCGCATGCATAGGAACCTTAATCCGATTCAAATACAAGGTATACAAATCAAGAAGCATTGACATAGAAGTACTTGATCCGTATTATCTATGCTCATCAGATCAATTAGAAGATGGTCAATAATCTAAAAGTATTAAAAATAGATTTGCATACTCCTCAAGAACAAAAATTAAATCTAAAATCCAATCATACTAAATATTGTATCAAGAGTGGCTACACCTTAGCCTTAGCAAAAAAAATTAATTCATGATGAAAAGAACAAAAATAGTAAATAAAATAAATAACATCATAAAATCCATATAGAGTACTACTTGTTGCTGAATTTTGCTTCAATCTCTTGCTCTTGGCATGAAGAAAATTGATGGAAAAATATTGGACTTGAAGATGAAGAGAGAAGGAAAAAAAAAAAAGAAAGGGAACGTCCTCTATTTTTCTGCTCTCTGTTCGCTTCATCTCAGATCGTCCCCTCTTATAGGCTATGAATTTCCATATCCTGGTAGGCCACGAAGTCCAAAAACACCTCAAATTAGTGTCCCAAGTGAGTGTATCAGGTAAATCAAGTTCTGACCCTCGGATTGAATTTAAACGCCTTAGATTGTGCTTGATCAATTTCTATTCTCAGTCGAAAAGATGTAGACCATTGGATCAACCTTCAGATGGGATTTGGGCCGTCGATCAGTGCATCCAATGAAGTCTTCTGCTTAGTTCTCAATCGCAACGAACTTGGATTATTGGATCGCACCCCAGAGTGAAGCACACCATCGGATCGCATAAAGAAGTGGGCCACCACTGCTGGATATGAGAAAGCCCGATCTCAGTCGTTCGATCTCATGCATCATGCCCTTCAATCATCCGATGGTGCAAAGCCACCCAAACTCATCCCATGCACCGCGACAAACACCGTCAGCTACTGTTCTGGTGCACCGCTGATGGACCCAACATTGCACGGTCTATGGACCATCCTGTGAGCCACGTCCTATTCTATGGATCACTCGTGAATCGAGCGGCTGGTCCATCGTGCATCGAAGACTATTTTTTTGAATTTTTAGATGATTTTTACTTGATTTTGGTTCCAATTTTTGCATGGATTTTCTTCTTTTTACTTCTTTCCTGGAATGCAAAATACACCCATATTAGAGTATAATTTACATCAAAATTAATCAAAAATGAATCAAAACTTAGTAAATAAGGGTAAGAAAATATAGTATAAATATGAACTTATCAGTCACTGCCAAGATCATAAAGATTGAGAAAATATTATGGCCAAGAGTAAATGGCTCGACACATAAGGTATTATCCGCTCTGGTCCATAAGCCTCACGATTTTATCCTTTAAAAGAAACCTCACGTGGGAAGGATGGTCCCCTCTTATATAAGTCAGAGTCTCTCTTGACTCACAATCAATATAGGACTAAGGAGTCCCCCACTCTACACCATAACATAACCCTCCAGTCAAGGAGGAGTCAGCCCCTGAGGGAGCCTGTGTACGGATGGCAGGTGCCCTCTTTTTATGTTTACCATATATTGATGTGTGGATGGGAGGAGCCCCACAATCCCAAGGAGGCGCATAGGCCCCATGGTGAGCACCAATGTTACGATCAAGAGCTCATGGCTCTGCACGTGAGGTATTGTTTGCTCTGACCCATGGGCCTCACAATTTTGCTCTTTAAAAGACACCTCATGTGGAAAAAATGATCTCCTCCTATATAAGTCAAGTCTTCCTTGACTCACAATCAATGTGAAACTAATAAAATCCTCCACTCTACACCATACCAGCATTCTTTTATGAAAAATCTCCATAACAACTTAGTGGCCAAGTATATTTTACTCATGATTGTTAATCCCTACGTCACCCTGTTCCTTTGATTTACAGACATTCTTCTAGATGACCAGACAACAAAATCACGATGGTAGCTTAGTTCCACTCCCAAGCAAAGCTCTTCTAATCTAAACAATCCTCTTCACCCCATCGAGGGAGCTTGAGCACAAACATAAAATAAGAGGGAAGAGTGTTGAAACCACATTCAACATGACAATCTCCCTGCTAGAGAATGGTATTTACTCTTCCAACCAAGCTAATCTTTTGTCAAACATCTCAATTAATTTCCTTCACTCCTTCCAGAGCCTCTCGCTTGATATAGGTAGCTCTAGATACTCGATAGGAGATTCTTTTTTATGGTTAAGTACGGCAGAAAAGCAACATTCTTCATTATCACTTGGTCCCAAACCTATCGAACTCTTATAGAACTTAATCTGAGGACTTGATAACAATTAATTCAAGTTTTGGTGTATCCAATTAATTCAAGTCAGCTGCATAGAAGAGCAAAGTATCATCAGCAAAGTGTAAGTTCTTAAACCCCATAGACATCCAAGAATTCCCTACGCTAGAAATGAGGCCTTCCTCGGGAGCCATAGATATCAAACAAGAGAAAACATCAGCAGCAATGATGAAAAGAAAAGGAGAAAGGGAATCCCCTTTTTTAAGACCATGATGGCAGGGAATCCAATTACTTGGTCGACCATTTACCAAAGCTGCCATCTTTCTAGTACACACTAGGCTTTGTATCCACAAACATCATCCCGGGCAAAAGCCTCTTCTTTGGAATACTTTCAGCAGAAAAATCTAGTCTAGTAGATTGTATGCTTGAAATCTAATTTACACATAACTCCTTCCCCGCTCTTTGAAGCCATCACTATAGTTTCATGGCAGCTAAGACACTATGCAAGATTAACCGACCTTTTATGAAGCAAATTGTGCTCCACATAGCAGCACAGGCAACAGAGGTGTCAGATTATTCACCAAGGTCTTAATGATTTTAACTATACTTTCTACAAAACTTATTGACCTGATCTTGGAAATCAAAGTGAGAAACATATAGTTAAATCTATCCATTTCCAAGGAGCCACTAAGAATCTAAAAGGAGCTCTAGTTCATTGAGAAGGTCTCAAAACTTTTGGAAGAAGATCATCATTGCAAAGCCATCTGGTCCTGGGCTTTTATCACCCCCCAAGCCGAAAGCAGCCAATAGAATATCCTCCATCTCAAATGGATAGTCTAGGACCGAGAAGCCATGTTTCTCCTCCCAGCAGAGCTTTAACCAATTATGAGAGTCCACAGGTTCCCTTTCCACCTCAATCCTAGAAATCACGTTGTGGTGTTTGCGATTGCTAAGACCTTTGTGGAAGAAAGCAAAAAACAGTTTCCCTAATTGAAACATGGAATTTTAGCTCGTTACTTTCAGTAAATCTTTTCTCAAGAGTATCAGTCGGCTAATTGGTAGCTTTATATCTTCTTCTTTCCTGTCTTTGAGTTTGTGAGAGGTTTCTCAATTCCTCTTCCATATCGAATTGGTCGATAATCTCTAAACAACTTTGTTTTTGTCAAGGATCTACTACATTTATGTTTCTATTCCACTCCTCGAGTCCTTTGTAGGTTCTTCAAATTATCCTTCCAAAGCAAGCCAATGTCTTGTTCAGCCTTCTCAGTTTGATTCTAACCACCAACATATCTCAAATATTAACACACAAGAATTCCAATTAGCTAGTGACCACAAGAGACCAATGAGCATGATCAGCAAGAGTGGTTCGGAAACAACTTATAAATAGATGAAGGAAAAAAAATAAAATAAAAACCTCCCATTCAAGGGAGAACAGGAAACCATCCAATTTTCCCAGAATTGGAGCCTCTTGACGGTTAATCTAGGTGAATAATCTTCCTTTCAGGTCATCATCTACCAAGTCATGAGTCTTATCAAAGTCGGAGAAAACCGGCAAATCCTCTCTAATTTTGTCATTCCCATTCCGTTCATTCATCCAACGAGTAATACTAGGAGGGTGCTTGTTAGGAAGAGTGGGGGTCTGGAATTGAAATCGGAATGGGTGACTCCCATTCCAACATTTGGTTGGGAGGAGCAACATTCCGATTCCGATTTCGGAGTGAAATGGGAATGACTCAATCTATATAGAACTCAATCCCTACTGTCCTCTATGGATTCAAATTTTCATTCGATTCCGATCACGAGCCAAACGTTTTGAGGATTTGGCCATTTCGATTTTATTCCAAACCATTCCGATTCTGATTCCTATTTTCATTCCAATTCTGATTCCGGTCGCGAATCAAGCACCCCCAAGAATCACTCATCAGCCACTGAAAGATGGTGAGTAGATTCAAGCTCCAATCAGAAATCCTTCTTCAACTGTCAATCAACAGGATCATTGACTGAAGTAAAGCGGAATGTATGATATGAACTTCGATCTTCTATTCAACTGACATGTAGAATTGTTTAACCAAGGAACTAATTAACCCACATTTTCCAGAGTTCCAACACCCACTAACCTCCTGCACTTCATGGCTAATTCCATTAGGACCTCCTCCTCTTTAGGGAGCTAAGCATCAGGGCATCATCTCCAAAGGTGTCTTTTTGACAGTTAGTCTGTGTCTTAGTCGGGGCCTATTTGCTTATCATATTTGAGACCCCCGGCTCCTAGCTGCCGGCATGATGGTTCCTTGGTGAAACATGCAGCACTTCTTTGGATTGCAGGGAGTTGAATCTCCCAAAAGATTCCCAACTCACTGGAAAAAACGCATTACGAGCTCGAGATGAACATCTCCTTGTAGGGAAGCCGGGCTCTCCATCTGCAAATAGGTGGAAAGTTCTTTGCAGAAGAAGCAAACCATACTATTCTGCCTCAGCATCTGAACGGCTTCACTTCCACACCTAAAGCAATATCCCTAATCAAAGAATAACAGAGTCGAAGGAGACCACACTTCTGGCCACCTCTGCGTCAAATCATCCTTGCCACCTTTCTCACATGACAAAATACGATGGAGAATAATAGACAGAAGAATGGAATGCAGTAAGGTAAACGAAAGGTAGTTTAGGAGATAACAAAACCCAGACCAGATTGCAATAATACACCCACAAAAGGTGGTTTAGGTTACACGACTGGCCTCAGTGGGTTGCATGGGAAGAAGTATCACGTTGTTTACAGGTTCATTAGCTTCTTACTCCCTAAAGAGCCAAAACTAAGTTTTTGAAGCGACTACGCTGCATATTTTGTTGAAGTGTGGGGCATGAAACGTAACTTTTCCCCACCAGAAAAGGCCACAACTCAGGTGGCAGGCTGGTGCAAGTTGTAAATACACTCTCTTAAATAAAAAATGGGTGGGACCCCCCTTCCAACTTCGTCCAAAGAAAAATAAAAATAAAAAATAAATCAAAAAATCACAATATAATACTGGAGCCACGAGAGTGCGCTAGCCTAACCATAGGATTGATAATGGAGAGAGACTGGGAAAAGTAGCTCAGGTGCAGTAAGGGATTTTTTTTTCTTTTTTCTTTTTTTTTTTTAAGATAGACCATAAGCATGCATCTAGATATTTAGTATTCATGGATGTTGCATCCAAAAATTGAATCCAAAACATCTACTGCTAGATGAAAATTTGTCACAGGCTGCATGGGCTAAGCAGAGGTGTGATGAAAGGTCTTTGAACAGACAGAAAATTGCATTTGCATGGTTTCAAGACTTCAATTGCTCATCTATAGCCTTTAACAATGAAATTCTTTTCTGAGAAGAACTACAATGCAAGTATTTTCAAACTCAGCAAATGTGACGGTGGCTCTTATTAGAGGCGCTTTACTTCTCAGACTTTATCAGGCAAGCTAACTACTACAATAAAACAAGAATACAAAACATAATCAAAAGATACAAAAAAGATATATCGAACCCATAATATGTACAGAGATTTAATGTATGCAATGTTGGTATACATGAATAATTGTGACTGACATATAGGTTAATGACATTTACCAGGGGATCACTCTTTAAAAAGAAAGTTTACATCAAAGTATTTATATTCACAGAAGCCCAAGTAATTAAAGTTGCGGCCGATTACATTAAACTGTGCATACAGGAATGATCATCCACAAAATTACAATCCAATTGTACATGCAACGGCAGTTTTAAAATGTATAGGTTGATGGAACGGCGTATTTGAAGTTAGGAACCGCCATTTCCTCTTATCAGGGTTGTACGCTTGAATTTCCAGAGCAAGCCTTTTCTTGGGCAGCCTTCGGGGATCTGATCCGTCAGTGCTGTGTGTTGCATTGGTTAGCACATACAACTCTCCATTCATCGCAATAAATCCACAAGGCTTATCCGCTGGAACCTTCCTTCGCAGACTTGACTCTTTCAACCATCGGTTCAAAGCAAAATCATATCTGCATTTGTCACAAATAAAGGGATGAAATTTGTGCTCTATTAGTATTTCACATCTGATACCATCCGCTTTTTATTTCACATTTGAATTATGGTTCTCAAATGACAAGTGATATGACTATTAATGTTCTCTTTGCATGCATTAAACATGCCTCACGTTAGTGTTCATACAAGGTTGTAAATGTTGGAATAGCGAAAATCTGAACTCTGATGTCAAATAAGGCACAGGATATAGGAACACTGTATGCAATAATAGACGAGGCTAAGACAAAGCTAATAGAGATTATTGCACCTATTGGTATGACTATGATAGATGAAAACACAATATGGATATTCAAGCAATTTTGATGGAGAATGTTGGCAGCAGACATTGAAGACCTATAAATGGCATCCTAAGGCTGGTTCTAAAGCTCAAGCCTTGATTTGTAATGTGTTGGAGGATATTAGACCCTCTTGGGATCTTGCTTAGGGTCCACTAGTAATTATAGAATGTTTTCCAGCAGTTTTATGAATGTTAAGTTAGGGTCAGAAGTATCTTTGTAATTTTCCAGATTTTCTGGACATGGGCTGTCATAGAGCTGATGGGCCGTATTTTAGGTCTGCTATTGTTTTGGGGCTTTCTTTACAGTCTTTAGTGAGGTCTTATTAGTCAAAGTTACAGATTTGTTATTTGGAGTCTGGCTCCTAGTAGCAGTATTAGAACTATATAAATAGGGCTATAATCTCTCATTATAAAGGCAGTCAAAAATTTTAGAGATTTTTTTCTAAGAAATTATGCTTTCTCTTAGAGTTGTATGATGCAATTCTAACCCTAGGTGTGATGCCTATGGAATTCCTGGTGCAATTCCTAAAAGTCTCTCTCTTTCTTTATTTTCTTTAATTACAATACCCTAAAACCTCAGCTTCAGATCCGATTCCATCCCCACTAAACTTCAGCAACCAAAAGCAACAAACCTGTAGCCACCCATTCATTAATCAGCCTTCAGATTCACAATAAACAAAATTTTTAGTCCCCATTTTTTCCAGCTCATGGAAGGCCCTCAAAACTTCATCTTTTTGACCCTATTTGCACCTAAGCCGCTTCTCATCTATATACCAACATAAGCCCTAGCTTTTACACAAATGCCCTACCCTTTTTAGCCTAAAATAACCCATTAAGCATCCCTCAGTTCTCCCTAATCAACACAGTCCTGCACTAGTTTGGTATGAGAGCTGAGGTTCGCAACATATCGATATGTATGGGAAGGCCTTCTAGAGGAAGACTGACTGATATCCAACGAGATAAGATGAGAATCAGAATCATGGAGCAACTAGATGGGCTAAGTGCTTGATTGGATGCCGCTGAAAGCCGGTTTTCTCAACCTCGTTGCAAACGAAGGGCTGGTCCTCAAGGAGAAACATCCAAAAGTAACAATAATGCTGAAAATCGGGAGAATCATCTTGAAAACCAGCAAGAAAATCCTCCTCAAATATATGATTTGAGAGCTGTTTGTGTCCAAGGAGCTTGTCAAAATCCTAATCTTGACCAGGCTAAAATTTTTTTTGAAAGAGTTTACCATATCACAAAGAAAGTTAGGATGGAGGTTCCAGATTTTGACTGAAGGCTTGATACTACAATATTCCCCGATTGGCTAGCTTCCATTGCCAAGTATTTTGATTGGTATAACATGACGACGAACAAAGAGTGAGCTTTGCCAAGATGAAGCTAGTAGGCTTAATAAAGTTTGGTGGACTAGTATTGAAGGTGATATTAGGAGGTTGAGGCAGCCACCAATAAGCACGTGGCAAGACATAAAAGGCAAGCTTCATGAGAAATATATGCGGGCAAATTATCATAATAAGCTGTGCAAATAACTTGAGACTAGAAACAGGGCAGCATATTGGCAGCAGAGTATGTGCAAAGGTTTCATGGACTGAAGTCTCGGAGCCAACTTGTGGAGGATCCTGCCAATTTATAGTGTGGAACATGCGTTCCAAGTGGCTCTAAACATGGACGATTATTTGAGATTCCCTATTGCTAGAAAAATCGAGTCTCAAGCTGGGGAGGGTGCAGCTAAGAGATCTAATGATGCAAATAATAGGATGCAAATCATAGCATGAAATCAGTACCTTCACAATCTTTCAACCGTTCCAACAGGTCTAAGCTGCTGCTTCTCATGGGGCGGCTTCTAAAAGAAAGGTAGTTTTGACTAATAGACCTAATGGTAACAAGAACATCTGTTTTAAGTATGGAGAACCTAGTCACATGGGGTATTAATGTCCAAAAAAGAATAGACTGCATATTGGGGTGAAAAAACAAGAGGAAGATAAGCAAATACAGGAGGAAGACAAGGAGTGTGGGATTGCCATGGGGATTGATGCAGCTGATAACTTGGAAGAGGATGAGGTGGATACTTACCTTTTTTCCATTGTTCAAAGGACACTTGCAGCCCTTAAAGTGGAGAAAGAAGATTGGAGACATACTTCAATTTTTCAGATGCTGGTTTGTTACAGAAGACAAGCTAAGAAGCTAATTGAGGAAGCAGCACAAATGCTGTTTCAGCATCACCAGCTGAGCACCTCAAGCTTCTGACTGAACCACACACCCCTAACCATACAAGGTTGCTTGGATTGAGCAAACTATCATTCCACTAACTCAAAGATGTCTTGTCTCCTTTTCTACTGGTGCTTACAAAGATTCTATATGGTATGATGTGATTCCTATGAAACTTACTTATATTCTTCTTGGAGAAACGTCAGCATTGGCTTTTTGATCGAGATGTGCAACATTCTGGTAAAGAAAGCACGATAGAAAACACCCTACTTTCTCTTTTGGTGAAAAAACGATTGTTTTGAAGCCTATAACTATAAGCAGGACGGAGAAATTTAAGGAACCAAGTTCCAAGATTGCTAAAAAGAAAAAAGCCAGTGACCCAAAGGCAAAGCTGGCCCCAAGGCTAAAGCTGTTGCTGAAAATAAGAAAATGCACCTCACTATCCTAACCAAGAAGCACTTTCAGGCTGAGAGCAAAAAGTCAAGTGTTATTTGTGTTGCAGTAGCTCAAAAAGTGAAAGAAATAGGTGCTGGTTATGACTCAGATATGCCCCCAGAAGTGATATGGTTGCTGTTCGAGTTTTCTGATTTAGCACCTGAATGGTTGCCTGATGAACTCCCTCCTTCTCGTAATACTCAGCATGCTATAGATCTTGGACCGGAGTCCCTAGCCTATTGCATGAATCCAAATAAGCATAATGAACTCAAAAGGCAAGTCAAAGAGCTGCTGTCTAAGGGACATATTCACAAAAGTTCGAGTCCATGTGTTGTTCCTCCTTTACTTGCACCAAAGAAGGATGGTTCTTGACACATGCATTGATAGCTGAGCTATAAACATAATTACCATCAAGCATTTGTTTCCTATTCCTAGTCTTAATGATGTGTTGGACAGTATGGGTGGTTCTACCATCTTTCCAGAAATAGGTTTGAAGAGTGACCAGCATCAAATCTGTATAAGGCCTGAAGATGTATGGAAAACAAGTTTAAAGACCAAGGATGTCCTTTACGAATGGCTGGTCATGCCTTTTGTCCTTTCTAAAACCCCTAGCACATTCATATGCCTCATGATTCATATATTACAGCCCTTTATCGGCCACTTTGTGGTTGTTTATTTTGATGATATTTTGATATATGGTAAGGCAAATGAAAAGCATATCTCTCATCTACAAGTTATGAAGAAGTGTTCATTCATGACTTCAAGTGTTGTCTTTTTGGGTTTTGTTGCTTCTTCCAAAGGAGTGGAGGTTGATCCAAGAAAAGTCGAAGCTGTTCTAGGGTGGCCTATTCCTTCTACTTTGCATGAAGTTTTATAGGTGTTTCATCAAAAATTTCAGCAATATAATGACTCCAATCACTAATTGCATAAAGAAGGGACAGTTTGTTTGGACAAGAAAGCAACTGAAGTATTTGAAGAAGTTAAGAAAAGGATGATTGAAGCATATGTTTTGCACCTTCCAGATTTTTCTATGTTGTTTGAGGTATCTTGTGATCAATTGCATGATGGTATAGAGGGCATACTTAGTCAAGAAAGCCATCCAATTGCTTATTTTAGCGAGAATATGAATGAAGCTGAAACTTTTGCCAAGCATATTCCTGAGTTACACGATGAAATTCGAAGAAAGATTACTTTGAGCAATGAAGGCTATAAAGTACACACTGTTTGAGAAGACAGTTTGCTGAATTCAAAGATGGGAGACATGGTTATGGTGCAAATCCGATCTACACATTATGCTATGAATGCATACAAGAAATTTCAAAGATTCTCAAGAAAATCAGCTCTAATGCTTATGTTCTTAACCTACCCAAAGATATGAGGATGGGAATATCTTTAATGTTAAAGATCTCAATTTGTACCAAAGTCATGACAACGATGTATGACATAACACCCTTGTTGCTCGACTTCCACCAGCCCCACATTTGGGCGGAGATTAAAGATATTATTGACCATTAAGTGAATTCTACAAGAGGTGGTAGCTACCAAAAGTATGTTGTTAAAATGGAGAAGCCGTCCATTTTCAGAGAGTACACAGATCCCAGATCAAGAGCTCCAAAAGCTTGATCATGATCTTTATAATAGATTCAATGCTTTTAACTCGCAGGGTTGAGTCATCTCAAGCCGAAGAGATGATGGAGGACATTGGCAGTAGCCACTGTAGACTTCTAAAAGGCATCCTACAGCTGGTTCTAATGCTCAAGATTTGATTTGGAATGTGCCGGATGATATAAGACCCTCTTGGGACCTTGCTTAGGATCAACTAGTCAATATAGAATGTTGATTTTATGATTTTCAGCGATATTACGATGCTGGTTCAGTTTTATGAATGTTTCCTTAAGTTTTTAGAATCAGAAGCACTTCCGTAATTTTCCAAATTTTCTGCACATATGCTGTCATAGGGCTGATGGGTTGTATTTTACGTCTATTTATGTTTTGAGACTTTGTTTATCATCTTTAGTGAGGTCTTATTAATCAAAATTTACAGATTTGTTATATGGAGTCCAAGTCCTAGGAGTATTAGAAATTCAGAACTTCATATAAATAAGCTGTAATTTCTCATTATGTACACAATGAAAAACTTCAGAGATTTTTCCTAAGTAATTATACTTTCTTCTGCAGATGTATGATGCAATTCTAACCCTAGATGTGATGCCTACAGGATTCCAGGTCTGATTCTTGGAAAGTCTCTCTCTTGTCTTCTTTTTTTCTTTCATTAAAACACCCTAAAACCTCAAATTCAGATCTAATTCCATCTCCACTAAACCCTGGCAACCAAAAGCAACAAACCTGTAGCCACCCATCTATCAATTAACCTTCAGATTCACAAAACAAACAAAATTTTTATTCCCCTCTTTCTCCAGCTCACATAAAACCCTCAAAACTTCATCTTTTTAACCCTATTTTGCACCCAAATCACTTCCCATCCATATACCAACATAACCCTACTTTCTTACATAAATTCCCTACCTTTTTTGGCCCAAAAAGCCCCATTAAACATCCCTGAATTTTCCCTAATCAAGGCTGTCCTACACCAAATTTAATAGAAGGAAATGCAAGAATGGAAATGAATTGATAGATCCAATACTCGCTTTGAAATTAGTAAACATATTGCCAAATTTCAAGACAGGTCCAAAATTTAAGAACACAACTAGGAGAAGTCCTGCCCTTAAAACCATTTCAGAGATCAACCAAATCCTTTCCCAAGTCCAAGATTGAGCAGTTCTATTTGCTGATTTGGGATCATCTCAAGTAGTATACTAATGGAATTAGGTCTACAAGGGGTTCAGACTTAACGGTGGCTTTGAGAGCTTAGGGCTGGAGAGAAGTTGAACAGATCTCAGAGGGCAAATAAACTGTGTATATGGAGTTTGGACTAATAAATGCTTGGCTTAGGGGGTTACAGGTGATAGATGTTTGAGAGAGTAAAGGTGGATACAACATAGTTGGTTCCAATCAAATGAAAGGGTTGGTGCTTTCATATGGGAGTGTTTTCAGTGTTAGGTTAATAAAAGAAGATAGAAGAATGAAACAACTAGAAAATAGGCAGAAAGGTAAGAAGGGGAGAGAAGGGACAAAATAGATCCTAATTTTACACCATGGAGGTCTCACAAAAGGTTCTCAAATTTGTGTCAGGGATAAGCCAAGCAAACTCAAAAGCAGAATCTCATCTGTCAAAATAAGAACAAAAAACCAGCTGAGGAAAAGGGAGGGAGGGATCCAAGGTGATGTGGCAGAAAATAAACCTGATGATATGGCAGCAACACAAGTTTACCTGAAATAACTATAGACCACAAAGTAATCTCTAGAAAAGGCAGCCCAGTGCACAAGGCTCCCTCCATTGCAAGGTCCAGGGAATATCAAATGTATGCAACCTCATCTCGTATGCAAAGAGGTTGTCTCTGTATTTGGAACCATTGACCTCCAGGTCACGATGGAGCAACTTTACTGCTGCACCAAGGCTCGCCCTCATTGCTACACTAATCTCTAATGGCATATAAATAGCAAATCTAAAGGATTTATTTGGTGTGGTATGATCTTAGTTACTCAATTGAGAGTAGGTGCAAAACCAAGCACATAGGAAGTATATAGATAAAGTAAAAGAGTATGATAAAACATATGATCATTGCATCTTGAAGAAATGCATGATAAATGAATGCAGAAAATGGTATAATAATAAAACAGACAACTGCAATAAAGCTAAGTTTTATTACATTAATAAAAGATGCTTAATTGAAGAGGAAGATGATAGGATTAAGAAGAATATATTGAGGATTAAAATTATAAAGTGGGAATTGCAAGGTAGAGATTCAATCTACAATGGGCATAGTTATGATGATTGCCATAAATAGTCCTAGAACTCTATGATAGGAAAGTGGAAGAACATGAAATTGCCAACACTTATGCCTTAACATTAAATAGACACCATAAAATTCATTTCTCAATTATGGCAGATGAGACACCTACAAAGATTACTGAACTAAAGTACTCTAGCAATTACGATATGCAATCAGTTAGATTAAGATAAAATACATTTTTTATCAACTATACAGATGTCATGGGAAAGCAACAAATGGAAACTAGAAGAAATTTGGAGAGGGAAAGAAAAAGGCTACAATGAGGTTATAGGATGAAAGGGTTTTTACGCCTTTAATTAGAAGTAGGAAATTAAGGATTCTAATTGTAAGAGGATACAATCAAAGATCAAAATCATGGATGAGAGATGTTTGAAAAGGACTCCAGATTAGATTTTGTTGGTATCATGAGTCAAGGGCCAGTTCTCCATACAAGAAAATGATGTAACAAATCAGATCAGAAAATTATTCCAGCAAATAGGAGAATTACTGGACCTGCTTTAGTATTGATAAACCACCACATAAAAAGTCCATCTACTCATTATTGGAGCACATCATATATAATGAAGAAACATAATCAATCTTAGACACAAAAGTCAAAGCTTATGACCAAGGAACATGGATAAAAAAATATGTCTGTAATCTTGCGACTCCTCAATGTATATGCAACCATTTTGAAACTATTAAGTTTTCATTAAATTTAGGCTTGTTAGGATTCCTTCTACTTAGAAATAAAATTTTCTGCTCACTACAAAGAGGATATGCACATGATTGCAACCCATTATCTGTCAAAGTAAGCTGTCCCTAATTCCATGTCTGTGCTAAGTGTCCTCAATGGAAACGCCATCCTGTTTCCTTGAACTTCCATTACTGCTTCAAGTGAAACATTACATCCATCTAACAATGATGAATCACCCAATTATCCATACTGAAACTTTCACATTTCCAAATTGCACAGCCTACTGAAAACAAAAATAGAGAGATCTACAGATGATTAAATATGATCATTCATGTACTGTGATAGGTACATTGACCACCCACATCCTCAAAAAGGCGAACGTATCTTTGCATTCACAAACATAACCTTCATATGTTTCTATTAACATGTTCTTTTGTTGGTATTCTAATCAAAGTTTTAAATCCCGTGGGATGGGGCTATCCCGATTTTCTCAAAGAACGGGATACACCGCCGTCCCATCCCGTCCCGATACTTAAGACAGAGTATATCCTAAGACGTACCGATCCGGACGCTGAGACGCTAGCGGAACAGCCCTTCCCGACATATGGGATGATACCCTTTGTCCCGATGTCCCGTGGGACATCTCGCTGGGACCTAAATCCTTGATTCTGATCTATTTTGCTCCATGCAATGCACCGAAGTTCACGGTTATGATTTAGGCTCCTTAACCAAATGTGCACAAATCTTGTGTAGACTTCTAATTTCCAATTTGTCAAGGCAAGTCTAATAACTGGTACACCACCATCATGACATCACATCAACCATCAAATTCATACACTAGACTAATTTTCAGTCAACAAACCTCCCCTTGTATTTGTCTTGCAATGACAGAAACTTGAGAAATTGTCTATCATAGTTTGAAACAACATATTTATAACTTTCTTACTAAAGGATTTCTATAGAAGCTGTTCTGGTAATGTTTTAATTGTCAACTAGTTCTCGCATAAGCGGCACTTGAATAGGACCAAGCATTAGGGCACCTGAACAGTACCTACTTTAGGAGCAACACCAACATGCATCCATCCAAAAAGGATCACATACCATCTGTTAAAGTATTTAACTATTAGCAAAAAATTGGAAATATGATGTTCTATTGGAAAAAGAACATCCATTTTATTCTGTCAAATAGGTTATTCTAGCTAAAGAAAAAGGCCAAGTCAAATTAATTTCTTGAATGCTTACTTCAACCCAAGTCTAATATACTAACAAAAATTCTCAGTAATTATGTTTTTTTATCTTATGATAGTATCCTACCCTGGTCTACATAATATGAAAAACAACTTAGAAAATTAACAAACATTTCAGTTTTGTTTTATACTAAAATATATGTATTCAGCCATTTTCTTCTTAACAGTTGACACAAGTTCATGTCAAAATTCTGCATTTTTGTGGTTATCATTGAATGCTTTACTTTGTACCATGTAAGACTAAATGTTGGAGCTTTTTTGTTAAACTTAGGTATGACTCATAAGATTACTTTACATTGAAAAAAATAATTGATCAATTAAATAGGAACATGAGAGGGTCATATTTCGGTTAATATAATGGCTTGGGTCAACTTTAATTCCAACTGAAACTCAGGCTTCTTTATTTCAAAAGGACTGTAAATGGGTGATTGGGTAATTTTTGGATAACCAAATTACCCATGTTCTCTAGATGTCTCTCCATCCATTAAAATAATATATTGTTGAGAGAAACCACACTCTTTTCATCGATCCCATCTCTCCCAATCCCATTTCTCTCTTTAAGGTTGCCATCTCTCGCTAATGATCTAATCTCTCTTGATCCCATCCCTAGCCCCCCCTCCTTCCCATCTACCCACCCATTCCTCCCTCTTGTCCATCCACTCCTCTAAAGTCTCCCACCCCATGTTTCCCTCTTAACTATGGATCATGATAAAAAAAAAAAGAATCATGCTCCATCCGACGAAGGGCAGGGAGGAAGATCCCACTCTCCGGAGGCCTCCGCAGCCCTCTAGCAACCACTGTCTGCCTCCCTGCCCTCCTACTCCTTCCATTCTCCTCTCTCCCTCCCTCTCTCTTATCTCCTCTCTACGAAGGAGGGCGGAGCTCTGGAGGCCTCAGTGACCCTCGAGTGGCCTCGATGGGCCTCTGGAGCCTCTCCGACCTTGGTCTCCTTCCCTCCCCCCATCTCTTTTCCTCTCTTTTCTTCTCCCTCCTCATTGGTGTTCCATTTTTCATGCTCGAACCATGTCAATTGCCGTTGGGATGGTTCAACAAACCCTATTCAGGATACATGAGTAGTAAAATATTTTGTAAGTTATATATCTTTGGGACAGTAGAGTGGTAAACTTGGCACACTCTCAAGTAAAATTATGATAGAGAACCGATAAGTTTGGCATCCTTAACTGTAAAATCAAGATAGATGACTATTAAGCTTCATCAAGCAAATTGGTAACCATGGCACCAATCTAGCATGGATCAACTGTAATCTCCATCAACCTTGCTCAGGTAGATAGAGGGTTTCTCATGGAAGGTTCAGCCAACAAGGCATCCCACCACACCCAATACAAAGGCAAGAAAAGGGGAAGCTAAGCCTCATGCGCGCGCATGAGAGAGAGAGAGAGAGATTTAAGGTTTTATGGTCACTCACTAAGGGAATAGACAAAGCTTGTCCTGCACACTGCACTAAAAATTTCAAAGCTAGATAAATTATTAATACAAAGTGAATATTTTGCAATTATTAAATAATAACAATGCTTTTGAAAGCATATGCCCTGAATGCTTCCCATTGAAATTCTACTGTAGCCACACCTTTGATCATGATTTAAACAATCAAATTGGCTACAAACAAGATATCATGTATTTTCTATGCCTTTTGTGTATGCATCCAACAAATTCAAGATGATTGTACCAAAAAAGGGGGATTCAAAATGGGTGATTTTTTAGATAAGGCTTTACTTGATTGATAGTCTAGAATTTTAATGGTAAATTTATTATATTACAGACAATTTACCAATGAATGCTTCTTATCCACAATTATTTCATGATGCAAATACTACAAATCCCTAAGTCCTATGGGCAAAAAGCTTTATACTAATAGACAATGTCAAAAAAGCTCACTACAAATAACCACACCAAGGTAATTTTCATCACAATTCAGCATTCTACCTTGAAAAACCTCTTCCACCATCACAAGCATGCAGTTTGTAGTTGCATTCTACCAAGACTTGGATACCTTCAAAATTCTATCAATGTTCTCACAAATATCACATCCTAGTAACAGCATCAAGACCACCCCATTTTAAATTAAACAAACAACATCATGAATGCTTATTGAATAAGGATCCATTTGGATGGCTAAATAGCTAATCTATGTATAAAACACTTCTTGCAGAAGAAATGTTTATATCACAACTGGAAATTCAAACTCACCCAATTCCCGAGTGGGACCAATATAATCAATCAAAATATCATTTAATTTATGATCAAAACATCATTGGAATTTAAAAATATCAAATTGCCAAGGTTCACTAAATCACTTTGTCAATCAAAACTTCAGAAATTAAAATCCTTCAATCAAGAAGAAAGTGATCAAAACACATTCTACATCAAATTTTGATATTTCATTTAGTTTCACATTCTCTTATAAGGTTTTCACTCATACCATCGAGGACCACTTATATCATCATCGCGAATGCAAGCGAGGCCACTTGTATCCTCACTGACAATCAGATGAGACCACTCCTCATCCTTTCTGCTGATGCAAATGGAGCCAGTCATATCCTTAGGGTCCACTCATACACTTGACAAAGGATCCAAGTATGCCACTGATCCAAAGGTTTTCTCATCAAAATTCAAATGCGGCAGCTCGTGGACCACCTAGCTTAGGGTCCACTTACACCCTCATTTGTAATTCACATGAAGATACAAATAGCATCCAGACAAAGGTTCCTCAACGAAATTTGAGTGAGGTCACTCATACACCAATTGGCTGGTGTCTTCTCATATTTTTTAACTAGTATGGAACCCACGCTGTGCAAGGGGATTGCATAAAATATGCAGAAAACAACATAAAATTGATAGCATGCAGTTCCCAATCATATCTCACCAAATCTTCTTGACCTCAATTCCAAGGATAAGAGAAGAGGGAAAAGGCATGAGAAGTCCAAGAAGAAGAGATAGAGAGTGAAAAGTGGGCAGAGTCAGGACAGGTTGGTGGTTCCTGAGGTCGGTTCATCTATTAGTGCATTGCATGGATCCTACTTCCACTTTACAACCATCTTCTCTCTTTTTAAAAAAGGACTTTGAAACTCGCTCCACAACTAAGTCTAATCCTATGGAGTATGAATATCATGAAAATTTTTATCTTTATCCTTTTTAAAATTCTCGTACTCAATACAATCTATCCAACTAGGCTTCTAGGTAAAGAAATAAAAGCATGGACCAGATGCTAATCTTTGTATGATTGCATAATTGTTTTAAAAAAAATGATCACACAACTTATAAAAAAATGATGATATAATTTTTTAAGAAATTTGTTCGAAAACAAAAAATAGAAGTGTAGAAATAAAGCACTAAGATGGAAATGACGAAAAAAAACCAATGAATAATCTCATCTCTTTTTTTCTTAGTTAGATTTGATGACGTCTCCGCCCAAATACCGTCTATTGTACTCTTCTCTCTCGGTCTTGCTCCCTCCTGCATTTCACCGCATGCAGTTTCTCTCTCTCTCTCCGTCCTTGTTAACACATGAGATTATTGATGGCTATCCATTCCCAGATCCATTTCCTTCTCTTCCTTTAGATGATTTCCACATCTTGATGAGACGTGATTGGATGTGATGAAGTGGTTTTTTTTTTTTTGGCAAAAGTAATGAGATGGAACATGATGGATGATGGAGTGGGTTTTTTTTGGGTTCGATGAAGGGGAGTTCAAACAGACGTGATGGGTAAAAATGATGGGATGGGACGTTGGGTGATGGATTTTTTAAAAAAAAAAAAAACTTTGACAAAGGGGAGTTCAGACTCCCTCTGATGGGTAAAAGTGATGAGTTGGGATGTTGGGTGATGGATTTTTTTTTTTTGTTTTTTGGCTTGGACAAAGGGGAGTTCAGGCTCCCAAAATTGCAACGAGTGCTGCAAAAGGAAAGCTTTGAACTCCCCTTTCATGCATATAAAGATTATGACAATTATTTTATGTTTGAATTATTTTCACCAACTAGCTGAAGTCCAATCATGTTCTTCAAATATGATAATTATTTTTACATTTGAAATTCAATTGAGGTCACTCATAAATCACATTTTTTAATGAAATCCCTTAGCTTGATTTTTAGAGATTAGTTACACCGGTAGCCTCGCTTGATCTCTAAAAATCTCTTTTCACATATCTCCTCTCCTCTACAACTACCACTCTTTGTGAGGAGGCATCTAGTCTATAGCTTATCAAGCATCCAAACAAGCCCTAAAAGTTCACATGAGATCACTCATCATCCTTGCTGCTGATGCAAATGGAGACACTCGTATCCTCAGGGTCCACTCACACATTTGACCAAGGAGCCAAGTATGTCACTGATCCAAAGGTTTCCTCATCGAAATTCAAGTGCAGCTGCTCATGGACCACCTAGCCTGCAGTCCACTTGCATCCTTATTTGTAATTCACATGAAGACACAAATAACATCCAGATAAAGGTTCCTCATCGAATTTGAGTGAGTCACTTGTGCAGCAACTGGCTGGGGTCTACTCATATTCATCAATTATGACAATTATTTTATGTTTGAAATTATTTTCACCAATTGGCTAGGGGTCCACTCATGTTCTTCAATTATGACAACTATGACAATTGTTTTTATGTTTGAAATTCAAGTGAGGTCACTCATACATGACATTTTTAATGAAATTCCTTACCTTGATTTTCAGAGATTGGTTGCACTGGTATCCTCACCTGATCTCTAAAAATCTCTTTTCACATATCTCCTCTCCTCTTCAACTACCACTCTTTGTGAGGAGGCATCTAATCTATAGCTTATCGAGCATCCAAACAAGCCCTACAAGTTCTCATGACTTATTAACAGCATTTATTTGGTATTTTGATAGTTCAACCTCCTCGATTCATGGGCATAATATAAGAGCGTAAAGATTTCTCAAAACCTTGCACAGATTCTTGATTTCCATTGCCCACACCATTACAGATATGCGGATGGTAGAAAATGAATCAGGTGGATGGGGTTGTTGGAATGGTGGAAAATGAACCATATCAGTTAGACCTATTGAAATTTTCCGAAATAGACTTGGACTAAGAGGGCCAAAATTCAAACACCTGAGACTTGAAAATCTTCTTTTTATCTTTTACTCATTTTATCGGTGGATAATAAAATTTTCTTGTCACATACTCGAGCAACAATACCATTTAAATGCATGGGAATCAGCTCAATATGAACAGTAGACTATGCAATGACTTCCAAAAAATCTAAGAAAGTTCATACCATCATGAAAAACTATCAGGGGGTGTTTGGTTCGCAACCGGAATCAAAATAGGAATGAGAATTGGAATGACTTGGAATCAGAATCGGAATGGCCAAATCCTCCAAAACGTTTGATTCATGACCGAAATCGGAGTCGGAATCAGAATTGGAATTGGAATGAAAATTTGAATCCATAAAGGAGAGTAGGGATTGAGTTCTATATAGATTGAACTATTCCCATTCCACTCCGGAATCGAAATCGGAATGGGACTCCTCCCAACCAAACGATTGAAATGAGAGTCACCCATTCCGATTCCGATTCCAGACCCCCACTTCCTCCAACCAAACACCCCCTCAAATCAGTAATTTCTACGATATTATGCATAGTCAGTCTTTGGCATCATAAAGCCCTATCCAGTATGCATAACTAGCTTAAATTAATATAGTATAGACAATCAGAAAAAAATTCTATAGCTCCTAAGAGAAAGACTTCATATGACATCCCTCAAAGCCAAGTTGCATCTTTTCTAAAAGGCTTCAAAGAATTGAGCCAAAAAGTAACATAAAGAAACACAATCATCAGAAGATAGCACATTGAAAGCAACAAGGCAATTAAACATGCAAAAAAGAAGCAGTAAAAAGGAATCACCTCAAAATATCATTTCTATCGAGCATGAAAATCCCTGGTGTCTGCCCATCCTCTCCACCAACGACCACAACCGACCCAAGCTTCCTTCTCTCCCCTTCCTCCCACATATCCCCCACCTCCCTCCACTTCCCGCTCCTCATCCCAAGCACCACCGCGTCCCTGTAATAAACGTCGGCCGGGACCACCCCCGACACTGTCCGATAATCCCCGTATCCTCCCATCACCCAGAACTCCTCCTCCTCCCCCCGCCGGACCAAGAACCCCACGCACCCGGCCCGGTACCTCGGCAGTCCTTCCCCCATCTTCCACTCGCCGGAGTCAACATCGTACCACTCAACGGAGCTCATTCGGCTGCCCTCGGAGGGGAACATGCAGTGGCGGGAACCGCCGCCAGCGACGATGATGCCGCCACCGCCGTCGTCGCCACAGGGGACGGGGGTGCAGGCGAAGCTGCCTCGCGGGGAGAGCATGTCGGGGAGGCGGTGCCAGGCGAGGAGAGAGGGCGGGGCGGTAAGGTCAAGGCGGTGGGCGGCAGCGGAGGCGGTGGGGATGCCGATAGGGTAGGAGCGGGCGTCGAAGTGGGAGCCGCCGAGGACGTAGAGGTGGGGACCGAGGGAAACGGGGACAAAGTTGGAGAGGCCGTAGAGGTGGGGACTGCAGGGGAGTCGCGGAAGCGGCGCCCAGGCGGCGGCGGCAGGGTCGAAGAGGTACGGCGGGGAGAGGGAGGGGTCCTCCGGGAAGAGGCAGAGGAGGTGGCGTGGCGGAAGGCGGAGGCGGCGGCGGAGGGGGAGGAGGCGGCGGGGGGCAAGGAAGGCGTTCCACGACCGACAGGTGGCGCGGAGACGGGCTTGGTGGAAGTACGGAAGCGAGGCAAGGATCACCGCCGCGACGTCGTCGGGGAGGCCAGGTATTAGGCTCTGGGACTCGCCGGCAGGGCCTAGGGTTTCGGCGTCACCGGAGGAGGAGGAGGCCATGGGTCGAGGATGGGATCCGGAAGTGCCGTAGCTTATTCTGCCTCGCGGGCAAGCGTTTGGGGTAAGAGAAAGTCGGTCCACGTGGTGACTGTCTGGGGAGGATTAACTGTACGGCTCGTGACGTGAATTGGGGCATAGGGCTGTTCGTGAAAGCGTGTGCGTCATGTGGTTGTGCTAGGTGTCCGATTTTCATTTGTTTCTCATACTGTTTTCTTAGTGGCTCGGTTGATCATACTCTCGGATTAGTGATCCGACTGTCTCATAGGAAGGAGCGTGATAGTTTTGTCCAATCGGTGCAACGTCGTACAGTGAGATGAACGGAACGGATAGTTGTCGGGGTTCGCTGTTTTGAAGTGGAATGGTTGTTACTCGACCGGAACCGACTTCGAAAGGCTTAAGATTTGGTAGAGGGTATGGCATGTTTGGTTGCATCTATGTCAGATTGCAGGGATGTAAGTCGCCAACTTAGGGGGGGAGGTGTTTGATGGACGGCTATGATATAGGATTGAACAAAAATTTGATTGCGAGAAGGAGAGAGAAAAGGAGAGAGCCAATGGACAATCCTAATATAATATATACATAGCACAAAGAAATCACCAATCTCTTTGACACGGTAACTACTACAGTGGTTTTGGAGGCCTCTGTTATCTTACATATAGTGATATCTAAATAAAATGATTATTTAATTATTATTTTACTATATTAGTATTTATTTTAATTTAGCAATAGATGCCCCCACGCTACTAATATTAGGGGTGACTAAAAATCAAATCTGAATCAATTAAATCAGTAAAATTAAATCAAATCATTTGATTTAAAATTTTATTCGATTTGATTTGGTTGATTTTTGATAAATAAAAAATAGATGTAAATTGATTTTAAATAAAATCGTTCTCAAATTGAATCAGACCGACTTTAATAAAACGACGTCATTTTGATTAGGATGTTGTTTATGTTGGAGTATTAATATATTAGAAAATAATTTTAAATTTATGATATTATTTATCAATTTGATTTTGTATTGATTAGCCTTAAATCCCAAGTAACTTACTTACTGGATTATTTATTTTTTAGATTTTTTGTATGTATATCTTTCTAAATATTTAAATTTGTGTGAATATCCTTTCAAAATTGATATTGTACGTATATCCTAATAAAATACTTATTTCATATGTATATTATTTTTTTCTTATTATTTTGTATATATACCCACATCATTTAATATTGTTAAAAAATTAATGATTTAAAATTTAAATGACTAAAATATCCTTATTGGTAGATATGCATATATATACAAATAGCAATTTTATAAAGATATTCATACAATTTTAAATGTTTAGAAAAATATACACTAAAAAAATTTAATTTAATTTTTATTTATTTCATCTAGATAGATTCAGACCCTCTTATTCTATAATGTAATAATATATTACATAATATAACAACACCATGACGATATTATATAATATATTATATATTAGAATACTATCTTATATTTTATTTTTATGCAAGATGGGACGATTATGTCCATCTTATAACAACATGATATACCTTATACATTTCATAAAGATATTTTTGATAAAAAATTTAAAATAAAATATCATAAGATTATAAATTTTTATTGTTACATAATGCTCAAATCCATAACTATATCCATTCTATGTAAATATATAAGTTATTCATCTAATATTAAGTTTAGCTACTTTTCTTAGAATATATTATTATACATTAGAGGAAACATTGATGGTTACGATATGTTTATTTTCTAAATAAAATAATTTTGATCTATCATTTGATAAAAAATTTATTTTATTTATATAAATTAATAAATTAAGTAAATTTATTATTTTAGTTATATCTGTTATTTTTTTATATTATAATAAGGAAAGAATTAACAAACTAAGAGCAGTGTATTTATGTTAAAAAAATTTTGCGTGCATACCCTTCCAAATATTCAAATTTATATAAATACCCTCATAAAATTACTATTTACATATATACCCTTATAAATTTTTCTTTTTACACATCTATCCATAAGGATATTTTAGTCATTTTAATTTAAAACCGTTAATTTTTATCGGTGTTAGATGATATGGGTATGTATGCAAAAAAGATATTTTATGAGAGTATATATATAGATATCAATTTTGAAAGAATATTTATGTAAATTTGAATATTTAGGAGGGTATATATGTAAAAACTCTTTTTTTTTTGTAATATGTTGGAGATCTTTATCTTAATCCTTAATGATGGTGTTTGTTTAAAAATTTTACTTTGTTGAATGATTATATCTTATGTCAATTTAAATTATTTTATTTGATAAATTATCTTAGTGGTACTCTTATATGAAAGAAAAATAAGTCTTCATGACTCACAATAATAATAATAATAATAATAATATAAATCGATAAATTAAACCAAATCAGATCGTTTAAATCATGTTAGTTTGGTTTGATTTCAATATTCTATTAGTCTAATTTGATTTCTAAAAATGTTAATTTATTTAGGACTGATTCAACTTAAGTTTAAGTATGAAACCGGTCCAAATCGGACCATGCTCATCTCTAGCTAATATGATGACATTTGGGAGTTAATTGTCTCTAAAGCCCGTAGGCGTGCAGCCAATCTGGGCTTACAAGTGGATGTGGGTCCGAAAGAGACCCATCTTTTTTTTTTTTTCTTTTTTCTTTTTAGGTCCATATTTTGGTGTCCTAAAATTTACCTGCGTACTTGCATCGATATATGGGTTTAACCGTAATGGATGCTTCCCTACCTAGACCAAACCCAAACCTGTTCCAAAGGATCCAAATAAATAAACAAATAAGCAAGAATTTACTTGATGTTAGTTTCAAAAGTTATGCGAGTGCATCACATGATTCACATCTTACAAGATGTAAATAACCAATTAGATGAGTTGTATGTGTTTTGCACAATCATAATAAAGATAAATAGACATTGCATGATGGTTACTAGGCTGGATAGGATCCGACCATGAGAAATTTTGCACGCCATGGTATAGACTAAAAGGTCAAATTTGGCTATGACGCCAATAAGCAAGCTGACAAACCAATCACGATACAACATATATAAAGTTTGATGACAAGCAGGAGTAGGCCAATGTGATTGAATCGATATCCATGATTTTCTTAAAGTGCCTAAGACCGTGGCCGATGTAAAAAACTGAATAAGCCAAGGATAAAAGATATTATTATCAATCTAATGATTGGTGTGAAGCAAATGTATTAATGAACATAGTAGAGGATAACCAGCATTAATTATCCAAACTATTGAAAGTAAAGATCAAATATGGGTGCAAACATCGAAGTGGGCAATTATTATTTGTTAATATAATTAGGCAAAATTAGACTTCTTAAGGAACTCTTTGATAATTCAAATCAACGTATTTTATCTCATCTTTAGTTCTTAATCTACTAATGGTTTTTACTATAGAAGTAGCTATAACTTAAAATTTCTTCTATCATAGTTTTGTACTACAATCCTATCCATATTTAGATCTATTTTCTTTTAATAATGGTACGATGTTGATAAAAAATTTTAAAATTTATGATACCTGAATCTATACGACTCTCCATCATTCTTTCATTTATTATATTTTCAATTAATTCTGCATCGAAGGCATGCCCGCACACGTTATATCCCCATCATTTGACTTATGCTAACAAATTCTCTGACTCAACATTCTTTAGGCAATATGAGAGAGGCTCCATGGCACACAACTATATATGATAATTTTAATCGAGAAACATTCTAAGCCGTTGAATCTAATTGAACAGGCATCTAATAAAATATATCTGATATGGAATTTATATAGTTGTTCTTTTATAGCCAATCTTATTCAATTTTTATTTCTCTTGTTATTAGTTCCCACACAGTTTATACATAACCGTACTTTTAACTTCTATGCACGGATAAAAAGCCTCTTAAAGCAAACTTCAAACTCTTCCAACAAATGAACTAAGTTTAAACACCTCTGCATCTAGTAAAATGACCAAGAGTTCCTGGACCTCATTATATATTGAATAATTTAATATGCAGCCGAGTACCCTTATTGTTGGATTTACAAGAGGGAGCCAAAGTTCATACATGAGGGTCATAATTATAATTCCTAGCAAAGTCTCCCTACCGCACTCCTTTCTCTCGGATTAGCTCATAAGTTCCAATATTTTGGACCTTTCGGAGGATGAGAGAGTATGAATAATTTGCTTTGGTTTCTTCTTGCAACTTGTTTTTGTACTTGGAATTGTAGGTTCAGATTACATCTTTTACATGAAAGAATGATGGATCTTCTTTGGTGATGTGGATTTTTGAACTGCGCTTCGCACAGCTCTTAAAGCACTCCAAGCTTCTTGAGTCGTCCAGCTGCACAGATCTCAAATAACGATTACTCAATCTAACAATGGATGGATGCATATGAAAAAGTGGGTATCATATTGAGATTGATGCTGCCTTTTGATGGTTTGAAAGTATGGTCCTTAACTTTTTTTAATCTAATTTGAAGTCATTAAACATAAACAATTTCCAAAGAAATTAGCCTTCATTGGGTTATTCTATGGTGGATTATTAAATGTTTAAAAATTTGATTTAGGATGATTTTCTCCAAAATGAGAGAGATTTTGGAAAAAATCTTTGCTTTCCTTTTGAAGCATCAAAACCCAAATTTGTACAGCTTATAGCTTGTTTGGACTTAGAATACATGATCACAAGAGATCAAAGAAACCGTCCATAAAGAAATCACAATACAGACACTCATCCAGAAGTAGTCTTCTTCCAACCTTCATTGACTTTTTCTATTTATCCCGTAATGGATGTTTCAATGATGCAAGATAACTTGCGCTTATGCCATCTCCAACTAGGAAGACCTAATTGGGTTCGTGGGTTTTGGGCTAAACACTGTATGATTGGCTCGACCCATTTGGCCATGCTGTGCACGCACAGGCCGGCCAGCCAGTTGTGAACAGCTTGGACGAATTTTTTTTTTTTTTTTGGTGGCCTAAATTCCTTATCCAATTTAAACTAATTTTAAATTTATTTCGGACCCCAAACATCTTATCTAATTTAGACTTGTTTTTGATTAATTGCACAAGTTATCGATACTAATAGACTACTAGTGGTGGAGAGCCCTCCAATGGGTTAATTATGCTTGGTGGGCTACCAGTTGTTGGAGGGCTCTTTAACGGGTTACACCCACCAAACTTTGCTACATAGCAGGTTTGACTACAGTGAAGAAGAGAAATTCTTTGTACACCACGTTCGATGTAGAAAAAATATACCATCTCATCCAATTGGGTCATATAGCCACAGCTTTCCAACGCACATTTAATGCATGCAGTTTTAGTTTTTTATTCGAAATTTTGAATGATGAAAACACTCCTCCTCTTCTAAAAAAAATTATGATATTCTGTGGTCATATTATGACATCTTGCGGTAAATTTATGATTTTCTATATATGATGTCATAATTTTTCTTTCAGAAGTCATAAAGAGGGTAGGGCATTTTCATCATTGAATATTTACGATGCTTTCCAACATGCATTTAATACCTGCAGTTCTACTTTTTCGTTAGAAATTTTGAATAATAAAAATCTCTCTTTTTTTTTGAAAAAATTATGACATCCTGTGGCCATATTACGATATGTTACTATCAAATTATGACTTCTTGCATAGGATATCATAATTTTTCTTTCAGAAGTTATAAAGAGAGAAGAATATTTTCATCATTAAAAAATTATAAAATTTTTAAATAACAAAAATGCCTCTCCCTTCCTTATGACATCTTATAGCCAAATTATGACTTTTTAAAGTCATAATTTGATCATAGGATATTATAATATGGTCATAGAATGTTATAATTTTTTTAGAAGAGATGGGATGTTTTTGTCATTTAAAATTTTAAACAAAAAAATGGAACTGCAACCACTAAATCGCATTGAAAAGTCACTACAAAAAATTTGACTTTTTGCGACGAAATTTTTTCGTCGTCAAAAATCATATTTTCATTGCTAAAAGTATTTGCGATGAAATATATTGTCGCTAAAAATTTGTAGAGAAAGCCTCGTAGCAAAAAACCTTAGCGACGAAACGATTTTATTTCGTCGCAAAAAATAGTAAACCTAGATGACGAAGTATGTGCTGTATTAGCGATGAAAATATTTTGTCACAAGAGCTTAAATTTTGTCGCTAAAATTGTAACGAAAAATAATTTCATCGCTTAATATTGTGATTAAAAAAAAATATTCTCTTATTTTTTGTGACGAAAACAAAATTCGTCGTAAAACTTAGCGACGGATTTCGTCGCAAACAAAATTTGTTGTAAAAATTTCGTCGCAATAATTGCGACGAAAAAAATATTCGTTGCTATAATTGCGACGAAAAAAAATTTCGTCACTATAATGGTGACGAAATAAAAATTTCATCGCTATAAGGACGACGAAATAAAAAAATTCGTCGCCATAATTACGACGAAATAAAAATTTCATCGCAAAAAGTTAAAATTTTTAGCGACGAAACTATTTTTTCGTCGCAAAAATAGCAATGAAATAAAAAATTTTGTCGCAATGTATAATAAAAATTTTACTTTTTTGGGTTCACAAATTTTTTTGCAACGAAATTAATATTTCGTCGCTAAAATAAATTTTGGATAAAAAATAAAATTTTAATTTTTTTTCAAAAAAAATCTGCTCAAATACAAATTCTCTGATCAAACATATTTTAAATAAATAGTATATTAACACAATAAAAATATTCTAAGTCAAAAGATCAATTCCAAGTATCAAAAAGTTTCATAACCATCTTTATCATATACAAAAATATAAGTCCATACACCATTTTAAATTTAAAATAACTACAAACTAGGTATGATCTGACTCGTTGGCCTCGTTCCCTTCCCCAGACATCGATCCCTGACCCGATATGTGTCGCGATGGTGGTGCAGAGGCGGCATCATGTGACTGTAGAGGTGTTAACTCAGAAGCATCAATACCGAGCCGTCCCGCCACTGCAGCTACTATCCTCTCGAGCGTCTGACTACGATTCATCCAGTAACTAATCTGATCTTGCATCATGCTCATGGATGTCCTAACTGCCTCTGGCACCGATGCATCATCAGACCGACCGGATGACAAACTGCGTGATTTTTTGGACCGCATGCTATGACCAGATCCTAGCTGCCGCCCGAGGACGGTATCCAAAATCGTATCATCTGTCATCAAACAAACCTGTTGCGATCCAGTATCACCGTCAGATCCCACCTCCCTCATCGCCTGGTCTCTCAATTCTAATATTTTTTTCTTCACAATAAATCAAATAAAATCATAATTTTTTTTCAAACTCTTTAAAAGTATTCAAAATGTAGAGTAATGATACTTACATGACGCTGCCTCGCCTCCTCGGTCACGAACTCGCCACTCTTGTTTTGATAGAATTTAGCATAGGCGTCAACTCCGGATAGTCCCTGTTCAAACAAAAAAAAAGAAAAAAAAAGATATCAAAATAATATTAATATTTAATAAGAAGTTATAAAGTATGATTGCAAATGTAGTTACATACCATCCTCTTCATTCCCTGTGCAAAAGAGGCACTCCTTACGTGTGAATAGAATCAATCTTACTCCTATTCACCTTATTCGTCTCCGATCGTCGCTACAAAATACATACAATTATAACCAATAAAGGACATAACAAAATTAAAATAACCTGAAACACTAGACATACCTGAAATGCCTTACTTCCAAAATGCTCACATAACCACCGCCAATCGTCACTAGACCCAGCCCAATTTCTGTATGGCTGGGTCACAGGATCAATCTCCTTCGCCTGCAGCTCATTGTAGTATTTATGAAGCCTACATCACCGATCTCTGTATCTATTTACAGCCATTTTGAGAATACCTGCCGTCACTTCTTCGTCGGTGCAATCCTCGAAGTCAATATTATCCTACACAGTCATCATACCAAAAAGCAAATACATGAAATTATTCATATAATAAAAAATTTATTTATATAACCAAAAATAATATGGATCATGTAATGATATGCAAGACATCCAAATTTAATTCTTACCCTGATGTGAGAAACTAGAGCATCACGGTATCGAGGAGCTACATGCTTGAAACTTTCAGCAGCCCACGAAAAATGATTCCACATATACAAACTGATCTCATTTGCGACAATACTAGCCTCTGTGCCAATCGGATGATCTCAAAATATCTGTACCTTCGGTTTTTCATTGTGTGTATGCACATATTTTTTCAAAACAAGACCCCTACTGGACCACGCACTGCACGTCGATGCTGTGTTCCTACATGTAAAAATTGGTGAAATGAACATATATCATGTATCACTAAATGCATATAACAAAAAAATATATATGGTTTATAAATTGATAGAGATGTACCTGTAAGGGGATGATGCTGCGGTACCATGACCTCCGGCTGGGCAAGCTCTGGCTGAGCACTAGTCTGCTCTGTGGACTCGGGTAACTGAGTCTCATCTAAATCCTTTGATTCATCATGCAAAATGCTAAAGTGAGTATGTGTATCATCAAGCGGAGCCTGCTGCCTATCCCGTGAACGTCTACATCCAAGATCAGTCATGATGCTGCAATGATTAAAATAATTTAAATCAGCACGTAATCAAAAAAACTCAAGTATTACATGATATAACAAAAAAAATAAATTGAATTACTTATTCATATTAATTATTATTCTCAGATTCTGAACTCGTGTCCATATAGTCATCTTCGGTGAGAGTCATAGAAGACTTCGACCCTGAAGTGCTATCATCATCGTCGTTAATGAAGTCATTGTTGGATCGTGCTCGTGCCCGTGCCCTTATCGACGATCCAACAATAGAAACATCCTCAGGTTCATAGTCGTCTCTTTGTAATTGTCCTATGTCAATCGTATCATCTGGCACTAATATGTTATCTGGTGCTTGCATTTGATATGCTTCATTTTCAATAATTGCACGGACTTCATTCTCAAGATCTTCATCGTTCGGGCATGTGAAAAGTGCGGGATCAAACAAATGCCTATGCGGAGCCCTTATTGCAACTCGCCAAGGCTCTTTCATTTTGTTATCATCAATATACCACACTAGTCTTGCTTGCTTTGCAAAAATATAAGGATCACTTTCATACCATACATGACCAGTGTGGACACTGACGAGTTGAGAATCTATAACAATTGGCCTGTGTCGTCCTAAGTCATACCATCGATACTTGAATAACACAATCCGTCGAAGACCACTATATCTCAACTCTATAACCTCATGCAGAACATCAAAAAAATCTATTATTTCACCCTTGTGCTTGCCCTCCACGCTTATTCCATAATTCTGTGTGGTTCGATCGTGATCGTGATTTTCCATTAAGAATCGTACACCATTGACTATGCATGCTGAATATACTGATACACGTCTGTCAGGTTTTCGTGCAAGTGCAGCCAAGTCATTACTGATACAGTTAGGATTGTCTATACGTAGCTGAGCTATCTACAATTAAAAGAACAATAAGCAGGTTAAATTTGACAAAATAAATACTATATAAACAAACTTTTAATCATGGATGAACATGAACATAACTTACCCATTCGTCAAACCATGATGCAAATTGATTCCTATGTCGTGCCGCTGCTCATGTAGGATTACTTCTTCTGAGCTCACTTTCGTGTTCTCTGAAGTGATACAGTAATACTATGTATATTTTAATATGCATGACGATGTACATTCATTGATATATTAATAAATAAAAATTAAATATATATACTCACATTATGTACGCTTCTATCTCCTCGCAATTGTTTAGCACATACCAATGCATGTCATCCGTTTCTTGTGGTGTCAACATTCGAAAATCTTTTTTACCATATGGTCGGGCAACATTGGAGAACACGGACAATCCATCGGTCAGAATCTCGTCAACATCGATATTCTGTTGTGGCCTTGTAAATTTGGTCTCCACTCGTCGAAGGTATATAGAGCAGAATGTCAGACATTCATTCATAACATGTGCCTCTGCTATTGAACCTTCAGGCCGTGCTTTGTTAGTGACAGCACTCTTGTATTCACGCATCTCCCTATTCAATAAATTATCAATTGATATCACATATAATAAGAATATAATAATGAATAATAAATATTACAATATCATGCAATTACCTTTCAATTGGGTACATCCATCTTGTATGTACTGGCCCACCCAATCTAGCCTCATGTGGAAGATGAATAGAAAGATGCACCATGATATCAAAGAAGGCGGGAGGGAATATCATCTCGAGCTTACAGAGAGTAATGATAATCTTCTTCTCCAATATGTCGATCTGACTTTGTCTCAATATCTTCGCACATAAGTTCCGAAAATAAGTTCACAGATCAAGTAACGCATCATACACATTATCCGGCAACAATCCGCGCAAACCAACTGGGAGCACATGTTGTAGAAGTACATGACAATCATGACTTTTCATCCCGACAATCTTCCCATCTTTCGACTTGATGCACTGTTTCAAGTTTGAGGCGTATCCATCAAAAACCTCACTGATCTCAAATATGAAAGAAATTGATTTCTCTCTCTTCGATTCAGTGTATAACATGCCAATGGCTTCACCAACCTATCCCCTCGTCGAATCAAATGTAATTCCTTTCTAATCCGCATATCCTCTAAGTCAAGACGAGCCTTCACGGTATCCTTCGTTCTTCCTTCGATATTGAGAATGGTATAAAATACATTATCAAATATATTCTTTTCAATATGCATGACGTCAAGATTATGTCGAAGAAGAAGCATTTTCCAATATGGAAGATCAAACAACTTGCTCTTTTTTCTCCAATTTTCGATACTTGTTCGCACCCCTACTTGGCTGGCCAGACCCTTACCAAATATGACATCCTGTGGGTTGGGTAACTGATTTAAAATATTGTCCGTAGACCAGAATCTTGGCTGCGCATGTCGTTCATGCTTGCCATTGAACTTAAGACTTCTCCTCCATCTATGATCATCTGGCAAGAAACGTTGATGGCCGATAAAACAAATCTTTCCATGAATATGGTCCGATATAATATCATCGTTACAAGTTGGGCATGCTTTATACCCTTTTGTACACCATCCAAAAATATCGCCATATGCAGGAAAATCGTTAACTGTCCAAAGCAGTGCTGCATGCATACGAAAGATGCCTCCTGCAACATGATCATATGTTTCGCATCCTTCTTCCCACAAATATTTGTAACTCTTCGATCAATGGCTCTAAAAATATGTCTATGTCTCTTTCAGGGGCACGGAGACCCGGGATCAACAAGGCCAATAGATTAAAAGGTGATTTCATGCACTTTCATGGTGGTAAATTATAAGAAAATACCATAACAGGCCACATACTATAAGTAGTACTAAGATTATCATATGGATTAAATCCGTCTGTTGCCAACCCTAGCCTGATATTTCGTGAATCAGCTGCAAACCATGGATGTTCATGATCAAAATGTTTCCATGCATCTCCATCTGATGGATGTCTCATGACATCATCATCAATATTGTTTTCCTCCTTATGCCATCGCATGTCACGAGCAGTATGCCTCGACATGAATAATCAATGCAATCATGGTGTAATCGGAAAGTACCGCAAAATCTTGCATGATATTTTTTTTTTCTTCTTATCCTTACCACGACTTTCTTTCCATCTGCTTGAATGACAAATCGGACATGCTTGTAGATCTTTTTTATCCTTCCGAAACAGAACACAATCATTCGGACATGCATGTATCTTTTCACAGTGTAGGCCCAAGTCATCGACTCTCAAACCGAGTCCTTTCAATAATTTTTTGGCTTCATAATGACTTGACGGAAGTAACTCTCCCTCTGGCAGTAAGTCCTTCAAAAATTTGAGCAACCAATTAAACGAGTTGTTTGACCACTTACCAAGTGTCTTCATGTGTAATAACTTTATTACGGCGGACAACAGAGAGTACTTCTTACAACCAGGATAAACATCACTTTGTGCATCTCTTAATAGATGCTCGAATCTATCATTTATAGATATATTACTGTCCTCTTCAGCTTCTTGTCTCAAAATGGAATGCTGATGTTCTGCTCTCGCTTCTACATTTACTTCAAATAATTCGGATGAAGATCCTCTAAAATTTCTCTATCTTCTTCACCAAGTGTTTGTCTTTCACGACAGCATGATCCACCGACTGACGACGGATTTATGGGACTCCTGGACAACATGCTCGAGCTAGTTGACAAATCTTCACCATGACAAGTCCATCTCTTGTAAGTCACATCTATACCGTGTTCGTATAAATGATTCTGAATGTCCGATAAGGTATACCAAAATAAATTTCTACATCGACGACATGGACAACGAGCTTTTCCATCTTCTCTAGTATGATTGGACGCCACATTCATAAAAGTCATCACACCCGTAATATACTCGGGACAGAACTTATCACGCAATGACATCCAACCACGATCCATACCTACATATTTATGATGCAAACTATACAATCAATTTTATGTAATAATAGTTGACTAACATCTTATATCTCCTACCTATAGGGTGATGGTCCTATTCCATTCAGGAACGTAAGAATTTAATATTGCAATACATGTCTTCTATACCAAAAAAATTTCGACAGTATTTCGACGCAGTTCTCCAGATACACAAGCATTAAAATTGTGCTATGTATCCAGAGAACATGATCGAAAATACCGATAAAACTCTGCGATATAGAAGCATATGTGTTGCAATATTAAATTCATTCACGTGCCCAAACTATCCACGAGGACAATTTGAGAATAGTGTGTAAAGCACCAATATTTTTTTCATAAAAAAAATATTGGTTTATGCACGCTATCCTCGAACGAAAATTCTAAGGCTTATAAATTTGTTATGCTATAATTAATATATTATTATTAAAAATATTTTTATTTTTAAAATATTTTTAAATCATGATTAAAATTAATTATATCAAACAAATAATTATATCTAACATTATATCTAATTACTAAAACAATAAATAATTACTTCTAATGGCTAAAATTTATTAAGAAAAAAATTAAAAAATATATAAATTAAAAAAATGGTTCTCACCTTCAACTCTTCTATGAACAGTGATGGTGACAGTGACGGCAACCGACGATGGCGGTGGCGGCCCGGCGGCGGCGGCCCTACGAAACCAGACAAGCCAGGTAAGGAATCGACCTTCAACTCTTTCTCAGGTAAGAGACTGAGAAAGAAAATGAGGGAGGGAGACAGGGGATGGAGGGGTCGACCAGCGGCGACTGCCTTGCAGACGCTACGGCGGCGGGGGACGGGAGGCCGAAGCGGTAGGCGGCGGCGGGGGACGGGAGGCCGAAGCGGTAGGCGGCGATGGGGGACGGGAAAGGGTAGGAGGCGCTCGAGGAGCTTGAGCTTGGGGAGGAGATTGGAGGGGACATTGGTGGCGAGGACAGTAGGGCGGCGGCGGACGAAGGCATGGAGCTGGCGGGGGGAGAGGCCGGCATGGCGGCAGAGGAAGGCGAGGATGGCGTCAGGCTTGTCGGGGGTGGTGATGTGGAGGAGGGATTTGGAGGCGATGAGGGCCTTATCCTTGGAGTAGCCCAGACGATCCATCAGGTACTCTGCCATGAAGGGTAGAGGAGAAGAGGAGGAGGTAGTCGTTTCGGCGGCGGCCGACGAGGAAGAATATGAGGAAAGTATGGAAGGAGGAGGAAAGGGAGGGAGGAGAGGTGGCCACCACCTTCGTTTTATGAACAACATGCTTTCTTAGTTTCTCCGGGGCAAGGTGAAGGGGCTCACTGGACCTGGCTTTGCCCTAATCTCTGCTCGCTGTTCGGCTTCTGTTTGCAGTATGGCCAAAGATTGACTGCAAAATCTTCGACCATTTTCTTCAATGGGGAACAGCCGGCGCTGCAGCTCGAGGTGGAAGAGGGGCAAAAGAGGAGGAAGAAGATGAAGGAGAGGGCTCTAGGATTAGGGTTTCGAGGGATTGGAGGGAACCGGAGGGAAGGAGGCAGAGAAGAGGGAGGATTCGAGGGACCGGGTTTGGGAGGGGAGGAGGAGGAGGTCGGAGTCGGAGAGCAAGCGAAGGGAGAGGGAAACGATGGAGGCGAGGAGGGAGAGGACAGGCGAGAAGGGAAACGGTGGGGGAGGGAGGGAGATGGCGACACAGTGGAGACCGAGAGGGAGACGGTGCGTAGAGGAGAGGGTGGCGAGGTGGGAGGGAGATGCGCGCTGGGAGGTGGGCTCGATCAGCGATGGGGGGCGGGCTCGAGCGGCGACGGTGGCAGGGAGGGAGGGCTCGACGGCGATGGGGAGGGAGAGAGAGAGAGGATGGTGGCGGGGAGGGAGAGAACTTACCGGGAAGGACGACCGACGATCGGGGAGGGAGGACTGTCGTCGGAGATCGGGGAGGGAGAAAATTTGGATGACCGCGGCGGAGATCGGAGAGGGAGAAATCAACAGGTTTATTTTCCATTAGGGCAAAATATCAAAGGGGTTTTTTTTTAATTAAAAAATATGTAGCGACGAAATACATTCATTGCTAAAAATAAATATTCTGTCGCAAAAAAATATATTTTTTACAACAAAAATTTTTTCGTCGCAAATGATTAATTTTTTGCAACGAAAATTTAATTTCATCGCAAATATAAAAAATGGTCGTAAAATCAAGTTTTTCGCAACGAAACAAATATTTCGTCGCATAAAATCAAATTTTTTGCGACGTAATTATTTTCGTAGCAAAAAAAAAATAGCAACGAAAAATTTTTCCGTCGCCAAAAAAATTATTTTTTTGCGATGAAAAAAATTTCGTCGCTAAAGATCAATTTATAGCAACGAAATTTAAATTTTTGTCACAAAATATTCAAATTTTTTCAACAAAATAAAATTTAGCGACGCAATAGTTTCGTCGCTAAATATAAATAAAATTGATCGCAAAAGCCTTTCTTTTTTGCAACGAAATATCAATTTCATCGTAAAAAATATAATTTTTTTGCAATAATTTTTTTTTGTCACAAAAAAATATTTTTTTACTATGAAAAAAAATATTTCATCACAAAAAAAATTATTTTTTACAACGAAAAAAATGTTCGTCGCTAAAAATCAATTTCTAGCAACAAAAATAAAAATTTCGTTGCAAAAGATATAACTTTTTGCAACGCAATTTTTTTCGTCGCAAATACCTGATTTTTGGGGACGAAATTTAAATTTCGTTGCAAAAGCTTAATTATTTGTGATGAAATAAATTTCGTCGCTAAAATTTCGTCGTTAAAAGTCAAATTTTTTGTAGTGAGTGGTAGTTACATGGTCCAATTAGATGGGGTAGTGTAAAAAAAATAGGAACTCATAATTTGACTGCAGGATATTATAATATGGCCATAGGATGTAATAATTTTTTCAGAAGAGGAAAGATATTTTTATCATTTAAAATTTCAAACAAAAAAATGAAATTATAGGCATTAAATCGTATTAGAAAGTGGTGGCTACATGGCCCAATTAGATGGGTGGTGCATTTTTTCTACACCGGATGTGGTGTATAAAGAATTTTTTTATTGAAGAATCTTTGAAATATCATTAAACTTACATGGATGTTAATTTTCATCAAGTGTAGTTTCTTCACTTGTATTGACAAAAGAAAAATGTTGGATTATGGTATTATACAATTATTAGTATCCGGTAATAGAATAGAATGAAAGACAACAGTTAAAGTTACTAGATACATGGTTCTTTGTTGATGGTATTGTTAGCAACTTTTTGTATAGATTATGCAGAGTTATATTGATCTGTTTTATTTTTTTTTGCATAAGAAATAATTGGAAAAGAAAGTTCCTAGTATAGGTACATTGCTGAGTTTTGCTTGGTGATATTTTTGTAAGAGTGTTTTTCTTTTTTTTTTTGAAAAAAGTTTTACATGAATTTATTTTTCGAGAGTTGAAACCAGAACTTCTTTTGAAATTTGGAAAGAAAAAGATCTGACACTGGAACTTTGATACAAATTCTTGGATAGAGATTCACCTACCTAAAAAATTTTGGTTACTTTGAAATTATAAATATGATTATTAAAGTCTTATGAACCAAACATGATTTAGAAGGTATATATGCATTAAGGATCTTTTCAATAACAAGTAGAAGCCCAAATCTATCAAATCTTATGTCCATAGCAAGATTGAGCACTAGAATACCAATTCATCGCTAACCAATTTTTTACATATAATAAAGATTGCAATACCAGTTTCATCTTGAGTAGTTGTGTTTAATTTATCCCTTCCAAAGTTAAATATGTAGTAGACAATTCAATTCAATAAAAAATAAGTTTATCTATTTTCAATATATATTTTCCATTCTTTTCAGAGGAAATTAAAGGCTGGTTCATTTATGGACCATGCCTTAAGTTATCTCCTATTGATTGACTTTGTAGCATCTAGTCTACAAAAAAAATAATTTTAATTTTTAGTCCCTAGAGGATAATTATGCCCTTTGTAATTTCTTAATCCCTAACGCTCTTTCTAACTTCCCTGCTCCCAATTCATTGAACTCCACCTTTCTTGCACTATATTGTGCATTCCTCTAACTCTGCCATCTCCCTCTATCTTCCCAACCTACAACTCATCGTCTCTCCAACATCTGTTAACTTGGAAGTCCTCATCCTCATCATGTTATTCGGGCCAATTGGTACCACCATCTTTATTTATAGTGGTGCATTTTCTTCTCGATCCTCTACCTCCTTCTATCGTCCGACCTATAAGTACAATCTTTTCGACATGAATCCCCAACCAATTGCCTTTGTCTCACTATTTCCATTCATAGCAATTGTTAACACTGGACAAAGAGAATGTAAAAGTCTCGATCCATAGAATTTTAGTGGAATTTGAAAATAAGAAGAGGACTACAAGCATAAATGATTAATTAAGCTAAGAGTATGAAGTTTGATAAGTTCCACAATATTACAATTCATCAATGTAAAGTCACCCATCCAACAACAACCCCTTCCAAGATATTCCAATATTGGCCATCTGATAATACTATGATGATAAAGGATGGCACACAAAAGCTCATGCATTTATTTTTCATAATTTATTTAAACTTTTCCATCTAATGTATTTATTTAAGAATATAATGAGATGATTATACTCTGAGAGGTGTAAATATATGATATCAGGTATATGTTATATACCGAATCATAATCTTAGATTTAAGCCTAGATAACTCAACTTAAAGTTTTAATGTGAAAGAATTTAAGTAAAAATAAGTTAATTTTTCTTTTTTTTTCTATCTAGAAATTTTTGTGAGAGGATAGTGTGTCATTTTCATCATACAAAACCATATTTGGCATCCTAGGGACTCTCCAATAAATTTTTAAATAATATATGTGATAACATTTCTCACACAATATTGTTCTAGTTGTCTGAAGTAAATCTTTTAGTATATAATAGAGGATAGATCTAAGACTCCATATATAACTATTCTCTTTATATGGGGCATGAAGGATCTAATTGTTGGGATGCATAGGGGTTTCATGCATGTATTTTAAAAATTTTTCAGTGGAAAAATATTAGATTAAACTATTTAATCTACAAGTACATATATAAGATCTGATCTTAAAATTCCTACAAACGGATCGATGACATGAATTTATATATATATAAATTTTGAATCTAAAATACAAGCATGTGAACTAAAAATAGCATTTAATAATAGATCTAATCTACTACTTCTAGGGTTCCAAATGCAATATCTGAACGTAGATAGTCGAATTTTACGATCGAAAATATAGATCTAAAAATTCTCTCTGATCGCTCGTAGCCACACAAGCATCTGACCTCTACGGATGGTCCACATGAAGTTTTCAGACCGATCAGCCCTCCACGGGAGTGCTAGCTCGCGCAGTTGGTTTCTGACGGCAGATCTGATTTGAGTTCTTCCTTCAATCGCCTTGAACCTTTTCAATATCGAAGATGAATCAAAAGAGGATGCTGAATGGTAGAGAAAACTAGATGAAGACTCTCTTCTCTTTTGTTTTTTTCTCACCCAAAAATCTTAGAATGGTTCTAGGTCGCTCACCCAAAAGGAGATCGGTCTCTTCTTTTGTTCACGCCAAGAAAGAAGGAAACCCACCCAAACCTCACATCCCAAAGAAGGATTTTCGACCTTCTTTCTCTCTAATATCTCACAGTAAAAAGCTCTCCTCTTTTGACATACAAAATTGTGGCATTTGTATGATTGTCGCACAAACCAGATAAGACAGGATAAGGGCTGGAGTTTGTCGCAATTCAAATCATTTTGAATTTCAATTTAACTCCCAATTTTTTTCACCCTTATCTAACTTAAAGAGAGACTTAATAAAAAAAATTGGGTATGAAAATCAATTGAAAAGATTTTTTTTTTCTCACACATAATGAGCTCCTTCAAAAACAGCCAACGTGTGGAAGGATATGGATAAGGTTTTAAGTTAAAATTCAAACCATTTTGAATTCAAATCAAAACCAACCAATTTCTATCCTTAATGGGTGATAAAAGAAGGGTTATTTTTTGATTTTTTCATACATAAATTGATTTTATGCAGTGAGAAAAAGTGTGAGATAATTTGGTGGCGCAAGAGAGAGAGTCCCACTCATTTGGGACACTAAGGTTTAACCAATTAGATTTCTTTTAAATCCAATTCAATTAAATCCAAATAAAATATGATGAATCTAATCTAATTAGGCTCCTATAATTTTAATTAAATTTGATCAAATTAATAAATTAATTGAGTCATAGATCCAATCAAATCAAGATCATTTCTTTCTTACCGATTAGGTCATCTCATAACCTAATCAGACTTGACCTGATTGAATCCAATTCAATCAAACTTGATCCAGACTTTAATGCTCAATTAAATTAAGCTAATTAGTAATCTAATCATTAATTAATCCTTTATTAATAATAGAGTCTAAGTCTAGTGGGACTCTTCTCTAGAGTCTCCATTCAGTTGAACTCTTCAGCAAAGTCTCCGTCCAATGGGACTCTTCAGATTAATCATGTAATCGAAGAGAAACTTCTAATGCGTGTGACCCCATAAGTTCGTACCTAAGCCGGTAGCACAGGAACTGATTCCTGCACTAATCGGAGTAACCATCTAGCAATGGTACCCGATGTCCGGATAGACCGAATGTATGCAAAGCAATACTCAAGAACTTATTTGGATATAGTTACCATATAATTCATCCCTTTGACCCTTAATGCTAGGATGACTTAGAGTTTAAACTATTAACTCTTAATAGTACATCCATTATGTGTCTCAACCTAATAAATCTTGTGACTCTTTATAAGGATTGTCCTGGCCAAGGTCTTACTAAATTGAAATACAAAGTATTCTCTTCAATCTCTTGGAGTGGTCAATTCCATCTTGACTCACACACCGACTTCACAAGTACTTGATTGTGTCTAGAAACCTTTCAATCCTGAATTAGAAATTTAGGTAGTTCGATATCAAAGCACAGTGAGTTACTTGCAAGTCACTGTGGTGATCTCAGATCAGAGGGATACTTATACCCATATTCCTTTGGAGTGACTCTTGATTATAGAGTACTCTGAAGTTGGTCATGTTCCATGAAATATACTCCTACATTTCACCTGCATGCCATACCAGCGTCTTCACGCTACTTGGTTAAGAGGACAACCAACCTATATGGCATACAATGACCTACACTTGATATATCTATCGTTCTAGTAATAGCATATCATTTAATCGTAAACTCATTTAAGGACTAAATGATAAATCTTCATTTATCAATTTAAAATAGTCTTAAGGACTTTCATCATAACATAGAAGTTCGATATAGAAAATGTACAAGCTTATGATGAAAATTATCAAATAAATATTTTATTAATTAATTCATATATAATTACATCAATTAGCACAACCGTCAACAGACTGATGATTGACTTTGGGACACATTTTCCGATACTAATGATATAATATTGCCACTTTACTATGTGCTATGCATTATAGACTTGAAGAAAACTCTATAACATGTTTGGTAGGAGGTAGGTTCAAGACTCTAAAAGGAACTATTCATTTATTAGCAAGGGTTCAAATATCAATCATATCGTCTTCTCAATAGATAACTATATTAGTCAATGTTGATATCCATTATTGTTATTGTTCCACAATCCATAACTTGGATCTTATCATTTAGATCATAATGGCCCTAAATGATCTAGATCCTATCCTTGGATTGGGATCAATTTAAGATCATGAGTTGTATGTACACTTTTTTGTTTCCTTTCATCCACTTTATAGTTGACTCATATTTTTATATAATAAGTATTGTTTGAATGTAATTTGTGATATATAGATAGAAAATAGCAAAGCTAAAAAAGGAGAAACATAAAATCCAAAGAAGAAAAGAATGCTTCAAGTTTGAAAAAAAGCAAAGCACCTTCTATTGGCCCCAAGAATACGGTCAACAAAAGATGCTACTTCAGCTACTTCATAGACTTCATAGTCATCCTTGTTAAGTCCATATCTTAAAAGTAGAAGCAGATAATGACTAGCACTCCATTTAGCCACCTGCAAGGATTTTCATATATCAGGCAAAGTGGCCCACTCCTAGATGCTTTGCTCTCCTTCTGGAATGATGAGTAGAAGGATTTTTGGTTTGGTAAGATACAGATGTCTTTTATAGGGAGCGATTTTACCTGCATCTTTCATTTAAGGGCCTTGGATAATGAGGTTGAATTGAAGAGGAAGGGGAGGCTTTGGTCGAACATCATCACTCAATTTTTTATGGCGAGCATAAAAAAGCTACTAGGGATACCTTAAAAAATAAATGGAAAATTCTTGTCAGAAAGTATGGGCTGCAAGATGTAGAGGATTTCATAAAGTTATGGGTCCTATATGTTTTTTCATTACCCTACCATGAACTACGACATTCTTAAGGCATTATGTTCATATCTTAATGATTTGGATCACTTAGAATCATATGGTTGAGGTCTTGCAATTTTTGCTTTTCTTCTAAAAGTAGATATTTATTGTAGCATAGAATGTGAGGAGAAGGAACCTAACTAGCAAAGATTCTGCTAGGTATGATGGCTACATGATTGCTTTAGTGGTAAGTATCTTTATATTTGTTTGTAATTTAATTGCTAAGAGAGATATTAGTTTCAAAGTGTAATGGTACATTGGTTTTTTTAGTAGGCATGGGTTGTTGAGCATGCCAGTAGCCTTTTGGAAAATCACCAATTGTCATTCATGGAATCATGTCTCTTGCATTAGATCAATGCCCTAGCTATTCCCTCACAAGGTGGAGGCAATCATCAAAGTTATGAAGAAGCTAAAAAGATTTGAGGTATATAGTTATTTTTGTTTGTATCTATCATTGTAATTTTTTCAAGCCAATGTATAAGTTTTTTTTTTGTTCATATTAGATGATCAAAAAGTTAGAGTCTACAGGGGAGGAGTTGCACTTTTAGAGCCTAGGGAGGAGTTGCACTTTCTCTTACAAGAAAGGCCACATGGACAGGCTTCAATAGAGGAGCAAGGTGATGAGAGATCATAGGAGCAAGTGTAGGAGAGATGAGAGGTCTCTTCATACTCTTATTTCTTTGTACGGTACACTTATCTTTATGTGGCATACATTTATTTCTATTTGATAGATACATATTATATGCCGGCATATAGTTGTCCACTTAACACACATCTATCATATCTCTGCATATAATTATTTTGATGTTACACATACTTAGCATCATCCACACCTTTTTTCTTGTTTGTTTATTATATGACGACACTACCATCATTAATAACAGTAATGAAGGAAAATGAGAAAAGGAAAACTGAAAACAAAAAAAACAAAAATCTATGTTCTCCATCATTGGCTTCTCATTATCTACTTCCTTCTTTCTAATATTCATCAATCGCAATCTAATTTGTCATGTTGATCGATTGAATTTCTCAGCAGAAGTGATCATTGTGGTGGTAGCTGAACCATCAAAGGGCTCATGGTCACCTTGAGATCTTATTGGAGGGTGGAGTAGAGATTGGATAGAAGGTAATAGATGGTGTCCAAAGCTCAAATTGGTCAAGCCACAACCATTGATAAAAATGTTCAAGTCTTTTGGCCCCTTGATGAGAGCTATGTATGTGGTAGAAGAGATGGTGTAGACGATGGCATAAGTGACGTAGCTAAAGATGGAAGTGGTGGCATGGCGAGAGCGAAGGTGAAAGTTGACGCTATAGGAGAGATGGCTAGAGGGGTTATATCTATTCTTAAATGATAATTTGTTACTCTTATTCAAATTTTATTCACATAATTAGATATTTCTATTTGATGTATGTGATGATATTTCATATTCTAATAATTAATTTGTTACTATAAATAAATTGATTCTTTGAACAGAAAGAAAAAATAAATATATTTTAATTCATTCTTTATGCTATTTTTATAACTTTGTTGATAAAAATATCAATAACTTATAAATTCCTATATTTACATATATTTTTTTTAAAACTTTCTTAAAATAGATAATTCATTATTATTATTCTAATACTATGATTATAGAGTTATGTGGTATTTAATTTTGACACATTGTTAGGTTTTATATTAGATTAATTTAAATAATTTTTAAATTTTAATATTTAATATAAGCTTTAATGGATTAGTGTGTTGCTATAATTTGGATAGTGGTATTCATTCTCATTCTTTATGATTATCTCATTAATGCAAGTTTATTATTGAATTCTACTTAAAATCTAATTTATATCCAAACAATTCGATTATATCTATAATTAAATAGAAAAACATGCATATGATTACTATCCAACTTGTATCTACAAAAAAAATATAGATATAGTTAACATCAGACTGTATCTGTGCCTGTTTATAATAAATATGGATGCTAATTTTGATATCCATATCCCTATACGTGGATGCTAAAAGATATGGGTACAAATATAAATGTACCAATATTGGATACTTATTCATATTTGATTTGTTTGAAGTTTTTGTTGGTTTTCTGATGAAATACGGTGCATTATTGCTGGTAGCATCATATCCAACCTAGTCAACTCTAATTGGGGTGCCGGAGATGATATGGAGTATATAGATTCTTCAAATTTGGAATTCACAAAAGAGCTGTATTTTTAGAGGATCGGACACTAGAGAAAGAAATATAAGGCGGACTTCATATTTTAACATATTTTTCTAGTGCCAATCTTAAAGCAGAAGTCAAAAAGTCAAAAGACTTCTCATATTACGGGAGTTGTCAGTCCCATGATTTGAAAAAAAATAAAGAAGGAAAGTTAAACGCACGTGGCATTCACTTTCTATCAAATCTTTCCTTCTATCATCTTTCTCATCAAACTCTCTTTCTTGCTCACGAGATCTCTTTTCTCCTTTCTATGTCTCTTTCTCATCATTCAAATTCTTCTCTTTTTTAAGACTCTACACCCAAGAGTTTATAGAATCTAAGAAATAATAAAAATATATTTTCTTATGTTAGATAAAGCTAAAAAGTTGTGCACTATGTACTAATATTGATGAATATTATCTTTTAAAATTTATATATCAAGTTATCTAAAAATGTGTATTGGCTTGCTAAATCATTTACGGCCCATTTGAATGTTCAAATCCAAAATCCCATGAGACTCATAGGTTTCAACCAGTGCAAATAGAAAAAAGAAGTCTGGGCTAGACTTATATTGCCAATACCTAGGGGCTTTTGGAGTGGACTGGCTCGAATCTCATACAGAAAAAAATAATCTATTCCATGAAAGATAGTCTTGAATAGTTATAGATATAGGCTCAGCCTAGTCTCTAATTCAATATTTTTTGATGGTTGTACTAGCTCAACCTATAGATTCTATAAAATTTTGGGCCTAACCATTCAAACAGACTCTTAATTTGCTTGATATATATTTCATGGCCATATAATGCATACTAGTAAAAAACATGTTTTCAAAATTATCTATTGATTTACTTAGAGATGCTTATTGGATCACTGTTGGATATCTGTCCAAGAAGCTTGTAGTGTGTATCAAGAAGTCGATGAGTATACATTACTCGATTATGTAGTGTATACTGAGAATTATAATATTTGAAAACTATCTATCAATTTACTTAAAAATGTGTATTGAGATGCTAGATAACTAATTTGTTTAGTATATATCGCCAGATTATGTATTATATATTGACGTATATCATGTTTCGAAAACTATATATCAATTTATCTAGAGGTAGATGATTAATTTATTTGGTATATATTATCTGGTCATTTATCTAAAAGAAAAAACTATATTTGGAAAATGCAAAAGAAAGAGATGCCATGCATGATTTTTTTTTCCAATCATAGGATTGATGATTTTGTTAATAAAAATTTTTGATCTTTGAACTTTTGTTTTAGGAACATTTTATCGATTTAATGTTTAATTTAAAAAAATTATCACAATAATGCTCTTTCAAAAGTATTTACCAAACTACTGTCTGGAACAAAATCATCCTATCATAGGAGGACTTTATGTACTGGTTTAGCACTCTTACTGTAGTCCTACTGCCAGCATGGATACACAGCACGAGTCGCCCTATGGTAGGGCGACACTACAAGTCGCCCTAACATAGGATGACTCTATAAGTAAATTATATATTATAATATTATATATTATAATATTATATTATATAATATTATTATAAATTATTTAGTAATATATTATATTAATATATAATTATATTATTTTCTTATTGTATATTATTATAATGTAATATAATATATTAAAAAAATTATATTATATTAATATTTTATTTTAATAAAATAAAATATAATATATTATATTATTATATATTATCATATTATATTAAATATACTTTTTTGAGACATAAATTCTAATTTTTCCAACTTTGTTTATAATTAACAGGGTAGGATATTTTAGAAATGATGAATAATTCCAAACTCCAACCATATAATCTATATCAAGGTCGACAATTAATTTTTTATGTAACCAACAAAAATTATAACATGTGCTTTCAGATTAAAAAAAATTTATAACATTAATTTTAAAATAATATAACCCAATAATTGATGATTATAAAATTTTTTAGCAAAAAAAAAATATACAAGTATCGAACTATCAAGAGGCATGAATATTAAGATATTGGGGCCTCCTTCACATCCGCCTCTCGTTAATGCATGTCATCTCTGGCCACTGGCATGATGGCTCAGGCACAGTATCGATCAGTAGGATGGGAGGTGATGGCATGCTCGGTCTATCAATATGTACCTGACGTCCATCTCGAAAAACTCTCAATCGACCCCTGTCTCTGGCCCTCCCATACTGATCGATGTGCTGCTCATTAGATCGATACGATGTGTTTCCTGACTCACTCATCTTCGATGATATAGATGCATCATCTATAGGGAGGTCGATGTCTGAGAAGCTAGAACATGAGGTGTGCTGGGCATATGAAAAGGTACTCGGATCATCCGTCGATAACACAGTCTAAAGTCATCTATCTTCTGAACGACTCGCATAGTATCGATAAGACCGTCTATAACATTGGCAAGTGCTCGGTCTTTTCACTCAACAGTGACTGAATGGAAGTCGCTCCTTACTGTATGGTATAGCAACATGATCTTCTGAAACTGTCAATATGAAAAAGAAAATAAATATTTTTCATAAGTATACCAATAACAACATAACAAAATGAGACAAAAGTAAAATGTACTTACCACAATATCCATCACGCTGCCCGAAGGATGGAACCTCATCTTGGGCCACTCACGCATTAATGGCGAGATGAATCACTTAGTGATGCTCATGTACCACTGCAGAAATAGATCATAATAATCCATCATGGAGAGCATGGGTGGACCAGCTACAATCAAATCCTTCCGCCACTCTCATGCATCAATATGCTCCCAATGCTTTCGAATCCAATCGTGGCGATGCCGTCCTCGTTGATCCAAATTGTGGAGAGCGTCACGAGTGTCGCATGATGGGGGGACGTCCTAATGCATATCAAACTGTCGCATCACGCACTTCGAATAATAAATCTCTATGATGTTGAAGCAAATGACAAGTACACATGTCTTCTATACATACTGATCTGATCGACATACCTCGGAGAATGCGGCCAATATCTTTGATGTGTAAGGCACCCATACCATTTGACCGTTGCACTACTAATTAAGCTGATCCCTATAGTATATGACTGTGTATGGCACCGGATTGCTAGCACCATTCAGTCGAGTCCTTCATCTATCCAAAATGAAGTCACTATATTATTATGTAAAAATATGCAGTCATTTATCAGATAAAATCAGTGCTACTGGTTACATACCTGCATCCTAGTGGATCAGCCTGGTCTGCTATATGCCATCAAATGAACCCTCAAAATCAGCATCATCCACATCTAACGGGCCATATCCTGCTACCTCACCTCCCACTACCGGTTGGTGGGCTCCTACCCTAGGAAGCACCTGATCTAACCGTCCGACATGTAAATGCTTCCATATCCAAAGCTAAAGCAACACCAATGGCCCTGCTATCTCACATGCATCTAGTCTGGTGGCCTTGTAGAGCTCGCGATACAAAAAAGCTAAGGTAGCACTACCCCAACTCCACTACCCACATGCATCGAGATCACATAGCAGGGGTAAGCACAACAATTGTGTAGCGAAAATTTAGTGCAGGGGTAAAATGATAATTTTAAAATTTTTTCAAAATTATTATTTTATAGTAGAATTATTAATTAATCTCATTAATTAATACTAATTAACCCTACACTATGATCTAAATATGATACAACAGCATGCATTTAAATTTGAAATTCAAATTTGAATCAGTAAACCTTTTATAGTACTGTGTTCAAAACACATCACCTTTTGCGGGTAGTCGATCATCGTAATTCAATCACCGTCGGGGGCTCTGATCATCACGTCGCAGCCACATAAATATCTGGCCTCTGCGGATCATCCACACGAAGCTTCCGTCTGATCAGCTCCTCACGAATGCTAGTTTGTGATTTCACCCTTTTGATGGCAGATGTTGATCGAACTCCTTCGATCGATGTGTGCCGACTTCTCGGATGCTCCGGATCATCTGCACAGTTGTTTGAGAGGCTGATGGATCTCTCTCTAAAATTTGGTAAACTCACGACACTCGTGGCACACCAATCTCACTTCCCGAACCCTAGGTAGAAACCCTAGGGTACACACTAGAAACCCTGCGCCCAATTTTCTCTCTTTTCTTTCTTTTTTTCTCAGAAGGTTTTGGACCTTCACCTCACACACAAGCCTTCCTCACACCCCACTTTCTTTTTCGTAATTTTTTTGCACACGCCCCACCTTTCTGCCATTTTTAAAACAACGTCGAACGTGTCTTATCCGCGTGAGAGGATAAAGACAAGTAGTTACACATTTGAATTCAAATCAAATTTGAATTCAAACGAAAACCAACTTATCCCTATCCTTTTGGGCGTGAGAAGAGAAGGGGCGTGAATCTTTGTGCGTGGAAAATATTTCATGAGAAACCTTTTCTCGTGTAAGTAATGTGGCACACAAAATGGATAAGGATGAAGGGGCAAGTGATAAGTTATCCATTCAAATTCAAACATGCTTTGAATTTGAATGGCTAACTAATTATTTTATCCATCCATATGGCGCACAAATGAGGGCGTGGGGAAGGGTTTTGCATGAGAAAAATTTTACGAGAAGTTTCTTCTCATGAATTCAAATGGGTGCAAGGAAGTTAGGTGTCGCAGGGAATTTAAAACAAGATGGTTTGATTCAAATTGAGCCAACCTAGTTTAAAATAGATTAAGCACAATTAGACCAGATTAAATCCAACATAATTAGCTTAATTAGACTCAATAAAATTCTAATTAAATCAAAAATTAACTAAGCCTAACCCGTGATCAAATCAGGGACTAAACCACCTTAGCGATTAGGTCAACATTTAACCTAATCGGGTCAATCCAAACTGAATCCAATTCAATTGGACTTGATCCAAAAATAATTACTCAATCAAATTGAGTTAATTAGCAATCAAATCACTAATTAAATCTCTCATAAATATTGAGTCCAAATCCGATAGGCAATCAGGCATCAGAGACCATCGATATGAAACCCTGATCAAAGAATTCAAATTTCAAATTTGAAATTTGAAATTCAAAATTTTGACCCCGGTACCCAAAATGTGTGGAACTCATGATCAGAGAATCCTAATTCTCAATCATAGAGTCCCAGACAGATAAGACTCATAATCAGCCATCAGATCAGAAAAAAACCTTTAATGTGTGTGACCCCGCAGGTTCGAACCTAAGCCGGTAGCACAGGAACCAATTCCTGTACTAATCAAAGTGACCATCTAGCAATGGTACCCGACGATCGGATAGGTCGAATAATCGTAATCGTAACATTCAGAACCTACGTGAATATGGTTACCGTATAATTCATCCCTTTTGACCCCTGTGTTTAGGATGACTCAAGGTTAAACTGTCAATCCTGATGATATCATCCGAATCGTGCTCAACTCAATTAGTCCTGTGACTCCTCACTAGGACTATCCTGACCAAAGTTTTGCTAAATTGAAACACGACTGTACACAGCTCTAAACTGGAGTGGTCAATCCCATCTTGACACACGCACCGACAAGTCAAGTACTTGACTACACCCAGCAGCCTTCCGTCATTGAATTAGAAATTCAGGTAGTCCAGTGCCTAAGTGCAGTGAGTTGCTTGCAAGTCATCGTGGCGGTCTCAGGTCGGAGGGATATTTATACCATATCCCATCGGAGCAAATCTTGACAGCAGAAATAGCTCCGGAGTTGGTCACGTTCAGTGCAGATGTACCATTATATCTCACCTGTATGCCATACCAGTGTCTCCACACTCTTTGGTTATGAGGACAACCAACCCATATGGCACACAACGACCTATGCTCGATAAACGTTGTCGTCCTTGGTAACAACATATCATTTGGTCGCGAACATGTTTAAGGACTAAGCGACAAATCCTCCTTTGTCGAGTCTAAATAGTCCTAAGGACTTCACCACAACACAGGAGTTCATTAGAAGATGAAACATTTATGATGAAAAAATATCCAAATAACTTTTATTTATTTATAATTCATGTACTAATACAAAAGGAGCACAACCGTCAACAGGCTGACGATTGGCTTCGGGACACTATTCCCAATAAATTGTACATAGGAATCGAATTTATCGATGAATAGATGACCACTGATAAGGCAAAAAATAAATGCTTGCGCATGCCTCCGCACAGTCTCATCATCTACATCATCCGGTTAGTGGTAGAATGTATCGCGAAGCCAGTGAAATCTCAGTAAAAACCCCGACAATATCGGCTCTGGCAGTCTAATCCCAAATAACTCCTCACATAGATTTGATCAGATAATCTGTGTAGTACTGATGATGGCAGGCCCATGCATCCGTAATCCAAGAAGAACGGTAATATCCTGCAAAGTGATCATCGCCTCTCCGATGCGTAAGAAGAAAGTGTGAGTCACCTGATGCCATCGCTCTGCCATGATTGTGATGACGGCTCAATCCAGCTGCATATCACAAACTCTAAATATTTCATAAAAATCAAATGTATGAAGTACTGTCGGATCCTCTGATGTGGCCACTAGGCATGCATGGCAGTCGAGCCTCTATGTCTACAGCGTAGGGGAAGAGTATATACTGTCGCTACGGTGTCGAGTCTGGAGATAGAGCATGGTAGGGTCAGTCGGCCACGGATGTACATTAGAGTTTGAACTAGCCATGCCTGAGGTGCAAAATATAAAAATGAGCATATGACAAAGGTAGTAAGAAACATCAAAGATGGTAAGAAATATCAAAGATGATAAATAGCGAATATTAACAATAGGATCATTTCATAATTTTTTGCAAGCGTTTACATGACATGATTATATAACCAAAATAGTTTAAAAATAGTATAAGTGATACATAAAGATAGTCCACATATCACATAAAAAAAAAAGATAAATCAGCACCATTGAGGCCATCTGTGCCGGTTGTGCCCTATCTCCTTATACAATACACATCGTATAATATTTTAGCACTCCATTACATCCATATCATTTCGGATCCTCCTCGATTATGGACGTCCCTTTCTTTGTCTTCTTATAAACAGGTGTGGTATAAGTCTAGGTGCAGTCCACTCAGGCCAATAATATGGACTTTTTAGAGGATGAAAGGTAGATACATGTGACTGCTCATAATATGCAATAATATAACAGTGTCAACGAACTGCTTCCAGTCTAAGTTCTCATTGGCACATATAGCAAACAAATGAGAGCATGGATAATGCAGTAACCGTCACTTCCTACATGTGCATATGCGTGTCCCTAAGTTGACTATCTGTGTATAATCAAGTTCATCAGGGCTATAATGCCTTCGTCTCAACCAAATTTTATGCAAATCCGGTTGGTTATTGTACTTAACCACACAATGCTCTCTGAACTTCAGCCGGCGTCCATTTAACTTTCATCTAATATTATCTATGAATATCCTACCGGCCTCACTTCTTCGTGCTGCAATTGCACATCTAACGCTAAACCACTTCAACAAGTGTTCGAAGGAAAAATGAACAAGAGCGATAATGGGCAATGTACGTGATGGGAAGCGTGGTGAGTGATGTGCATACATTTTTAAAATTTTGCAACAGAGCATATATAGATTAAATAATTTAATCTATAATACATGCTTAGATCAAATCTAAATCACCATATAGAATCTATAACATGAACTAATATGCATGTATGTACATCTGAAATATAAAATCAGTATATACTGAACATATCTAAGTGTAATTAGATCATATTTAATTCATATTTGATTACATCTAAAAATTAATTGAGATCAATATCTCATACCTGAGTGCGGATAGCAGATCACCACATTCAAAATTCGTAGTAGATGATTCTTTATGATGCTTGACAATCGCACACGTGTCTGACCTCTATGGGTATCCACACGAAGTCTTCGTGTTGATCGATCTTTCCGAAAGTACTAGCTCGCGAAGATACCATCCATTGACTAATTTGAGAGGAATGTGATAGAATTGAAGAATAAGAAGATCCTCTCCTTTTTTTTCTGGATCCATGCATCTGATCTCTACAATAGAGATCAAGAGAAGAACCCTTCTCAATTTCACATGTATAAGAGAGAATCTTTTTCTCTTTTTTTCATGCCCATAAGAAGAACTTTTTTTCTCTAATTTTCTATGATAAAAATCAAATCTAATCTGATTTCTCATATTGAAAATCATATAAAATTTTGAGATCTAGAAAAATTCAAAAGAAGAATCCAAGAGAAGAACCGTTCTTCTCTCTTCTTCTCCTTTTTTCTTCTTGATCAAGAACTCAAGAAAGCCCCAAATGCCCAACCAAATTTTTTTGATATTTTTTCTCTAAATTTTTATATTAAAAATTAGATCTAATTTAATATTTATTTAAAAAAAATTAGAAAAAGATCTAGAAGAAGAATTTCTTCTTCTTCAAAGCTGTGTGCTAGAAAGAAGATCCATCTTCTTTTTTGATCTAAAACTTCAAGAAGCCTCAAAACCAAATCAAATTTTTTTATAATATTTTTCTTCTAAATCTATATATTAAAAATCAGATCTAATCTAATTTTTATTTAAAAAATAAAAAAAAAATTGAGAGAAAATTTTCTTCTTCAAGGCTGCACGCAAGAAAGAAGACTCTTCTTCTTTCTTGATTTTTCTCTCCTTGGGAAGAGTTTTTTTCTCCAATTTTTTGTTGTATAACTAACAGAAAAGTCTCTTTTTAATGTCTAAAAATTAGTAAGAAAAAAATTAGAAAATATACTAAGAGAAGAGGAGAAACAGGATCTTGACGTGTGGGATGTTGGGGCGTCCAACTCTTGGATGCCCCCTTCTTGCTTTGGGCGACACGAAGAAGAGAGATGGGGTGCCTCCTTTTTTTCCACGGATGAAACAAAGAAGTGGGGCGGCACCAAAGAGGAGATTGGGGCACCTCCTTTTACATGGGAGGAAGATAAGAGATGGGGCAGCGCATCATAATAGGGCGTGAGGTATTTTTCATGTTAAAAGGAGAATGGAGTGCATAGATAAATATCACATGGGGTTTGGGTTTAGTCCTATTCCCCGATAGGATTCAAAATCTTATTCTAACTCTAACTAATTTTTGGATCCAATCCTAACCAATTTAAGAATTAGTTATAACAAACTAACTAATTGGATCTTGACCCAATTAAGCCCCAACCCAATTGGGAATTAGTTAGATTAAAACCTTATTGATCCAGGGATGGAGATCAGGTGCTTCATTTGATATTAGGGCTTGATCCAATCAAGCCTATTATTCAATAGGATTAGATCCAATCCAAGTCTATATAAAATTAATTGAATTATATTCAATTTAGAATAATTTCAAATTCATGCATCTCTGAGATCAATTGGAATAAGTTCTGTTATTCAATAGGGCTGCATCCAATTAATCCAAAGCCAATCTAATTGAATCCAATTCAATTAACTCTAATCTAATCTCCATTGCTCAATCAAATTGAGCCAATTAACAATCATATTATTAATTAATTATTCCTCTAATTTACTAACTATTAGTAAATAATTTATTATAACTTTTGCATAAGATTAATCATCAATCAAATTGATAATTAAACCTTTCAACAATTCATAATCGTTGATCAGCCATCTGATCAAACAAGTACTTCTATATATGTGACCCCATAGGTTCGAACCTAAGCCGATAGCACAAGAACAATTCTTGTACTAATCGATGTAACCATCTAGCAATAGGATATGACATCTGGATAGATCGAATGTATATCTAGCAACACTCTAAAATCCATGTGGATATAGTTACTGTATAATTTATCTCTTTGACACTTGATGCTCAAGGACGACTAAGGGTAAATTGTTAACTCAGAAAAAGTGATCTACATTGTATCTCAACCTCAAAAATCTTGTGACTCTTCACTAGGACTACTTTAGCCGAAGTTTTACTGAATTGAAACACAATGATGTATCATTTCCAATTTTACTTGGAGCGGTCAATCCCATCTTGACTCGCACTCAGACTTCACAAGTACTTGACTGTACCCAAAAACTTTTCGTCACTGAATTAAAAATTCGGATAGTCTGACACCAAAGCACAGTAAGTTACTTGCAAGTCACCGAGATAGCCTCAGGTCCGAGGGACACATATACCCATATCCCATCAGAGCAACCCTTGACAGTAGAGTGCTCCGAAAGTGGTCACGCTCAGTGAAATATACTCCTACATATCACTCATATGTCATATCCGTGTCACCACACATCTTGGTTAAGAGGACAACCAATTAATATGGTATACAACAATCTATACTTGATATAATTATTGTCCTTGTAACAATTGTATCATTTGATCGCGAGCAAGATTTAAGAACCACATGATAAATACTTCTTTATCATTTTGAAAGTAATTCTAAGGACTTCATTATAACATATGAGTTCTATTTTAGAAGATATATTCCTTATGATGAATCTGCCAGATAATATTTATCATTCTATAATTCATATACTTATATGGAGCACAATCATCTACAACCTAAATGATTGGCTTTATGATACATTTCCTAACAGTACGAGCCCCCTTCAACACCTTATTGAAGCTTTTGGATATATGGATATTCATTATTCCATACTATCTCCACATGTGTCACGCACCAACGATTATTTATTCAGATCATTAAGTGGATATATTTTCAGATATTGGAAGTAATTGGGCTATGTTCTATCAATGTGTTGCATGCTTTGATCAAACTTTCAGGACTGATTTTGCTTTGCAGTTTGATAGAAATAAGTAAAAAATGCAGTATCATGAAATTGACTGTTTTGGTTAGCCTCAATATATCTAAAACATAATTATGATACTCATATGGTGCTGTCCATCCAACAGATTTATCTGAAACAACAGCTAATATTTCTTTATGCCGGTCTGAACTTATATCAATCCCCATACAGTCACATATCATATAATAGCATAAATGCCATAAAAATCGTGACCAACTATTATGGCTCTCACCTTCATAAAAGGCAAATGCTAGAGGATAGATACTCCCATTTCTATCCCTTTCTACAGCTAGCATGAGAGTACCCTTATATCGATCGTATAGATGCGTTGTGTCGATACTAATCAATGGGCGGCAGAACTAGAAGCCCCAAATGCATAGACCAAATGCCCAAAAAACTCGATGGAATATCTCTATGTTTGTTTCTATTGCAGAAAATTTTATAAAATCTATCGCGGTCTCCTTGTTAGCACAATAAACTGTAACTAGCCAAGGACCCAATGTGTTATAGGACTCTATCCAATTTCCAAACAACTCGCCCATAACAAGTTATTTAGCTACATCTTCCTGTAAGACGCCTCACACTACCATGCATCACATATTTGATAGGCTAATATGGATATGGATATCTCTGTCCTGAGTAATTCTCTAATGATATCGATAATCATGCATGTATCAAGCTATGAATGATCTCACATCACATCTGTATTCAAGCATGTGTGTGGCCCTTTATATACTGTAATCTCCCACATTGCATTTTGGTCCGAAGAAATACATGAAGATGCCAACTGCAAGTATCAGTCTGTTTACACACGACGCTCTATTTAATCTTATCTGACTCGATGACTTGAAAAGAATGGTGGGTGCGAATGTCATATTATTTCTTGGTACATTGGACTTGTTCTTTCGACTCGAATACTATTCTCTTTGTTAACTCTTCATTACCACCAAAGAATAGATGATCTGGTAATGCTCCATGGGATGCGGCCTCATCGTCGTCGGATGCATCAACTAGCCTGAATTCAAAAATAAGAGATACCTCATGTGGTGGGACATCCTCTTCTGCACTAAACTCTCCACTATTATTGCCATCAGACTCTACATCATCATCTTCATCTTCGTTATTGGTAGGATTAGGATCATAACTATCAGTAATTTTATTTTTAAATAAAGTTGTATCGACCATTGGGGTTCTCAATTCTCCAAGTTCGACATGTGTTGCATGTGGCTGATTAAGTGGTACAGGTGTTGGGAATAGTATCCCAAAGCCAATCGTCAGCCTGTTGACGGTTGTGCTCCTTTTGTATTAGTACATGAATTATAAATAAATAAAAGTTATTTTGATATTTTTTCATCACAAATGTTTCATCTTCTAATGAACTCCTGTGTTATGGTGAAGTCCTTAGGACTATTTAGACTCGACAAAGGAGGATTTGTCGCTTAGTCCTTAAACATGTTCGCGACCAAATGATACGTTGTTACCAAGGACGACAACGTTTATCAAGCATAGGTCGTTGTGTGTCATATAGGTTGGTTGTCCTCATAATCAAAGAGTGTGGAGACACTGGTATGGCATACAGGTGAGATGTAATGGTACATCTGCACTGAACGTGACCAACTCCGGAGCTATTTCTGCTGTCAAGATTTGCTCCGATGGGATATGGGTATAAATATCCCTCCGACCTGAGACCGCCACGGTAATTTGCAAGCAACTCACTGCACTTAGGCACTGGACTACCTGAATTTCTAATTCAATGACGGAAGGCTGCTGGGTGTAGTCAAGTACTTGACTTGTCGGTGCGTGTGTCAAGATGGGATTGACCACTCCAGTTTAGGAGCTGTGTACAGTCGTGTTTCAATTTAGCAAAACTTTAATCAGGGTAGTCCTAGTGAGGAGTCACAGGACTAATTGAGTTGAGCACGATTCGGATGATATCATCAGGGTTGACAGTTTAACCCTGAGTCATCCTAAATATAGGGGTCAAAAGGGATGAATTATATGGTAACCATATTCACGTAGGTTCTGAATGTTGCGATTATGATTATTCGATCTATCCGATCGTCGGGTACCATTGCTAGATGGTCACTTCGATTAGTACAGGAATTGGTTCCTATGCTACCGGCTTAGGTTCGAACCTGCGGGGTCACACACATTAGTGGTTCCTTTCTGATCAGATGGCTGATTATGAGTCTTATGTATCTGAGACTCTATGATTGAGAATTAGGATTCTCTGATCATGAGTTCCACACATTTTGGATACCGGGGTCAAAATTTTGAATTTTAAATTTTGAATTTGAAATTTGAACTCTTTGATCAGGGTTTCATATCGATGGTCTCTGATGCCTGATTGCCCATCGGATTTGGACTCAATATTTATGAAAAGTTTAATTAGTGATTTGATCGCTAATTAATTCAATTTGATTGAGTAATTATTTTTAGATCAAGTCCAATTGAATTGGATTCAGTTTGGATTGACCCGATTAGGTTAAATGTTGACCTAATCGCTAAGGTGGTTTAGTCCATGATTTGATCAGGAGTTAGGTTTAGTTAATTTCTGATTTGATTAGGATTTTATTGAGCCTAATTAAGCCTAATTAAGTTAGATTTAATTTATTCTAATTGTGCTTAACCTATTTAGATTAGGTTGGCTCAATTAGGTTCAAACCACCTTGACTTTTCTCCCTGCGCCACCTCACTTCTTCTGTGCATATTTAAATTCACGAGAAGCAACTTCTTGTGAATTTTCTCCATGCAGAAGCCATCCCACGCCCACCCTTGTGCGCCAAATATCTGGATAAAAATAAGTTGGTTGGCCATTCAAATTCAAAAGAAATTTTGAATTTGAATGAGCAACCAACTAATCCATGCGCCATGATCTTATCTTGTGCGCCCCATATTTTACACGAGAAAATATTTCTCGTGTAAACTCTCCATGCACAATTCAACTCACACCCCTTCTCTTCTAACGCACAAGTGGATAGGGATGAGTTGGTTTTGCATTTGAATTCAAATTTGATTTGAATTCAAATGTGCAACCACTTATCTTTATCCTCTCACACGGATAAGACATGTTCGACATTGTTTTAAAAAGAGGAGAAAGATGGGACGTATGTAGAAATTTTAGGAGAGAAACTTTGGGGTGTGAGGAAAGTTTGTGCACAAGGTGAAGGTCCAAAACCTTCCGAGAGAAAAAGAAAGAAAAGAAAGAAAATTGAGCGTAGGATTTCTAGTGTGTACCCTAGGGTTTCTACCTAGGGTTTGGAAAGTGAGATTGGTGTGCCACGAGTGTCGTGAGTCCACCAAATTTTAGGAAGAGATCCATCAGCCTCTCAAGCAACCATGCAAATGATCCGGAGCATCCGAGGAGTCGGCACATATTGATCGAAGGAGTTCGATCAACATCTACCATCAAAAGGGTGAAATCACGAACTAGCATTCGTGAGGAGCTGATCAGATGGAAGCTTCGTATGGATGATTCACAGAGGTCAGACATTTGTGTGGCTGTGATTGACGATCAGAGCCTCCGACGGTGATCAAATTACGGTGATCGACTATCCGCAAAAGGTGATGTGTTCTGAACACAGTACTGTAAAAGGTTTACTGATTCAAATTTGAATTTTAAATTTAAATGTATGCTGTTGTATCATATTTAGATCCTAGTGTAGGGTTAATTAGTATTAATTAATGAGATTAATTAATAATTCTACTGTAAAATAGTAATTTTAAAAAAATTTTAAAATTACCATTTTGCTCCTGCACTAAATTTTCGCTACAAATGTATCAGAGCCAGGTTCTAGAATATGATATACATATGCATGCGCAGATTAAGGTGTAATCTATAAGTTTAAATTTAAAATTTAAAATTTGAAATTGAAATTCAAAAAAAAATTTGAAATTTAAAATTTGAAATTTGTTAGAAGTTTCAAATTTGAAATTCAAAATTTGAAATTTGAAATTTGGTTGAAATCTAAAATTTGAAATTTAAAATTTGAAATTTGAAATTCAAAATTCAAAATTTAAAATTCAAAGATTGGAAATTCAAAATTTGAAATTTGGTTGAAATTTCAAATTTGAAATTTAAAATTTAAAATTTAAAATTTGAAATTTAAATTTTAAATTTTGAAATTGGTATATTTAGATATACTGGATCTAAGTAGCAAGTAATCTAATTGGGTTGGTTGCCATGGCCGTCCGGTCATAGGAGAAAAGTAGGGTTTAAAGGCCCTCTCTTCCCATTCGATGGGGTCTCCTATGGCGGTAGGGGTGCCGATGCAATTATATCCCATACCGATGAAGCAGCGAAAGGACTTAATTATAAAATTTATCATGAATGTGTTAGATTAGATCTAAAAAAAATTTATGATTTATTTTGAGTTATTTTCAGTTATGAAATGAGCAATAGGATTGCTGTTTATGAATTGTACTGATCCGTTTGTGAAATGAGTCAACAATTTGGTGAACAAAAAATAAAATCTTTCAAAATTTGAAAATTATTTTCGAAATGCCAAACCCTGACCCATCAGCCCAAGTACTTAATTAAAAGAATTAAGTGTTGTCTAGTAGGTCTAGAATTGTGAATTAAGACCTAAGACAATTGCATAAACTTGTGGGTCAATGGGTTAGATGAATTAGGTCCATAATTGGGTTAGACCTAAGGTTAGCTTAAAAAATGGACTAAATGGAGTAATTGGTCAAATCTAATCAAAAGTTGAATTAGATTAGGTCAAGGATACTTTAGACTCAACTTCAATAGTTGTAGTTGAATGGGTCCATGTCTTTAACTAGATCAAGATGGACTTAATTCATGGCTACGCGGTGGAGCCCTATTTACTAAGTTGATCAAAATTAAAACTAATAAACCGGTTGGTGTCTAAGGTAAGTTCGGCAGTTTTGACCAGTGGTTCTTAAGCGGGAGCTACTCGCATTGATTCGATCATTGACGAGTTAATGGTAAATCCCCACCACTGATCTCACTTACCTGGCCAATCTGGTAAGTTAGATTTTGATTAGATCACTTGATGATTAGAACTCACCCATGTCATTAAGTAAATCTGTGTGACTGATTTAGGTGCTCCTAATGCCAGCTTTAATTAAATCTTTTTTAATCTGACTTGGTGAAGTCAGTGGGAGGATTGAAATTGGCTGGATGATTTCTTCTCTACTATTCTTTAATAAAATCCTCAAAATTATTAGGTCCCTAAAATGATTAAGTTATAATGATAACTAAGTCATAGCCTCCCATTAAGTGAGTGATAATGAGTCCATTAGTTCAATGATCATTGGAGGCCCAAAGGCCTGGTGCTCATTGGCTAATGAAATTATTATTCATAATATGATAATTTGATTGAGTCTTTCTGATGGTGGTTAGGTTGGCCGGCCAAAGTCGGACCTGATCATTTATTGGTCCAATTCACTAAATTAAGTCATGTTAATGGTTGGACCTAACCAGATCTTTTCAGTGGAGGCCAAAGCCTACTGATTAGGTTCTGGGGCAAAATCAATTACTAAAAGTTGTTTAGAGAAATAACTGATTAAGAACATACCCATAGATGCACATGGGTTGACCAACCAAAGTTGGGCTCATGTGTAGTCTGTGTGGATTCTAGTACCCATTAAGGAATTAAAGTAATTTCTCGAATTGGAGGATGAGGCTATCAGTTCGTAAAAATATTGAAAAAAACTTTAGACTAAAGTCCAAGTCTTTAGTATTAATTTATGTACTAATAGAGGTCTCATTTTTCTTTATGCAGCTATGGCCACTACCCTGTCGCTCCGGTCATTATTAGATAATGACAAGCTCATGGGATCCAATTTCGATAGCTGGTATCGAAAATTGAAAATCGTCCTTGAGCATGAGCGGATCCTTTATGTAGTAACGAATCCAACACCTGAGGAGCCAGCTCCGAATGCTAGTAAGGCGATCTGAGACACTTACTTGAAGTGGCTCAATGACCGCACCACCGTTCGATGTATTATGCTGGCAGTAATGAATGACGAGTTCAGTTGAAGGTTTGAGAACGCCCAGTCACAGGAGATGCTTCAAATGTTGAACGACTCCTTTGGCACGCCTGAGACATTGAAAGGCACAAAACTAGTTGTGCCATTTTCAATGCTCGGATGAGGGATGGGGCCTCAGTCACTGATCATGTACTGTACATGATCGAGATGATTGAGCGCCTAAGCAAATTGGGCTTTCCTCTGTACGAGCAGCTCGGTAAGGATGCGATCCTTAATTCCTTACCCAAGTCCTTCCTCCCATTCCTTACTCATTTTCGAATGACAAAGCCTGCAGTAAACTACCACGGATTGTTGGGGTTGCTGCAGAACTTTGAGAAGGATCACCAACTCCATAAGGAGTCGGTGAATGTAGTGGGAGGGTCTTCTTCTCGTCGTTAACCCTTTGGGAAGGGGAAGAAGAACAAGAAGAAGAAAAATAAGAAGGTGCAATCTCATGCTGGGACAGTAGCACAGGGTCAGACCAAGAAGCGCAAGCATGACCAGAGCCAGGCGGAGTGCTTCTTTTGCAAGAAGCAGGGGCATTGGAAGAGGAACTGTCCTCAATACATTGCCTCCCTGGACCCGAACAGGCCAAAGAAGAAGCAAGGTAATTATATGATAACTCCTTGCAACTTTTCGATTTGTGATACTACTGCCTGGGTATTGGATACCGGAAGCCCTTATCATATTTGTAATTCGATGCAGGGTCTGCAGGTCAGTAGGAGATTTGATGAAGGCGAGAGGTTCCTGAACGTTGGAGATGGAAGCAAAGTTCCAGTTCTAGCTTTAGGAATCATGAGTCTTGTAATCAATTCTCGTAATGTAATTCTGAGTGAATATCACTATTGTCCAAGTTTTTTATTAACTATTATTTCTGTAGGCCTTTTGGCCATGTACGGTTATGATTTTTTAATAAAAAAAAATATTTGCAATATCATTTTGAATGGTGTTACAATATTTGTTGGACAATTAAATAATAGAATTTACTTACTATCACAGCCTGTTAATGTGGTTCAAAACTTCGGTAAACGCTCTAGAATAGATAAAGTGTCAGAAGTCTACCTTTGGCACTGTAGGCTAGGTCATATCAATAAGAACAGAATAAACAGGTTGGCTCAAGAAGAAATTCTTGAAGTTAGTGATTGTGAATCACTTCCAACCTGTGAGTCCTGTCTTCTTGGGAAGATGACCAAGTCACCTTTTACTGAAAAAGATGAGCGAGCCAGTGAACTCTTAGGTCTGGTACATTCTGATGTATGTGGATCCATGAGCTCAAGTGCAAGAGATGGATTTTTCTACTTCATAACCTTCACAGACGACCTATCTAGGTATGGATATGTCTATTTAATGAAGCATAAGTCGGAATCATTTAAAATGTTTAAACTATTCCGAAATGAGGTAGAAAAACAAACTGGGAAGTGTATTAAAACTCTTCGATTTGATCGAGGAGGTGAATACCTTTCCAATGAGTTTCTGACGTATCTAGGGGAGAATGGGATTCTCTCTCAATGGACTCCTCCTGAAACACCACAGCATAATGGTTTGTCTGAAAGGAGGAATCGGACCCTGTTAGACATGGTTCGATCCATGATGGGGTTTGCTGGTCTGCCGATCTTCCTCTGGGGATATGCACTCGAATCGGCTTGTTACCTTCTAAATAGAGTTCCGAGTAAGTTTGTAGCCAAAACGCCATATGAGATATGGATAGGACGTAAGCCAGTACTCTCGCACCTTAGGGTTTGGGGGTGTCCGACTTATATTAAACGTTTAATTACAGACAAGCTTGGACCTAGGTCTGACAAGTGTAATTTTATAGGATACCCAAAAGAGACCAAAAGATATTATTTCTACCTTGCTGATGAGCAAAAGGTGTTTGTCAGCCTTAAGGCAATTTTTTTAGAAAAAGAGTTCCTTAGTGAAAAAACTGTTGCCTCTAAGGTCGAACTTGACGAAGTTCAACAGGTGGAAAAACCGACACATGTTACTGAACCTGAACCGGATTTGATTAGATCAGATCCGGAGCCCATTGATTATGCACCCTTAAAGCGATCTGATAGAGTACCACATCAACCGGACAGATACTATGGTTTCTTGGTCCGGGATGGTGATCCTGTCGAACTTGATGAAAACGATGAGGATCCGATCACCTACATGGATGCAATGCAGAGATCTGACTCTGAGAAATGGCTAGAGGACATGAAATCCGAAATGAAGTCCATGAAGATCAATAATGTGTGGACATTGGTTGACCCACCCGAAGGAGTAAAACCCATAGGGTGTAAGTGGGTCTTCAAAAGGAAGAGGGGCGCAGACGGAAAGGTGGAGACCTATAAAGCCCATCTGGTTGTCAAGAGATATCGTCAACGTTATGGTATAGACTATGACGAGACGTTTTCTCCTATGGCAATGCTCAAATCCATTCGGATTATGCTTGTGATAGCTGTCCATCTGGACTATAAAATCTGACAGATGGATGTGAAGACAGCTTTTCTAAACGGAGAGCTGGACGAAGAGGTGTATATGATACAACCTGAAGGGTTCACATCCACAGATGAGTCTAAGGTGTGCAAGCTACAGAGGTCCATTTATGGACTTAAGCAGGCATCTCGGAGTTGGAACATACATTTTGATAGGACGATCAAAACGTATGGCTTCGTTAAGAACGGAGAAGAGCCCTGCATTTATAAGTGGGCTAATGGTCCAGTAGTAGTATTTCTTGTATTGTATGTGGATGACATTCTCTTAATCGGAAATGATGTCCCTGTATTAAAGGGAATAAAGATTTGACTATCGTCACAGTTCTCCATGAAGGATCTGGGAGAAGCTTCCTACATCCTAGGGATGAGGATCTATAGGGATAGATCCAAAAAGTTACTTGGCTTATCCCAGTCCACGTACATTGATACTATGCTTAAAAGGTTCAGCATGAAAAATTTCAAGAAAGGCTATCTACCGATAGGCCATGGAATTTCTCTCTCGAAGAGGGATTGTCCGACAACACCTCAAGAGAGAGAGAGCGTATGGGTAGGATTCCATATGCTTCGCAGTGGGATCTATCATGTACGCCATGACATGTACACGACCAGATGTGGCATACTCACTAGGGGTAGTGAGTAGATACCAATCTGATCCAGGAGAGAATCACTGGAAGGTTGTTAAAATCATCCTGAAGTATTTAAGAAATACTAAGGACCAGTGGCTTATATATGGTGAATCGGACTTGAGACTTATAGAGTTTACAGACTCTAGTTTTCAGTCTGATCGCGATGATAGCAAGAGTGTGTCAGGATTTATTTTTACCCTTAATGGTGGGGCTGTCTGCTGGAAGAGTTCCGAGCAGCACACTGTGGCTGATTCAGTATGCGAGGTGGAGTATATTGCTGCATCAGATGCTGCCAAAGAAGCGGTGTGGCTGAGAAAATTCATCACCGAGCTCGGAGTAGCACCCTCCCTTGTTGGTCCAGTTCTGCTCTACTGCAACAGCTCTGGAGCCATTGCTCAGACGAAGGAATCAAAGGCACACCAGCGGACGAAGCATATTCTGCGCCGCTACCATCTCATCCGGAAGATCATGGATCGAGGTGACGTCGACCTTCAGAAGATCGACGGAAAGGAGAACCTGACTGACCCATTCACTAAAGCCATTACGGTGAAGGAGTTCAACGACTACAAGTCGAAGATGGGTATTAGATACTGCACCGATAGGCTTTAGGCCAAGTGGGATATTGTTGAGAATAGTGTCTCAAAGCCAATCGTCGTTGATGGTTGTGCTCCTTTTATATTAGTACATGAATTATAAATAAATAAAAGTTATTTTGGTATTTTTTCATCACAAATGTTTCATCTTCTAATGAACTCCTGTGTTGTGGTGAAGTCTTTAGGACTATTTAGACTCGACAAAGGAGGATTTGTCGCTTAGTCCTTAAACATGTTCGCGACCAAATGATACGTTGTTACCAAGGACGACAATGTTTATCGAGCATAGGTCGTTGTGTGCCATATGGGTTGGTTGTCCTATAACCAAAGAGTGTGGAGACACTGGTATGGCATACAGGTGAGATGTAATGGTACATCTGCACTGAACGTGACCAACTCCGGAGCTATTTCTGCTGTCAAGATTTTCTCCGATGGGATATAGGTATAAATGTCCCTCCGACCTGAGACCGCCATGATAACTTGCAAGCAACTCACTGCACTTAGGCACTGGACTACCTGAATTTCTAATTCAATGACGGAAGGCTGCTGGGTGTAGTCAAGTACTTGACTTGTCGGTGCGTGTGTCAAGATGGGATTGACCACTCCAGTTTAGGAGCTGTGTACAGTCGTGTTTCAATTTAGCAAAATCTTGGTCAGGATAGTCCTAGTGAGGAGTCACAGGACTAATTGAGTTGAGCACGATTCGGATGATATCATCAGGGTTGACAGTTTAACCCTGAGTCGTCCTAAACACAAGGGTCAAAAGGGATGAATTATACGATAACCATATTCACGTAGGTTCTGAATGTTGCGATTGCGATTATTCGACCTATCCGATCGTCGGTACCATTGCTAGATGGTCACTTCGATTAGTACAGGAATTGGTTCCTGTGCTACCGGCTTAGGTTCGAACCTGCGGGGTCACACACATTAGTGGTTCCTTTCTGATCAGATGGCTGATTATGAGTCTTATGTGTCTGGGACTCTATGATTGAGAATTAGGATTCTCTGATCATGAGTTCTACACATTTTGGATACCGGGGTCAAAATTTTGAATTTTAAATTTTGAATTTGAAATTTGAACTCTTTGATCAGGGTTTCATATCGATGGTCTCTGATGCCTGATTGTCCATCAGATTTGGACTCAATATTTATGAGAGGTTTAATTAGTGATTTGATCGCTAATTAACTCAATTTGATTGAGTAATTATTTTTGGATCAAGTCCAATTGAATTGGATTCAGTTTGGATTGACCCGATTAGGTTAAATGTTGACCTAATCGCTAAGATGGTTTAGTCCCTGATTTGATCAGGGGTTAGGTTTAGTTAATTTCTGATTTGATTAAGATTTTATGGGTCTAATTAAGTCTAATTAAGTTGGATTTAATTTATTCTAATTGTGCTTAACCTATTTAGATTAGGTTGGCTCAATTAGGTTCAAACCACCTTGACTTTTCTCCCTGCGCCACCTCACTTCTTCGTGCATATTTAAATTCACGAGAAGCAACTTCTCGTGAATTTTCTTCACACAGAAGCCATCCCACGCCCACCCTTGTGCGCCAAATATCTGGATAAAAATAAGTTGGTTGGCCATTCATATTCAAAAGAAAGTTTGAATTTGATTGAGCAACCAACTAATCCATGCGCCATGATCTTATCTTGTGCGCCCCATATTTTATACGAGAAAATGTTTCTCGTGTAAACTCTCCATGCACAATTCAACTCACACCCCTTCTCTTCTAACGCATAAGTGGATAGGGATGAGTTGGTTTTGCATTTGAATTCAAATTTGATTTGAATTCAAATGTGCAACCACTTATCTTTATCCTCTCACGCGGATAAGACACGTTCGACGTTGTTTTAAAAAGAGGAGAAAGGTGGGACATGCGTAAAAATTTTAGGAGAGAAACTTTGGGGTGTGAGGAAAGTTTGTGCGTAAGGTGAAAGTCCAAAATCTTCCAAGAGAAAAAGAAAGAAAAGAAAGAAAATTGAGCATAGGGTTTCTAGTGTGTACCCTAGGGTTTCTACCTAGGGTTTGGGAAGTGAGATTGGTGTGCCACGAGTGTCGTGAGTCCACCAAATTTCAGAGAGAGATCCATCAACCTCTCAAGCAATCGTGCAAATGATCCAGAGCATCCGAAGAGTCAGCACACATTAATCGAAGGAGTTCGATCAACATCTCCATCAAAAGGGTGAAATCACGAACTAGCATTTGTGAGGAGCTGATCAGACGGGAGCTTCGTGTGGACGATCTGCAGAGGCCAGATATTTGTATGGCTGCGACGTGACGATCAGAACCCCAGACGATGATCAGATTGCAGTGATCGACTACCCGTAAAAGGTGATGTGTTCTGAACACAGTACTGTAAAAGGATTACTGATTCAAATTTGAATTTCAAATTTAAATGCATGCTGTTGTATCGTATTTAGATCCTAATGTAGGATTAATTAGTATTAATTAATGAGATTAATTAATAATTTTGCTGTAAAATAGTAATTTTAAAAAAATTAAAATTACCATTTTACCCCTGCACTAAATTTTGCTACAACAGGATCATAAGATTCATGCTCTACATGCTCCACAATAGTTGCTATATAACTATGACTGACATCCGTATCATCAAATGTGATGTTATATGGATATTGATATGCAGACTCTGCACGTATTATATACTAAGGACTATTAGTTACGAATGCTGCTGGTCAACCAATGGTATATACAGGGATATCTCCGTACTTATATCCAGTTTCATTGGCCATTGGAGCTGCATCAGGTATAGATCCCCCCATCCTTGATTGCACAAGTGGAGCAGATACAGTCTGAGACACTCATATGCTGTTCACCATCATCCGAAACTCCTACCGCTGTCGGCTCAATAAAAATTTCAACCACGCGAAAAGCCTCCTTTGATGGGATGCCTAAGATGATATTTGTATTCTGATCATCTTCGATAGGTACAATCAAATACTATTCAGTAGTATGAATAAAAAATCTATATAGTAGGAAAACTCCACAATGATTGAGGTTCCATGTGGTGATGGCATAGCAGTCTCATATAAGTTCTTGGTATGTTGCGTTATGGTCCATCATGGTCATCCGAATCCTTCCACCATCATAATATATATTATTAGCATTACGACTGATCCTTCTATCTCAATGAAAGATAACAGTGATAAGACTTGGATCTATTTTGTTGAAAATTATTGTGAGAAGTAACTGCATGAATATATAAGCAGATGTTCACTAGGAGAAAGTATTTAACATTTAAAATGGTTTACATAATAAATACATCCTATCACCATCTAATAGGTAAAGTTAGGTTCTATCCTATTTAGAAATTAGATTAATTCTATAGATAATTACAGTAATCAAACGATGTGCAATAGGGACCGAAAGAAATTTCGACTACATTTTCTTTTAGTTCTTCCCATACGGCTGAAGATGTATGAGGAGAACTAAAGGAAAATGCTATCCGAAATTTCTTTCAAACCCTCTGCATGTTGTTTGATTACTGTAATTATCTATAGAATTAATTGTAATTCTCAGACTGTCCAAACTAGATAATTAATTGACCAATGTACATAATTCTCCCATCCATATAAAAAAATATAAATATATGGATACTTTATAATATGTACATTAATTAAAAGGCGGATCTATGGTTCCATGCGATACAAAATTTTTAAAAATAAGAGACTGAGTAGAAAATTATTTTGATAATTTATTTATAAATTAACATTATTTAGATAAAGTTAATATTATTTATAAATCAAAATTACTTTCTAAATAGAAATTATATAATTTATATAAAAATAAATTATAAATTATACTTTCTGTACATTATCCTTCAAATAGAACAAATAAATTTATAATTTATATAAAAAAATAAAAAAAACTAAAAATAAAGAAATATACCTTGATGGTGGGGAAGTGGGGTGGCGCAGCAGGGACTGTTGGGAGGGGGGCGATCGGGAAGGGCCCAACAGACCGTCGGAAGGGAGGGAGGGGCGCCGGAGATTGTCGGGAGGGAGGGAGGGGCGGTGGTACGTCGGGGAGGGAGGGGGGTGAGCCGAGAGGAAGAGAGATGGGCGGTAGTATGCCGGGGAGGGAGGGAGAGGTGGGCCGAGAGGAGGAGAGAGGGCTGTTGGGGATCGAAAGCGAGAGGGGGGGTTGTTCTCGCGTCGGGAATCGAGAGGGAGAGGGAGGAGGGTTTCTCACGCAGGGGGTTATCGCGTCAGGGGCTCTCACACCGAGGATTGAAAGGGAGAGGCTGGGGGGTTATCGTGCCGTCGATCGAGAGGGAGAGAGAGGGAGGGGGGTTTCAAACGTCGGAGATCGAGAGAATCATTGGGGCGGGAGGGGGACGTGCGAGGACTGAGAGTCGGAGATTGGAGGATTTAGTGTGTTTTTTGTCTAAGTGATGCGGGAGGGAGGTATTTGGTGTAAGTTATCGTATCGTACGACTAAGTCACCGTATAGTAGGATGATTCTATAAGTTGTCCTATCGACGACTCTATGATAGGGCGACTCATAGAGCCAGCACACATTAGGTTGCAGATAAGATGGTGAGCCAGCACACAAAATCGTCCTATCATAGAGCGATTTTATTTCAAACAGTAGTTTGATAAATATTTTTTTAAAAAAAATATTATTTTGATAATTTTTAAAATAAATATTAAATCAATAAAATTGATTTTGTTTTAAGATAGATATTAAAATAATAATAAAGCAACCCGCCTCATTTAATTTTTGTTCGTGCTGTGGAATACTACGCTTCGTAGATCGTGGGTTTCCCCATGATTCGGGCCACGCTGGATAACATCGAAGGGCAGAAGGAGGGGACACGTCTTGGGGCACAGGGGATCTTACTTCCTACTCCCGTGCAAACCTCCACTAGCAAAAAATCGAAAACCCCGCCCGAACACCCCCTCGTACCCCCTACAAGGGGAGGAACCGCGCGCATCACGAGTCTCGACGACAGGCCTTGAGAACGAGTATCCGCCGTCCAATCTCACCGTCATCGCAGCGCCGTCCATGTCGATGCCGGGTGGACGCGGCAGGATCCGGGTGCTGAACGTGGCAGAGAAGCCGTCGGTGGCGAAAGCAGTGTCGGAGATCCTGTCCCGCCGCGGCGGAGGGTTCCGTTCCCGGGAGGGACGGTCGCGGTACAACCGGGTGTTTGAGTTCGAGTACGCCATCGGCCCCCAGCTCTGCCACATGCTCGTTACCTCCGTCACCGGCCATCTCATGGAGCTCGATTTCGACGACCGCTTCCGCAAGTGGCACTCCTGCGACCCCGCCGACCTGTACGACGCCCCCGTCCGCAAGAACGTCCCACAGGTACTGGCATCCTCATCTTTGCGGCAATATCTCATACAAATGATGGGCTGTTTGTTGGTATTCCTTGTTAAGTCTTAGGGACTTCTTCTTCGTTGTTGGGGTAGCCTCTTAAATGTGTTTTCTATGTTGATTTTTGACTTGAATGGTTTTTTGAAATGCAGGACAAGTTGGATATCAAAAGGACTTTGGAGGAGGAAGCTAGGAGTTGCCAGTGGCTTGTTCTGTGGCTTGACTGTGATAGAGAAGGTGAGAATATTGCATTTGAAGTGATGGAGGTATGCACGTCAATAAACCATCGCCTTAATGTGTGGAGAGCTCATTTCTCGGCATTGATTGACAGGTATTATTATTAGATGTTAGGAATTTAACTGTTTATTTTTTCAGTAGAGATACCAAATTTTTTTTCCCTATCTTAACTGACTATGGGGACCTGAAAATGGCAGGGAAATACATGAAGCAGTGCAGAATCTCGGTCGACCCAACAAATTGTTTGCAGATGCAGTGGATGCCAGGCAGGTGATTTCAAAATTGCTTGTTATTGTGGTTCTCTTACTATATCCATTTCTGCGAGTTTCTCATTTTATTGCGTAAAGCATCGATCTTCTTCTTCTTCTTCATTTCTCTTTTTTTTTTCCTTTCTTTTTCTGGAGAAATTAAACTAGTACAAGTATCTTATGTTGAACTCCAGTTTGGATAGCGCCTACTTCATTGCATTGGTTTTCCAAAACCCAGCCATGACCTGGTGCTTTTCTTCCCAATAACAATTATATCCTGTTTATTTTATAGAACTAATGTACCTTTCCTTTTCCATTTCCTCTAATACATGTGTTATTGATACAAGTTAAGATATGCATCTTACAATTGAATCTCTTTCTTTTCTTCTGTTGCCTCCTTTTTACTTTTGATTTGGCAACTGGATGCTGGTTTATGGATTTTTTGGCAGGAAATCGATCTCCGCATAGGTGCTTCATTTACTAGGTTTCAGACGATGCTGCTCAGAGATGCATTTGTTCTGGATTTTGCTGGGGATGACAGGAATGTTGTTTTAAGTTATGGTCCTTGTCAGGTTTGTCTAATTGTTACATGATAATTTATACTACTTTCCAGCTTTTCCATGTTAACTGTTTTTAGAGCTTAGTTTCTCTTTCCCTTTCATGCACAGTTTCCTACTCTTGGTTTTATTGTGGAACGCTATTGGGAGATACAATCTCATGAGCCAGAAGAATTTTGGACAATTAACTGTTCTCACACATCAGATGAGGGCACTGCTGCTTTCAGTTGGATGTAATTCTTTCAGATTCTCTTCCATGTTTGACTTAATATGTAAGTTCAACAGTATAAATAATTCCATATTCTTCTGCACAGGCGCGGGCATTTGTTTGATTACACATCTGCTGTTATAGCTTATGAGATGTGTGTTGAAGAACCAACTGCAACTGTGAGGCTCACATTTTTAATACTTTTTATTTGAAATTAGATTAGCTGGATTAATTGATTTCTGTGAATGCCCACTGTGGTCTAATTTTACTCTCTTGTTATCCATTTAGGTCATGACTGTCAGGAACCAGGAGAAGCTGAAGTATCCCCCATACCCATTGAGTACAGTTGAGCTTCAGAAACGTGCCTCTAGATATTTCAGGATGAGTGCTGAGCACACAATGAAGGTGAGAGCCAGGCATTTGTCCTCTGATGTCTGCTTTTTTCTTCCATTAAATAAGTATTTCCCACACAATCATGGTAGGACAGAATCTTATTAACTCATTCTACTTACTGCTTGTTAGCTAATGCTTTGATTAGACTTATTTAACTTGTAAATAATGAAACATGACCAAACAATCTGTGCCCCTACAATGTGGAATAGGCATTATGATTCCCTTCCTTTTGTTCTGAAATTCTTAAAGAAGGCTACATCTTTTGGAATAGCAAACTCCTACGAACCCTTTGTCACGTTTTCCATCAATGTATCCTTCATCTTCCCATTATATCATGTCCTTTGATGCCTGAGTTTCTTTCCATTCCAAGGCTTCCTTAGGTCTTCATTTTGCACATGCATGATGACTTATTTGGTTTTTAGTATTTCATTACTTGGTGCAACTCCTAAGCTTCTGTGGATTCTTAGATACTCCTAAGTCCTAACATTATCTTTTCAAATTTCCCCATACATCCACTTCAATATTCTGTTTCTTACCAATTTTGCTTTTTATGATTGGACACTTGTTATCAGATTGCTTTTTGATCTGATATCTGACATTACTATCTATATCACTGAATTCTATACCTTTCTTTAAATATCACCTGCATAAATTAATCAAGTACTGCCAAATTGGTTGTTGTGTGCAACTCAACTACCTAGAATGCAAAAAAAAAAAATCTCTTCACTTCATCCAGTAGACTTGTAGTGTAGTATCATCTTCTCTCTCTATTGGTGGTTGGGTCTTCTTTTCATTTTTGTTTCCATTAATATTCTTTGTGGGCTTTGCTTGTTTTAAAACACATTTCTTCCAATACTTTCCTCTATAGCTCTTAATTTGTCCCATAAATTCAACTCTATGTTCCTTTTGTTTTAATCTGTCCATTCTTTTTCATGTATGTTCATACAATTTGTAGCCATTATCCATTGAACATCCTTGATTACATTTGCAATTACTGAATTTTAGTTTTCTTCTGGCACAAACACAAGTCATTTGCTTTTTATAAATTTGGTTTTGTCTTTCTAAACCTTGATGAATCTTAAAACATTTGACATTATTTGGTCAGTATGACACCACTTGTTTGTTATTATAAAAAAAAGTAGTAAATTCCATTCTTTAAAATGCAGTTGGTTCTCAACCATCAATCCAATAAAACTTTCCATGTCCATCCTTTAAAACATCATCTTGCGTTCAAAAGATTTTCACAGAACTTGCAAGTTTATCCTTTTTAAATCATCATTGGAGATTGACAAGCTCTATTTTCTTGTTTTACAATAATAACACCAAGGATGTAAAACTACTTAAATTGATCAACACCTAGGATTTTTCTCCTAAGTCTACTAAACTTGTTCAATGTTTTAGAAAGTGGCTGTTTGAGTTGCCTAAGGTGAGATGAGCCCTATTCGCTTGATCAAAGCCTTGCCTAGTCTAATGTGTTCCTTAATTTCTTCCTTTTTTTTCCCCTTTTTGGGTAAGTTCAAGTGTCATTTATTTAGTATAGTATAAAGTACATGCAACTAGTTAATGTAGGAGGAGGGAAGATCAAAGGCTCGCTATGGGAGGACCCCATGAGCCTAGAACAAGTGAGGACCAGGTCCCCATGTACAAACAAAATACTGGAGATCTACCATCTCTCCACCTACTCTCATAACCACTAGCAAATATATCCTGTGATATACAGGCAAAATAAGATATAAACACACATAGAGAACCTGATGCATGGCATTTCCATGCACATCGGACGATGTGTTAGGCAGGGGAAGCCAAGATAGAAGTGGTTTGAAAAGGGGCCCTTGAGGCCTTAGGGTTTCCTAGGACACCAGGCTGTTTGACAGCATATGGTGCAACCTTGCATTGTTGAGACCATGCATGGGCTACAACATTAACATGGGGAAGGTGCTTGTGTTTCCACGCAGCACACACTCCACCACATTGCATAGCGTGGCTTATATGTGACTTCCAAATGTGAGTTTGAACAACATAAGTCTTTGCATCAGGCTGCATTGGTTGTGGGTTGGTCAACAACCATTTCTGCGTAGCTCCGCATGTGAGGAATGTGCCCTGCCAACATGGCATCGGAGAAGTGTTGCTCAGGCCTTATCAATGACAGCTTTTTGGGCCACAATATTCACATTTCCTAGTGGTTGTGCTATCAATATAGTTATCTCTGCCTTCATGGATGTTGGTTGCTTTTGTCCTTGGACCATTGAGGTGCTGACCATTCTGATGAATCTGTTGTAGGACCTGCATGTGCGTTCATCCATTGAGGAGTTAGGAAGCCGTCCCTCTTGCTCTTGCTTCATCTCAGTTATCTGAGCATGGGAAGGATAATATCTGCACATGGTCCTCGGGCAATGCAGCATGCTCACCTTGGCTCAACCTAAAATACCTGCTGAATCAGATCCCACCACATGGCCCTTTATGGAATCCATAGACCCCGAGAAGTCTTGAGATGGTGCTTGGCCCATACCAGTCTTTGGTGCGTGCTATGGTGATCTTGATGGACCATCTTGATGCTCATCTTGGCCATTCATTGTACTAGAATTAGGCCCACCATGTCTCTTTTTCTCCTTAAGTTTACTTCCCCTTGGTTGGACCCAATAATTGAATGAAGAAGGGCCCTGCTGCCTCAATGGGCTTCTCCCCATATAGCAGTGCCTCAGGAGAAGGCTTGGAGAAACGAGAGCTTGAGGTGGTGCCACGTGGGTTTGGGCCTTGACATGTCATTTAACTACCTTTGTGGGCACCTTTCGGCAGCCTTTAACCGAATCAGCCACTGCATGTGAATCTGTTCCTAGCTCACCTGATAACACATCAATGAACAGACCATGAGTTGACACAGTTGCATGGCTTCCATCAACCTGGTTTGTTCATTGCAAGGGCACTTAGGTTGCTACTAAGTAGGGGTCCTAGAGCAACGTCGCTGGTTCAGGTGATTGGGATGCAGCAGCCAACGAGTAGGCACTTCCTGGTGGTTGCCTGTAGACCTCCTTCCCTCCTTGCTCTTCCGGCAGTACGCTGGCTGTGGCCTATCCAGCCAGACCCAAAACAAACAGTACCAACCCTTGTGTATACAAATGTTGACCAAACTCCGGTGTCCTTGGCATTGACAGCATTCCCTATGTGAGTGGACTAGTGAGATCCACATGCACTCCCACTCGTGCAAAATTTGACTTGGTGATCAACTCCCACGACATCATCTTGATGCAGAGGTCTGCCCCCAAGGGAACACTAGCTACTGAGCCGATATTGATCATAGCTGTCTTGTCCCAATACTCCCACGAGAGACTTGCCACCCGGGCCTAAACAATGCTTGTCTTAATCCCGTTGGCCTTTGGAAAGAATTTTTAAGCACCAACCCTCGAGGCAGAAGACTTTGCTACCAACCTCATTCCCAAAATGGAAACCATAGATGTCTGCATCTCTAGCATTTGAAGCTCATGCTCTCAGCTCTAGATGAGTTTGAGTTCCTGGGCCATAAATGCCAGTGCAGATTGCCCATCCAGAAACTTTCCAACGGGACATAGCTGCCATGGTTGCCTAACTCGAGCCAATTCTATCTCATCAACAACAATATTTTTGGTAAACTTGGCCCAGAGATGCTCGATGCTGGCTGGTTCGATATCTTGAGTTGCCCAACAGTTCCGTGGAATGAAGGGGTGCACCTGTTGATCTTTTCTGATTTCCCCTAGTTTGTTAATTTTTTTTTTTTTTTTTTTTGGGGTGGGGGGGGGCGGTGTCCCCAACCCTGCACCATAGGCTTTCTCATGGCAAGATCCTCACCCCCATGAACCCTTTTGCTTGTTTGGTGCTTGCTATGTCATTTTTGATGGGGATTTGATTCCACTGAAATATTCATATCATATGTAATTGCTATCTTAAAAACTATGATAGCTGACACAAAGTTGCCACTAAAATATTCATACGTAATTGCTGAACTTTCAGTTGATTTCTTTTATTCTGCAAGCTTCAGAATCTCATTTCTTTGCAGAATTTCTTATTTTAAGAGAACATGATTTGTTGCAGTTTCTTCTGAAACATTACTTATAGTCCTGTTTTCTTCTTTCTTGCATAAAGTATATTGTTGACTTCCATTAGCATTACCATAAAAGAATGTATTTTTTTGTATCTAGGTAGCTGAAGAGCTTTATCAGGCTGGATATATTAGCTATCCTCGTACAGAGACAGATAACTTCTCAGCAAACACAGATCTACATGTTGGTAACTATTTCCATGATGATTTAGCTGCGATGTTGTGAAGCTTCTGTTATTTCCAACTGGCCTTTTTTTGATCAACATGGTTGTTCATATTTCTTATGATTGCTTTAGTAAGACTTGGAAAATTATTTAGCCTTTTGGTCAAGGAAAGGTATGTTTTGAGACTACCATAGTTAGTTTACAAGAATGGGCATCACATTGCCATAGGATGACAAATGTAGGGGATGTGTTTTGATATCATTATGCGGTTTTTCTAGCACAATCTATAGGATCTAAGCTAGACATACATTGTTTATATTTCACATGAGAATGATATAACTTATTTAAAGAAAAAAAGAAACATCCTGGATTTTCATTTTTACATGGTTTATATTATGTAATCTTCAGCATGAACTTAGTTAGCCAGATATTCATTTCATGGGGATGATGAGGATAAGGTGCATATAAAATCTATAAAGGGATAATCTAATGACGACAAATCACGCAATTGGCTTTTGCCAAGATCTACAGATCTCGTCCTTGATCTAGTTGTGGAATAAGTTAACCTGGAGTAAATGGGTTAATTCACTCCTAACTGTCTTCACTCTAGAACAATTTAATCCACCATGAATGGTGGAGAAATTTATTCTGGGTTGTGAAAAAAATAGCTTTGATTACTTCTCAAAGTTCCCATTCTGCCCTGGGATAAAATAAGCTAATTTCCTACCATTTGGCAGTTTAAAGTGCAATAAGTGGAGCAAATGGGCTTTTATTCCATTTCACCTTACTTTGTTCTGCAACCAAATGCAACTTTAATGATTAAAGTTGACGGTTTTTTTTGTCTTGGTACTAACTTTCTTAGAGAAGTATCTTTCGTATTGATTGACTAACTAGGCTTAAGGCAGTTAGTTAACAACCACCTGTCTGGACTAAGCTGGACACAGGCCAGACCTCAGCCAGGCTTGACCTCCATATAAGAGTATGGATTCTCAAGGAAGAGTGTCAGCCTCCTTCCTGTCTGACCATGTGGAGGTATATAAAGAGAAAGAGCTCCATGTTACTTTCTCGCAGCAGGATCACTCCCCTTTATGTCCTCTAACCTTGTGTCACACTGTATGCAAATCCCCTTAAATAAAGATTGTTTGAGAGACTAATTATAATTAGCAAACTTCTGGGAGATTATATCCCCATGCAAGCTTCAATGAGTGAATTATAATTAGTGCTCTGACGAGAAAACAAAAACTCTCATGAGCATATAATGAATGGCCATGCTCTTGGGTGAAACACTTATTCTAATTCATATATTGCTGACATAAGCAATTTCACTTTCTTTTAATGTGTCGTTGACATTGACCTTTTGTAGCTAGAGCACTTATGCTTGATGGCTTAGTTATTAGCCATTAGTTTGGCATAGCACTGTCCTATACAAGGTGCTATACGGGTATAATGGGCAACCTCACAGAAGCTGTGGGTCTCTTTTTTGAGTGGAAATGACCAAATCATCCTTGTGATTTTGCCTTAAACAAATCACATGGTCACCATACTTGCTGTTCTTTTGGAAATTTCAAGATGTAATCCAAAACATTAAGGAGATAACAAAGAATAATATGTAATTTTGTAACTTATAATGTATATTTTCATAGCCCTAGTTGGATTTTTGTATAATAATTATGCTGATATTTATATGCAAGTTTATTGACACTTCATACTATTCTAACACTTGGTATTGCACTAAATGCTAACACTTGGTAAACATATCATGTCGTACTGTTTTGTCACTTGCTGCACATCGATGTGAAATGGTAAACTACTGTATTTAAAGAATGGCAAACCACACATTAACATATGCTGCTATGACTTTTCCATTTATACTAATTTTATATCAGTTAATAGACTAATTTTCAACAAACATAGTTTTCTTCACAAATCTTTAGAAATCTAGCTTGTTAATCTTTCTCATGAATATTGTTTAGCATGTCCTAAAGTAGATGTATCATTCTAAGGGCCTGTTTGAAAAATCCAGCAGGATTGTCCTGGATTTCTTGTTGGATTTGTGTATTGGGTAGCCCATTTAGGTTTAGCCCATATCAACTCAACACTCCACCCTGAATCTTGTGGGAGGAAAAAAGCCCTCCATGGGTCCCTTTTTCTCCTTCCTGCAAACCAGATGGGTCCACAAGCTGGGTTTTAGGACAGGGCTTGGGAGGGCCCTTAGAAGAATGCGGGTTGCGTTCACCAACGGATGCGATTCCTGCAAGAATGTCTAAAGAGGCCCTAAGGCTGCACAACTGTATTTACACATTGATAACAGAACTTCTTTAATTGTTCTACATGAATAACTAGTGATGGATATAGAAAATGACAGCCAACGTTAGCATTATTACACTTCCTGCATGATGTTAGCATTGGAGGGGTATACATACTAGGGTTGGAGTTTGTATAACTGTTTGGCATCTCTTGGCTGTATCCGTCGGAACCGAGTACCCATATGAGTTATGTATTTTCACGGACTTTCAAATGTGATTCTAATGATCAAATATATTGAAGGAGAAACCATAATTGGAAGTGGATAGGGAGGGGGTGGCATGCAATTCACTTTGCTTTATTTGTAGGTAAGTCCTGGTTTGAGCATGCAATGTCGGATAGGGACCACCAGCATAGGGCTAGGGAGAATACTGTAGCATGTAGGAGGGGGGAGGTGGAGGACACCGTATTGATCTGACAAATTAGTTGGTGTATCGAGTGGGAATCCTGGATATCAAGATCCCTCCAGTACTCAAGATCATCATCTTTCAGATCATAATTCCTCCCATGCTTAGTTATGACCAATATGACATGCACCCTTCAAGACTCCATATTTGAGTTGGTATCATCCTCCCTGCAGGTAGACTATGGATCAGACCTTGCTTAGTCATTTGATTTCCACCACTGGATCGGATAGAGTAGCTGGATCAACATGGCTATTTGGTATAGACGGGTTACTAGGATCCTAGGTAGACACAATACCAATGCTAGAGCCAAGTCCTAATACTTGAATATAAATGTGACCGAGATGTGTATAAGGGACATCGGCACTTGACTTGGAACTGTACAAATACATGTATGGTGCATCTTCAATTTTAGTGTAAGTGTTTTACATTTTCAATGTTAACTTAGTTTATTTAATCACATCATCCTTTAGACATGTAATTAAAAATTAAAGTATATAAGATTTAAGCATTTTTAAAGTTGTACTTAGTTTACTTAGTTTATTTACTCACATCATTTATACTGAGCTTATGCATTATATAGTCACATCATCCTTTAGACATATAATATAAGAAAAAGTATATTTCATTTAAACATCAAAAACAAACTCTCAAAACCCTATTTTCCGCTCAGAACTAATGGAGGATGTTTAAATGTTTGAAAAGAAATTTTTTTTTGGGCATACTGGCACGGTTCAGAATGGTTGTGGTGCTGTATCGTATCGGCCAACTACCAATATGCAGTTCGGTAACAAGATTGTGCACTTCGGTGCTAATAACCTACAATTTTGGTATATACCATAGGATGTGATGCAGTTTGATTGACAATTTGATCCTTGCTTAACATTTATCTTGGTTTATACTTTGTTTGGGTGTTAGATAAAGTTATGCATTCAACTTCCCAAGATTGACATTTGGTTAACTAGTTGTTAGCCTGAATTGTAATGTTTCACTATGGTATTATATGCTTCAAAGAAGCAAATAATGATTAAAGTTCTCAAGGAATTCCCTGGGTCCATAAATTTCTCAAGGAATTCTAAAAATTTTAGCCATGCAAGAGAGAGTGATAGAATTTGTAGCAAATATTTGAGTGATGTAACTATGTAATTTCAAATTTCAAGCAAGAGGAAGAATGTCTTACTACCTTTGTCTGTGAAATAGAGAACCATTTCATGAATAATGACAAATTGACTTGCACATATGCAAGTCAGATTTTTTGATTGTTACATATATTGCCCAAACTGACTATTCTAATTTAACCTAAAAGAAAATTGGGCAAAATACATTCAATAATTTTGAGCGTATGCAATGCACATGAAAGTGAAGCATGTCACTGATTAAAATTTGATATTTTTACATAACTTGATCCATGAACACCCATTCTAGGCTGATGCACTTGTCTACTTTCTTCCCCTGATAGAGAGAGAAACAAGTAAATCAGGATAGGCATATTATTAATGAACTGAGAATATTATGGATGTATGGAGAGTGGAGAGATGGAGTCATTCATCTGACCAAGTGGTTCTCATTATTTTAGTAGAGATTTTGACTTGGAATTCGTCCTTTCTAACCTTGGAAGAATTGTGCTTTGTCGATTTTATAACTACAACCGTGCAGTTAAAACTTTGTACTCTGACTGTGCAGCTGCTATAGCTTTTCACATGGAGGCATCTTAACTACTAGCATTTGATATTTGACTTGCAATGTTTGCTTTTTTGAAGTGATATGCTTTATTATTATTATTATTTTGAGGAAATTTAATGTTGTTGGTGTCTCATTCAAAGATAGATTTTAGCAAAATTTGAAGATACTGTACTGATGAAGAAGTGTTTCACGATTTATAACAGAGCAGTATATAAACATGCTTTCCCTCAGATTCTATGATCATACTTCCCCTTATGGTTTTACGGACTATTTCAAGGTTCTGCTGTGTGCCTCAACATGTTTCATTAAAGAAATGATATAAACAGCCTCTTAAATAGATTTTAGTTTTCTGTCCAATTAATATTCAAAATCTACTTTATCAGTATTCATGCTTAATTATGTAAGGTAATTTCTCGCTCTTGTAATTGCTTCTTTTCTGGAATTTGGATACCTTTAATTAACTAGTATTTATTTTAGGCCATTGTGGGGGAGCAAGTGGGACATCCAGCTTGGGGTTCGTATGCTCAAAGACTTTTGGATCCAGAGGCAAGGCTTTGGAGAAACCCTAGTAATGGTGGACATGATGACAAGGCACATCCTCCCATCCATCCTACGAAATTTTTTGCTGGTGAACCAGGGTGGAGTCAAAACCATAATGTATGTTCAAAATTAGGTAGCATCCAAAATGTCTTGCATTGCCACGCATGTTTGAGTTGCCTTTTCAATACATAAGTGATATTTTATTTACTAATTAGGTTATAAGAAGATTCTTGATCATCTTTATTGCACAGCCACATTTATGGAATATGGAATTTTCTTTTTCAATGCAAAAGAATCAGATAATTTATGTACTGGTGGTTAGATATTAAGAAGATTCTTGATTGTCTTCATGGTTGTTTTTAGAGATTGTATGAGCTTGTGGTGCGCCATTTCCTTGCTTGTGTCTCACAACCTGCTGTAGGAGCTGAGACTACAGTTGAAATTGACATTGCTGGTGAACAATTTTTCGCATCTGGACGTGTGATAATAGCGGTCAGTGCATTTTGCTTTTGTTACTTTGTAGTTCAAAAGAAGGTTCATTTATCAGTACTAGACTGCATACTGACAAGAGTACTGGTACACCAAAAAAAATAATTTTTTGTTTTTTTTTATTTGCAAGGTGTTTAAGCTTCCTTTATTTAGTTTTGTTTGAGAAGCAATTAATATGTTGAAAATTAACTCAAATTGCTGTTATAGAAAGGTAACAGATAGCATGCTAAACCATGAGCATGATACTCATTTTTGGGATCTAATATCTTCCTTTTTTCTATTAATTTTTTCCCAAAATATATTTTTAGTTAAAATAAATAACTATAAAAATTTGAAAAGTTATATTGTTGTGTAGATCTGTCTAAGATCTACGATATATCATGAAGTCATGCCAAAATACAAAATTCTGGCATGCTTTCTCCATATTTTTCAATTTTTGCCCATCTATGGGATGTACCTGGATGAGACCTCCTGCTCATCCTTTCACTCATTCTCTCTCTCCCTCCTCTCTAGTCTCTCCTCCTCTATTTCTCCCCTCTTTCTCCTCTCTTACCTTGAAAAAGATGGAGGAAAGGGCGTTTGGCTCTTTCTCCACTAATTATTGAGGCCTCGAACTGGCATGGTTCAACCGGTTTGGCCTACTGAGGACTGGCTTAGGCCAAATGTCATACCAACACGGTGAATTGGGATGGTTCATGTTTGGTATGGTGCGATATCGACCGTACCTAGTGATTCGGTATGGTATTGTTATTGTATTCCATGGTTCCAAACTTAGTTTGTGACTTCACATAATGTGTTTGTGCACATGGAAGTATTCTATATTGTTATAGGTAAAGATTATGTGATTGTTTCTCATCTTTGCGGCCTTTTTATTGTAAAATTATGCTATATCGAGTTATGCATTACTTGTGATGTTGTTACTCTTTAGCACCATTGTTGCCTTGCTAGTCCTCCATATGGTGACATCGTTCTTTACTTTTTTTTTTTTTTTTGCTGGTTTAGCTTGTGCCTTGTTATCTTATATTAGCTTGTGGGTGCTAAGTAGACTTGTTCACAGGCTGGACAGCTTGTCCAACCACATCAAGCATGAAGGCTTTTCGACAAGCTTGGCCGTACTTGAAATATGTGCTCGCTTATTAAACGGGTTGAACTTGAGTTTAGATGTGGAAGCCTGGCCTGAGCTTGGCTCGGCTTGGATTTATATAAAATACTACGCCTTATAGCCAAACCCATATATCTTTGTAGGTCATCCATCACATCTCCCTTGTCCTTCATCCTCTTCCTTTCTCACTTCCCCTCTCTAGCTGCCATTATGGCCGATCCGACTCCATCTTCTTTGATCTCTCCCCTGTCTCCTTCCATTGACTCTTTGGTGTCATCCTTTGTTTGGCCTCTTTCCTATCCTCTGTCTCTGGCGTGAGCCGCTCGGGCATTGTTAGAGGCTAAGTTCAGGTTTAGTTGTTGGATTTCATGTGTTCAAGCTAGGTTTGGGTGATTAGAGGTCGTGGTTCGGCTACTCGACTTTAAAATCCCCCTCAGCACCCGTCCCTCTCTTGTGCCTCTCCCAAATCCTCCCTCCTCTCAACTGTAGCTGTTGATAGCAGTCTGCAACAGCCCCCCTTTGCCCTTACTCTCGCCCACCCCTTTGTCTTCTTTGCGAAGGATGCCACTGTTGAATGTCTCTGCTATAAGCGCTTCCTCTATGTTGAGCCCCCCTATCACGCCCCCAGTTGGATAGGCACATAACTAGGAGCACGACAATCCGCCACACACCCGTAGGATAGAATCCCATGAGCATGCAAGGCGACAACCTGTCAATAACATACCAAACTAACAAGGTAATATTCATAACTTAGATCCACTAATTCCAATTTTAAAACAAAACATTTACAGCTATCATACACAGATAATATCAGTCACATGATTTACATATTTATACATAAAGTAATATAGAGAGGATTCTACAAAATTTGGATGGTTGGTCTAAGATGGCTAACTAGATTCTTGCTGTAATCTCACAATCCAACCTCTACCCATCCTCTTCATGCTTCAGACTCTGTAAAATCATGAGAAATAAAAGAATGAGCTAATAGCTCAGTGAGTAACCAAGGCATAATCAAAGAAACCAAGTTGCTGGAGCCAAATAAGTGTTTGGTATAATAACAAGTGTAACAATATAATATTCATAGTTAGAGTCAAACTTACAACTCTGCAACATAGATATAACCATGCAAATCGAAAACTCATATGTAAACTAAAAGTATTTCAAAATCCATGTCAAAATCAAATGATTACACCAAAGTTTCCAATAATATCATAAGGTTATATCTTTTAAAAGCATTCTAACTCATCAGTCTATACAACTATGGCCACATGTAGCCCCTGTAACAAGGCCCAGTATACTGCATTTAATCCCTGTGGAGTAGGTCCATAATACCACATTTAACCCCAGCGGAGGGGATCCATAGTACCGCATTTAACTCCTATGAAGTAGGTCCGTATTATTAAGTTTTGGAACAATCAATTTCAATTGCCAACATATAGCCCCTATATGGTAGGGTTTATAGCGTAGGTAGATTGAGAGTTTAGTATGTATACATAAACTCAACTCAAACAATCGTTACTATCATATATATAGGTTTGCAATATATAAAATTCTGAATCAATACATAAAATCCATAAAGATGACTAGTCATCAAATTTTCAATAATCAATATGCAAACATGAATTTCCGAATCGATATACTCACAATTCTTAACATGAATTTTGAAGACTCATGTCAAAACTTTTCCAGAACTCCATCAATTGGAAATCATTCTAATAAACATGTAATTATCAATTCGCCAAAATACCATAAATACTCAAGACTTAAAATACTCATAATTCTATGATTTATGTTTGGCTTAATACGACCAGTATCACAAACAATGATGTGATTTTCAAAGTATTTGGCAACAATTAAATTAAAGAACATTCTCAACTATATGTATCTATTATTTTATACAATTGCTTTGATTAAGTAAAGGTTACTTACCTTGCAGATATCCACTATCAGGTTATCTAATACTTCATCGGTACTCATCGGAACCTAATAATCCGAAACACACACACATATTTGAAATCAGTGTCATATTATTGCCTTATAATAATCTATAGAATTCCTTAAAATTCTAAAACCTAAAATTCTGATTAACTGCCCTTCCCTGCAGAATAGCCTCATTCCGGGATTTATGTACCCTAACAAATAACATCCAAAAATTTTCAAATTCTGCAAATTGGTTGAGCAACGAGTTAACAACCCTCAATTAAATTTCAGATTGAAATGCTTCACCATTAAAAAATTAAAAATCTAGGACTATCACGGGGCAGAATCTATCAGCCCAAAATTAATTCAATTCCTTCATAATACTTCTTTCCTCTGACTTATCCCTACCCTATCATTCCAAAACTTCAAAATCATTTCGTTGATTACCCTAAACCATTCAATATAGATCCTAAAATCCAAGAAATTAAACTTAAAGAGGGATTTGGGCTTACCTGAACTGAGGAGGGAGAAGATAAGGAGCAGCAGTCAACACGAAGGAAGAGGAAAGAAGAAGAAGAAGAAAAAGAAGAAGAAAAGCAGAAGAAGAAGAAGAGGAAGATGAGGGAAAGAAGAACATGAAGCAAGAGAGACTTGGTAGAAAGGGAAAGAGAGAGAGAGGCGATGGGGAGAAGAGGGAGAGAGCGATGGGCTGGGGGTGTTGTCATATGAAAGAGATAGATAGGAGAGGGTTCGGTGGGTGGTGGTGGAACAGGGGATAAATTTTCCCTGTTTTGGTTTGGGTTGAGGGTGGGTACCGCCTAATAGGCAGGCCCAGATTTGGTTTGGGCTGGCTGGGCCAGCTGGGACTTACACCCCCTCTCGCCTTCCGTCGCATGCTCCCCACCCCCTGCAAGATCCGAATAACCCTGCTCTCCACTCGACACAAATAGCCCCCACCTCCTCAACTTGACCTCCACCCTCGTTAGCCCTTGCGTCAATCTCCACAATGGCATATAGTCCCTTATTCGATCTAGTGATCGTGACTCCACCTTTGCCACTGCCGCCATGCTGTCTTCTCCTCCATTCACCTTTGTCTTCACCTGCAAAGCTGTCATGCCTCCATGCTTTGTGCTCATTGCCTCGACAATGTCTAGGAAGCTCATGGCTCGACGTAAAGCCCAAAGCCTGTAGTAAGTATCAAGCTCAGGCTTGGGAAGTAGGCCTAAGGCTAGGCTAGGCTCAGGCTTGGCCAATTTTAGTTGTCTTGGGTTGAGCCCTGCTTAAACCCAGCTTGGCCTGCCTGTCTAGTGCTAAGTTGTCAATTGCTTAATCCAAGGGTAGGCATTCTATTTTTTGCATCCATAATCGTGGATAATGTCCTGGAAAGACAACAATAATGCAATGTACTTTTTTTTCCTTCATAACTGCGGGCAAAATCCTAGAAAGACAATAATAATGCAATGTTGCACTAGTGGGAGCAAATAGTTTTCTATATACTTCTATCTGTGTTTGGATGCCGCACCGCTAACCAGCTCCTAAATAGATTTAACTATTTGTAATCACCCTTCTAGCCAGCTAACCAATGATAAAGTTATTCACTGTTTGGTTGGTTGGTGCTCCCATGGTTAATGGAATAAATTTTGGAAAATGTGTAAAAGTAGAGAGAAAGAGCACTATGGTTGTCAACTATATTTTACCCTTCCCTTGAAATAAAGTTACCTGGGTTAAATACCTGTTTAAGCCTTTGGCTGAGTAACTATATTCACTACGTTTTGGCTAGTTAAAATGGCAACTTTCCCTTATCCATCACTTAACTAGCAACCAAACACAATTGTAAGATGGAGACCTAATGCAGGAGGTATGATGCATTCATTTTTTGGAAAAAAATATGTACATTAATTTAAACTCATACCGGATCATAGGATGAGAGTTTTTCCTAAATAATTGAAAGCAAGAAGTAGTATGTCCTCCAAAAAATTTGCCAATTACTTGATAGAATGATGGAAGCAAAAGGATAGCTGCCTATGATGATCAAGGTGATAACTTGAAAAAAGATTCAAATTGTTTGAAATTAGAATAACCCATGGTCTTTTATATCGGAGTTGCGGAGATACATGGCACATTGCTGAAGCTGAAAATGAAGGATAATGATGGCAAATAACCTTGTGCCATTTTGAGTTTTCACTTCATGCTTGGCCTTAACTGATAGTTTTCCCTACTTCTACCTATTCTTAGAGATGAGGGAGTGGATAGGGTACAAAATGGTATTTGATAAAACTGGCTTACAAAGAAACAATTTATCTTTGATGTGTGTCCATCGCTTTAAAAGTCCAAACTGCTCCCAATTGAGATAGTCCTTCGAGTTACCTAGAAGAAGGGTGTGTGAATGTATGGCATGATGCCTACTGTTAGAGAATGAAACCTCTTCCATCTATAATCTAACAAATGATTCTTGGCCTCTGCTAGGGGACAAGTGACAATTTACTTCCTGTTTTAGAAGACAATGGATTTCAAAGGAAAAATGTGCTGGACGATAGACAAAGCACTAGAACATTGACCAACATGATTGCCAATCTATTTAACTTAAATGAGGTACATAATTTCAGATGATTGTGCCAGAAAAGTATCATGAGATGGAGCATTCTTTCATCGCTCTGGCATTAACAACTTCACAATTTATATTTTGCAAAGAGCCAAGTTAACAAGCTGTCACACCAACCAATCATACAGCAACATATCCTGGGGTAGCTAGCCAATGTAAATCACTTGATGAAGCTCCATGGGAATATCAGTGAAATTATTTGGTGATGTTCTTCAGTGTGATATCATAAATCTGAGAAGAGAAGACATCTTTGAGACCTGGAAAATAGCCTAGTGGCCCAGATTGTCTCAAGCTGATGTAGAAATGCAGGAAAATATGGGCAACCATGGAACCTTCCATTATATTGTCTATGCAGAGGAACAAGGTGATGATGCCACATAAATTCCAACAAGTGAATAAACGTAATCAAGTTGGTGTTTGGTGAATTATCATACAACTATTGTGATCAAAGAAGCCAAGGGTAATATAGCCAATGGCGAGATTGGAAGTTGATGGTGAAAGAATAGAAACAAGATAGAGAGGAAAAAACAAAAGACAACAAATGGAGCTCAACAAGTAAAACAATTAATTTAATATGCATTAAAATAAATCATTGAAGGACAACACTTGTATGCAAATACCACTATGATGGGTTGTTAAGAACATGGTTGACAAGTTTATAGGTTTGTTGAGCTAAGGAGCCATTCAATCTTGACCATGAAATGATTTGTATGATGGGTATTTTGATGGAGGTGTCAATTTTAAACTGTCATGTCTTCATTGCTAAAATCAATCTAGAAGTCATCTTCCTTCTTAGATGCAAGGTACGCTATATTGTATTGAATTGGGTGGTATTGGGCATACCGTACCATATTGGTTCAGTATCGGGGATGTACTGACTCTTGGTAATCCAAACTGGCCCCCAAATCGGGTGTACCGATACAGTGATAGGGTGGCATTAGTATGGGGCCTAGTACAAAGATGGCGTACCTTGATTAGATTTCCTTTTTTCATTACCTCATGAGAAGAAAAGTATAATAGGGGACACAATATGCTGTGTGTGCATGATGTAAGGTCTCGAGCAAATACAAATCATTTCAGATGAGGAACTTTAATCTAATAAAACAAAAGGATTATTTGTTTACTGCATCATAGTTTTCTTCTCGATATGATTTGATGTCATGAAGTTGGTAGTAGTCCTCCTAAAATCCTTTAACATTGAATGGTATCAAGCCTGCCATGTCATTGCTGAGCAATTTTAATCCTTTGCTTGTGAAAGGTTAATTTTTTTGTTCTGTTGTAACATCAAAAAAATGTATTCTAGTTAAGGCTTTAAAACTTGGTCTATTTTGGGTTTTTGATTGTCTAGGTAGAGTTCTGATTTTAGCATTTCTGGCAGCTTTGTTTTGAGTTTTGAAACTTTAGTCAAAAAAGGTAGAGATTTGAAAGATGCAAGAATCATGAAAAAGATCAATAAAAGTTATTTCATATCATTTTATTATGTTTTCGAGTCATTTAGGATGTAATTTGTAGTGTGGAATTTGGATAGTTTCTGGATAAAATTAAACCATATTTAAACTTAACACATTTAGTATATTGCACTTTTTTCCTCTAATATTGTAATTTTTCAAGACTTTTCTCTATTTTTTTAATTTTCATATTTATTTCATTATATTGGATTGATAATCCATTGAAGAAAGAAAATCCATCCAAATGAAAAATATTTTATTTCATTATTTCATCATCCTATTTCATTATTCTGAAAAAAGAGAGAAAAAGCTCATCTAGGTAAGAAGAAAGAATCATGGAAACACATAATGCTTCTACTTAGTGAAGGCACACATTAAGATTGCAGTTTGCCCACTATAGTGACGCAACTTTGAAGAAAAATACATACATTATATCACTAGAACCTTGGATAAATGTGGGATTCAGTGATAGAGTCAAATTTTGGAAAACATTAAATGCATATACTTTTTAAACAGAATCAAAAGATAAAAAATGCAGTTTCAGTCCGTTTTGCTGAAACTGCAGAAATTGGCTAAAGCTCAGCCAAAACTGGTTTGAAATCAAAGACAAAATGGGCCAAAATTTTGGTCAGTCTTGGCCGAAACGCATCTGTTTTGATGGAAACGAATTAGTTTTGGATGAAATTTCATTTTTTTGAATCTACTCTTATGGGAGGGCTACAAGGTGATGGTGGCTAAGAATTAAACTAGTGAAAAGAGAAGTACGCAAAGGAGATGCCTGGGTTATAACAATAAGAAGAAAACAGTAAAACAACAAGCCTTTTTTTTTTTCCAGTTACATATGTCGACTAGCTGTATAAAACTTGCTAGCATTGATGAGTCTAAGGCCCTTGAAATAGTCAAACAGATGATAAACATTTTGAAATAAGCAATGGAAATAAATCCTAATCTGACACACAGTCCATTAGTCTCATGCTCTAACTTTGACCTAATTTTCAACACCCATCATGACTGTATTACAGAAAGGTGGTAAGCAGGAAATACCGGCTTGATTGTGTCTCACCAGAATTGCTTAAACACCCAATCAAATAAGCATCTGTTGAATTTTGCTTTGAAGAAAAGATCCATAAACACGTTACCTGCAGTTTTGTTCTATGTCAGTGAGGAACAATTTAGGCTCGTGCATTTCATGAGCATTTATCATTGAGGTAACAAGGGTTTGGAGGCTTCAAATTCTTCTTGTTTGTAAGGCCAACTATGAGTTATTCATCAATTGGCTTCCTATAATGGTCATCTCCTTCTCAGGAAAAAGTCATTGCATCTAAAATAGCCCTCTCTAAATTAAGCCGTAATTGACCGGGAGGGCCTAATTTGTCTTAATAAAGATATCTAATTCAGTCTTAATCTTGAAAAACTGCTTGCATAGTTCTTTTCTTTTAAAAAGGAATTTTAAGCCCCAATCTGCTATAAAGCCTATGACTCCTTGGTTGTACTCAAATATTGGGGATGTTTCTTGGCTTATGAGTCATGATATACTTTCTCTACAGATGGGAGAATTGTTGCAAGAAAGAATTAAATGAATAAAGCACAAAGAAAGAAATGTCATAACAATCGTGTCGTTGATAAATGCGCTTCTGGCAACAATCTGAATAATGCAAAGTAGTCCAGTGGGATCGTCATCAAGGGATAAGGAACAACTAGAGGTGAGTGAGGGGGGAGAATGCATTAGAGGAACAATAAGTTTTGAGATTTGTCTCAGAATTGAGTGGAAATTCAATGGCGTCCATTGAAGACGAGAGTGGATTCATAATGTAGGCGGTCAATAGGAAAGTTAGATCAAGTAGGAAACATCAAAGAGCCAACAAAATAGGTAAGGAGACATGATGCTGTAAGAGGGGGAGAGGTTCTAGAAAGGTAGGAGTATAGCCCTAACAATCTTTTACCTGGCGCTTTATCCGGGATGGATATAGTTGACTAATTAAGGAGAAGCTTGCTCTATTGTTCACGATGTATGAAGGATGACCAACAATTTGAAGGTGCATATGAGATATTGAACCTTGCATGGAAGAGAGTGACATATACAAGTGTGACTGAGCTCACTGGGGCTGAGGTGTAGAAGCAACTATAAAAACTCCAAGAAGCTTGTATTGTGCTAATGTTTCCTCTTAGCGAAATCATTCTGCTGAGGACTGGGCAGCAATATATTACTTGACCCATAACCATATCTGATTTGGCATCTTGTCAGATGGTTTTTCATGCAGAGGAGTTAAAAACAAGAAACTGACCAATATCTTAACATAGGGTGGAGCGTGGAAGCCACCATATAATGATCTTAGGAACACCATCCAAGTTACAGATAATAGAATAAGATGCCTAACATCATTTAATCATTAATGTTCAATACAAGTTGTTCCACTTAAATCAAGTCAGGTAGTTTTGTGGTGTATGATGATGTCTTGGATAAGAAAAGAGTTACAAATACCGATGTGAAAGAAAAAACTAACTAAAATAGATTGTGTTGGATTTTCTGCTTCATAATCAGTTCATCATTATAACTTGTCATTCACTTTGTGGAATTTATGCTGTATTGAAATCCCACTTGATGCTTGATACTTTATTAGCTTATTCACTGTAACTGTACTCCTTGAAATGGAAGAGTTGGTATTCACATGTTGAATTAAATTAGGTATCTTTCAATCTATGTATCAGAAGCTGTTGGTTAAAAGCCTCTACAAGTTATGATGATATAACATTTCATATACAGCCCTGCTTGATTGTTGAACTTAAAAAGAAGTGGAGATTCTAATTTCATTGGACAGGAGATGGTCATGCTTTTATCGATCACTGTACTTTGAACAAGATAGTCACAAAGAATTCCAGATTTCGCCAGAATTACTTTGTGACTCGTATGTAAGGCATGTAATGTAGGATTCTATGGACAAGCGGGTTGTTTTTTTAACTTCCCAAGCAAGTAATATTTTTGGGAGTTGACCGTTTAATGGCATGTTTGTAATTGATGAGAAGTTTAATGGGAACATTGTTAATTCAAATATGTTTTGGTCTATCATTTAATTGGAGTGGATTGTATGAGCAAGGAAGAAGCACATGATTCAATATGTCAGTAGGAAAGACTCAAAGCAGGGTTATGAGCTAAAGCTGTATTCTTGATAAATAAGCAAAATGAGGGTATCTTTCCAGTTTATCATCCGTGTTTCCCTTTTGTCCAAGGTGAAAGATTGAAGTTTCACATTATTGTCTTCTGCCATATGTGTCTACGGGGAATTGAACTTTACTGAAATGTTATGATTTTTTTTCTTGTGAAATGGATATAGATATTTTTGATGCTTCATTCAAGTTTATTTGACTGAGATTTTTATCCTTTTTTATTTTTCTTTTGTAGAAAAATTACCTAGATGTCTATAGATTTGAATCTTGGGGAGGTACTATACTCCCAACATACACAATTGGGCAACAGGTTAGCTATCAGTCTTCTTATGTTTTCCATATAAATTGCTGCATGAGATTTTTGCATTAATAGATATTTCATTTTATCCCCATGGTCTTTTTGTGCTTTTCGCTTTTCTATTCAAACTTTATTTTGCTAGATTTTATTTTTTTTGTGATCTTTGTTATGTTGTTCATTATCAATGAAATAATGTTAAAATGATGATTATAATAGTTCTAACCTGAATGTTATTTGAAATGAATGCATGAATCAGTTGGAATCAATCATGCATAATAAAAATAATGGAATTATTTTTATTTGGCATTTGAGTTGGCAAAATCTTTGGCCCTTGAAAATGGAACATATCCATTTCTTACCCAAAAAACTGAGGGTAACCCTTTGATCCTCCAGAAAACTCCCTATCCACCACATTTTTGGTGTATGAAAAGGTTCCAATCTATAGGTCTATATTTTTGTTTACCATAATTTCGTTGTTTAGATGGGACCAAATAAGGGAATTTTGCCTGCTAAGATCAAAACCCCCTAAGCCCTACTTAAATAAAATTCTTAAAGGAGTGGTTTAATCCTAGATTTATGATTTTTCTGCCTAGAACTTGTTGATGTAGATTCACTTCAATTGTAAAGGAGATCTGTAAACAGTTTAACTTAAGACAAGGAACTGAACCCACAATCACACACAATTTGTGCATGTTTCTTGTAACTATATGCTGTTGTTTGTAACTTATTACAAGGACATAAAGGGAATTGACCAATACATCCAGATGCTTGCTGATATGGCATACAGCTGCTATATTGCGTTGAAAACTGTGTTTGGATGATGCATACCATATGACTCTGTAATCTGTATATTATGATCCAATATTTGATTACTTGGTACTATTAATACCTATCTTTATTAGCATTAGATATTCAAACGAGTTGAGCTGCTCGCGAGCTACTCCAGCTCGACTCAAGTCCGAGCTCGACTCGACTCAGTTATTAGCGAGCTCGACTCGAGCTTGAGTAGCAAGATATTTGGTTCGAAAGCTCGTGAGCCTACTCGAATTTATATATATCTTGAATAATATTATTTTTTTATAATATATATGTATATTAATACATATATTATTAGTAGATCAAGCCTCGATTTTGAGCTCGAACTCAAGCTGAAATATGATTTGGGTGATATTCAAGAGTTGAATCGATCTTGAGTTTGTCTATTTTTCATTGAGCCGAGCTCAAGCTTGAGATAATAAGGCTTGGTTGAGTTCGAGAATTTTGAGTCGAGTTGAGCTCAAGCTTCCAGCTACTCAGCTCAGCTTGGCTCGATTGCACCCGTAATTGGCATGGAATTTATAAATTTGTCAAAATAGTTGGTAATGATTGAGTGTCTTGATTCTTGGTCGCTATTACCTCTTCTATGTGGTCTTATTATTGTCAACCTAAAAGGTGGCCATGTTATGTTGATTACTATTTTTATGAAATGCTGGTATTGTATCGTGATTTGTCAATCATTATTTTCATATGTTCATGATTTTCAAACTTTTGAATTTTTTTTTGATTTTTTTGCTTTGTGAAATTAGTTAAACTAAATTTGTTGCCAAATAGAAAATTTATCTGGGACACTTCTTCATTGATTGCTGAGGGATTCACGCCAATAGTAAGCTTTAGCATTTTTTTATAGATTTAAACTTTCTGTTTTACAGTTCTCAATGTTTTATTAATGTTAAGGCTGTCTTCTGTCTTATGATGTTTTAACAGCTCTGAAATGTGGGTTATATGACAAGAACAAGAAAAGAGAGATGGTTTGGGATGTCAAAATTGCCTCTCCCTTTTTGGATCAGAGAGTCTCTTTATATAGATCTTTAATAGAGAAAAATATAGTAATACAGCCTATACCAACAACTATACAAAACAGGATAATCAATAATATATTACAGCCCCAAAGATAGTAATACAAACTATAAAAATATAGCCTATATTTAGATCCCTGCTGATAAGGTATTCTTGGATTTTGCATATATATTTAGATCCCTGTTGATAAGGTATTTTTGGATTGTGCTATATTTAGATTCTTGCTGATTGCTATTCCTGCTGATAAGGTATTCTTGGATTTTGCATATATATTTAGATCCCTGCTGATAAGGTATTCTTGGATTGTGCTATATTTAGATTCTTGTTGATTGCTAAATATATTCTTACTGATACTCCCCTCCAAATTGATGCTGGAGAATCTTGCAGCATCAATTTGCTACTGATAAACTTATGTCGATCAAAGGAGAAAGCCTTCGTGAAAATATCAGCGATCTGATCTTTGGAGGGCAAGTAGAGAAGAGTAATAATTTTTCTCTCAAGAACATCACGAATGTAGTGACAATCAATTTCAATATGTTTTGTGCGTTCATGTAAGACTGGATTCTCAGCAATTCTAATGGCACTAGTATTGTCAGCATATAGGGGAGTGGGTTCATTGCACGGGAAACCCAATTCCAAGAGTAATCCTCTCAACCAGGTGACTTCAGAACATGCAACAGACATTGCGCGATATTCAGCTTCAGTGGATGACCTAGAAACCCGATCTTGCTTCTTGCATTTCCATGAAATCAAGCACTGTCCTAAAAAGACACACCAACCAGTAATAGATCTCCTAGTGTTGGGGCAAGCTCCCCAATCGGCATCAGCATATGCAGACAAGGACAGAGAGGTTCCAGAAGAAAAGAACAGTCCTTGATTAGGAGTACCCTTGAGGTAGCGGAGAATACGATGAACAGCAGCAAGATGTGTATGCCTAGGAGCAGTCATAAATTGACTCACATTATTCACAGCATAGGTAATGTCTGGCCGAGTAAAACTGAGATAAATGAGGCTCCCAACAAGTTTGCGACAATAGGTTGGATCATCAAGTAGATTGCCAGCATCACTCCGAAGTTTGAGATTTACTTCCATAGGTGTGGCAACAGTGGGATTGTTTTGAAGCTGAGCAAGAAATATTAGATCATGCAAATATTTCTGTTGAGTCAAATGTATGCCTTTTTGGGTGCGATGGGCTTCAACACCTAAAAAGTAATTAAAATACCCAAGGTCTTTCATCTGAAATGACCGATGCAGCGTATCTTTGATGTGCTGTATTCCAAGAGTATCATCACCTGAGATCAATATATCATCAACATACACTACAATAAGAGTAAGACCATGAGGGGACCTTTGCAAGAAAAGGGATGAATCTTGTTTGCTCTGTTGAAATCCCGCCTTCTGAATGGTATATCGCAGCTTAGTAAACCATGCCCGTGGTGCTTGTTTGAGCCCATAGAGTGATCTCCTCAATCGACAAATCAAGTCTTGTGATGGCAAAGGCAATCCTGGAGGAGGTTTCAAAAAAACTTCATGTAGATCTCCATTCAAGAAAGCATTCTTGACGTTCATTTGAAATATAGGCCAAGATTTTGATGCAGTTAATGCAACAAGAGTTCGAACAGTTGTCATTTTAGCCACAGGGGCAAAAGTGTCTTGATAATCAATTCCATATTCTTGACGATTTCTTAAAGCGACCAATCGAGCCTTGTAGTGTTCCAAGGATCCATCAGATTTCATTTTGACAGTGTAAATCCATTTACATCCTATGGGCTTGATGCCTGAAGGACAGAAAATGAGATCCCATGTATTGGGTTTGACCAAAGCATCTAACTCCTTTGCCATAGCTTGTTGCCAACACTCATGCTTCACAGCCTGAGAATATGTATTCGGGATGGGAATTGTGGATAAAGTGGAGAGAGGATGTTTCTGTGGAAGTGGATGGAAAGCCATAGCGGTCAGATGGGTGAGTGGGGCGAGTGGATCTCCTAATATTGGGAAGTGAAGGAAATTCAGAAACCGGTGTAAGTTCAGGATCAGGGTCAATAGCAGAGTTAAGAGGTTCAGCTTGACCAGCACTTGGTGCTGTGGGTGTATCCCTTCGCTTGTAGACCATCCCTTGTTTGAATTTGCTGGAGGAATCTGCCTTATGAGTCATGTCAAATAAATGTATAATGGAGGAAGAGACTTGGGAAGATAATGACGGATGGTGAGAATAGAAAAAATATTTATCAAAGAATACGACATTCCGAGACACTCGAATGCGTTGACTGTGAGGATCATAACATCGGAACCCCTTTTGATTCACCGCATAACCCAAGAATACACAGCGAGCAGCTTGAGCAGAAATTTTTTGACGTTCAAGTGGAAGAAGGTGAACAAAACAAAGACAACCAAAGGGATGAAGACTTCTATAATTTGGTTGTTCTTTAAAAAGTTTAAAATAGAGACTGACATTCTCTAATTTTTTCGAGATCCGACGATTGATTAAAAAACAGCAGTCCTTACAGCCTCATCCCAAAACGTTGGAGGTACTGCAGCATCAAGAAGCAGAGTGCGAGCGACGTCAAGGATGTGCCTATTTTTTCTCTCTGCAACACTATTTTGCTGAGGAGTATAGGGGCAAGATCGTTGAGAGATTGTTCCTTTGTCTTGAAGAAATAATTGAAACTGATTTGATATATACTCTCTCCCTGAATCTGATCGTAGGGTCTGTATACGTTTGTCAAAATGAGTTTCAACCATCGACACAAAGGCTTTGAAACAAGACAACACATCAGATTTTGCACGCAAGAAGTAGATCCAAGTGAACCTACTAAAGTCATCGATGAATGTGACAAAATATTTGTAACCCGAAGAGGATATAATTGGAGCCAAACCCCAGACATCAGAATGTATAAGTTCAAAGGATGATTGCGATACACGATTGCTCAAAGAAAATGGAAGAGTTTTGCTCTTCCCTTGACAACAACTAAAACAAGGACATTGCTTTGGAATTTCAGATTTATTATGAATCAAACCTTTCTTGAACATTAACAACAATTTATTTGAATTTGGATGTCCTAATCTACGATGCCAAAGTAGCCATTTATTGGACACAACTTCATGAGATGTAGACAAACCAGAGGGTTGCGGGAATATGTGATCCACAGTGAAAAGATGCCCATGCTTACTCCCTTTCCCGATCACTATCCCTGAGTTCTGGTCCTGAATAATGCAGCCAGAAGGAGAGAAGGTTACATTGCAATGATTGTTTACAAGCTGTCCAAATGAAAGAAGGTTAGTGGACAATTGTGGAACAAGATAAACATCAGAAACATTAAAGTTTTTGGATTGAATTCTATCCATTGCCATAACAGGCAAATTTTTTTCATCAGCAATGTGAACTTTAGATTGACCATGGTAAGGAGATATTGAACAAAGGGTTTAGGAAGAGGATCTCATATGATTGGAGGCTCTAAAATCTAACAACCAGGGCCTAGAAGTATTTTTACCTGAAATTTCCATGGTAGACAAGGCAGACTGAATCATAGCTTGAATTGATTTAGTAGTGATTGAGTGATTACCAGCAGGTGTGGCAAGAGGAGAAGATTCTTCAGCTAAACCAACTGTGGTGTGGTATGCCTTTCCTCTGTTCTGAGCTCTTCGCCTACATTCAGTCAAGATGTGGCCTCCCTTCCTACAATACCTGCAGAATTTTTCCTTACAATCTCGAGCAATGTGTCCATATTTTTGGCATGAATAGCATTGTAACTGCTGGGTATCTTTAGCTCTAGGTTGCTCCCTAGAAAGAAAGGCAAGATCTGAATTGTTTACAGCCTTAGAATTATTGGCAGTTCTTTGTGAGAGAAGCCGTTGTTCTTCACGAAGAACCTCCTGAAAGCACTCATCTAGATCAGGTACAGGTTTTCGATTCATCAAAGTCCCTCTAACAGTCTCAAAATCAGATCTTAACTTCATGAGGAAATGATCTATCATATTTTTGGCTTGCAAAGTTTGAATTATCATCAAAGCTTCCGTAGGAACAGTTTTATATATGATAGAGTTGTATTCTAACCACAAGTTTATAAAACCAGAATAGTATTCCTAAACAGTCTTTGTCCACTAAGTATATTCACCAATCTCAATCCCAATATTGTATTTCCTAGAATCATTGTCTTGATGATATAACTTCTTTAAAAAAACTCCACATGCTTGCAGCAGTGGTGTGTGCCCGCAGATTTATTCTAATTTGAGGTTCAACAGAACTCACATTCCAACTCATCACTTTTGCATTGTTTTTCTACCATTGTTTTACTTCTTTTTCATTTCCTTTATCTTCCCTAGGTTGCCCTTCACTTCCATCAACAAAATCCCAAAGTTCTTGACCCATAATGAAACATCTTAAATGAAACTCCCGTAAAAAATAGTTTTGCCCATTAAAACATACAGGAATTACAGCAGTTTTGGTGTTGGTATCCATTAGGAACAGAGATTTCGAAAGCTAGAGAGATCAAAACAGAAATATGCAATGAACCTGACAGAAGTTTCTCAAAAAAATATCAGACTTCAGATTCCCACGATCTCAAGATGCTGCAGAAGAATCCTTGAATGAGGGCAGCGGACTCCAGAAAGCCCTTTAGATGAGGACGGTAGGTTCAGAAGCCCTTTGCTCTGATACCATGACAAGAACAAGAAAAGAGAGATGGTTTGGGATGCCAAAATTGTCTCTCCCTTTTTGGATCAGAGTCTCTTTATATAGATCTTTAATAGAGAAAAATATAGTGATACAGCTTATACCAACAACTATACAAAACAGGATAATCAATAATATATTACAGTCCCAAAGATCGTAATACAAACTATAAAAATACAGCCTATATTTAGATCCCTGCTGATAAGGTATTCTTGGATTTTGCATATATATTTAGATCCCTGCTGATAAGGTATTCTTGGATTGTGCTATATTTAGATTCTTGCTGATTGCTATCCCTGCTGATAAGGTATCTTAGATTTTGCATATATATTTAGATCCCTGCTGATAAGGTATTCTTGGATTGTGCTATATTTAGATTCTTGCTGATTGCTAAATATATTCCTACTGATATAGTTGTTCAATTTGTCTGTTACTTGCTACTTGATATTTCATGTGCATGCATATATACATACATGAATATATATTCTGATATGATATGATATTGAAGATGGTTTTGTTATCAATATCACCAAGTTTAAACTGTATATTGTGTAATAGTTAATTTTATTTTTTAGTTGTTAATATTCCATATAAGTACATATTTGTGTACAAATGCATGTATGTAAATAAATACATATATGTAAATGTATATATACACATATTTATGCATGCACATGTATATTTTCCCTAATCATTATTTATGTGGCAAGCTGGATAAGGGGTTAAATATCCCTTTAATTTATGCAGTTTATTCCAACAACTTTGACACTTGATTCAGGGGTGACAAGACCACCCCCACTTTTAAGTGAAGCTGATCTGCTTAGTTGTATGGACAAGGTAAGTATTCATTGGTGTTGAGCCTTTAAATAATAACAACATTCTATTATTTTTCATAACTATATGTAATTTTGTATTCATCTGTAGTAAGTTTGTCAGCTAAAACTTAAAAGACATGTCTTGTTAATTATATAAGTTTCTTAAAAGTAGATTCTTGAGCAATGACATCTTCTTTCTGTTTTTAGGCAGGAATTGGCACAGATGCAACAATGCATGATCACATCAAAAAGCTACTTGATCGATGTTATGCAACCAAAGATTCAAACACACGTTTCTCGCCGACAAATCTTGTATTTCTCATTGCTTTATGCTCATTCAATTTTCTTTTTCTTTATTTCTTTCTGTATGGGTGTGAGTGTGTTGCCATGGAAAACTAATGCATGATTATAGTTTGAAGCTAATTCATTTGAATGATCGGAAGTGTTGTGTATCGTGTCCTTATTAGTCAAGTGCTAGAATTGTACATTATTGTGCCATATTCTGCCAACACTTGGCACAAACAGCATGGAAAAAGTATCCGGGTATGTAAAAGGATTTGCAATTGACTTGCAAATATTTGCTAGTTAATTCCTTTTTTTCCTTTAAAGACACTCATTTTAATTGTTTTATGCTAACGTATATACATGTTTAAGTAAACAACTAAACATAGTTGTAAACTATTTTTTATTGAGAAATCTAGGATCATTAATTGTTATAGATATGTGAAGCTGATTGCAATTTATCATGGACACTGCATAGTTTCTAGTAGTGTTCGTACAATTAAACAATCTCAATCTACTTTACTAATTAATCATACAAGTAAGCTCAAAATTCATGATAAAATCTATACAGTTATACATAAGTATGTGTTATTGTATATTTAAGTTTTACATATGTTTTTGCAGTACCATAAGAGGACTATAGGAAGATCAAATATTAATAGTTCTATTTATATGCTATGGTATCATTTGTAATCTTTGATCTATGTCAGTAACTTTTATTGTCATTGTGTAAGATGGGCTTTTATATCTTCACAAAGAAAAAGAAAAATAAAAACAATAGGGACACATGGATACTGAGTAATGTAGTGGTCAAGTATCGGTATGGTAACAAATTGAACTGTATTATTGCACAGCAAACAAATACATACCTATTTGGTACTGGTTTAATGCTTTTTTTGTTTTTTCATTTTTATTTTAAGATTTTTGTTGAGGTTTATTGATGTTTAAATTATGATTTTGATAGTATTTTGATGTTATTTTATGCCATCTTGGTCTCAAGATACCGTATGATTGCTTAATAGATGCAACTATAACAATTAAGCATTGATTGTGTATTTTCGATCTTAAAAATACATATATTAAATTGATTTGAATTATGCAGTACATATTATTATCTAGTTTCTCATGGAATGTCTATGCCACTCATAAATGTCGGGATCTTGTTCATAGCCAAGGCCTTGGATATGACTCTGACCCACATTTTGAGCTCACCCTTATATCTGATTATTTCAGCCTTCTGGATAGCCACCTAGACACTGATCTGTTGTTTGATATTGGGCTGGCCATCCTTGCTCCTTCTGAGAGGGGATCATAGTCGTGAAATCCGACCCGTCATCTAGCCAAGATAGCGGTGGGTAGTAGCTGCTCGAATAGAATTTTTCAGAGATAGGATATTATATGGGTCATACCTTGGTTGTGTAGAATCTGATTCGGCGTATGATGATAATCCAAGTACATTCAGAAATCCTACTCCATATGTTATATCATTAGTTGCAGCAGTGTTATGTCCTAAAACATCTTGAAAGTCTCATCTCCTCTATGCTATTGTATCCTTGCGAGCTTTATGACATGCTTAGTGGCTTGTATGTAGTGTGGCATGAGTAATTTGCAACTTGCCAGTGATTCGACTCAGAGCAGGTGGCTATATAGGCACCCTTACAATGTCCATTGCTGTCTCCCTAACTATCAGATGCATCATTGCTTAAGTTGTCATTAGCATCAACACTCGTTTCGCGAGATGATTTGAGCAATCAGTCACCCGAGGGCTTAGTCAGTCATCAGCTCATCAGCTCTCTCTAATGGATCAGCAGCTTTCTTTTCTTTCCCTTTCTTGCTGCTCTAAGAAACGGCTTTCTTTCCTTAATTGCTCTTGCTTCTTTGGCTTTGCTAGGTGGCTCAACTAGGTCCACCCACTTGACTGGCCCCAACTTCATGTTTGGATTGTATACCATGTGACATCTTCTTAGTATTTTCTTGTCATATATCTGAGTAGATCTCTCAAAAGTAGTACCTTACGATCTTGATTGGCTTCCCTTCAACCTTTGTGGTTGCTCTTGCTCCAATGGTGCTGGCCTGAAAGCATTACATGATACTCTTAATTATGTCAATATCCTTACCCTTATTCATTCTTAAATCCATTTATGCAAACTTGATGAACATTGGCACATTCTTGACTTAGGTTTGTGACCTAAGGGTTGCAGTAATCGCCGCATATTCATGAAGGACTCTCCCCACAAGCATATAAGGCATTCCAACATGATATCAAATGCATTATACAGGAGATAATTTAAATAGCTAAAATTTAAAATTCAATTAATTAAAAAATCCTATTGATAAATAAAAATTTAAACATCTTATTAAACCTCAATAATAATCCTATAAATATAATAACAAATCTGAATCTAAACTATGTTGATACTATCAAATGTTATAATCTCATTCCCAAAGCAGTATCCATGTCTGGAACTATCTAAATCTGAAAAAAATAAAGAGATAATGAGCTCGATAGCCTCATAAGTAATGAATATCTTAACTAGATAATTCATGCAATAATGTAAGCTACAATAGTGATATATAAATTTCCACAAATTAGAATAATGACATAATTTTGTTTTAAAACATAAATCCTGTAAAACCAATATTTTTCAAATATTTATATACATAATCATAAATCTGATTCAGAACAAATCATATTTAACTGAACAACCTTTAACTATGACCACACTTATACCTTGTGACTAGGTCAGAAATAGAACCACACTTATACCCTATGGAGTAGGCCAGAATATTGCACTTATATCCTACAATGTGGGCTAGAGTACCATACTTATAACCTATGACGTGGGCTGAAATACCACATTTATACCATGTGGTGGGGCCAGAAACAGATTAATGAGCTTGGTGATAGTCAAAGTGCCAATATATAAATCCCAATTGGGAAGGAACATAGTCAGGCCGAGAGTCCAAATTTGATACATATCAAAATTCTTTTTATAGAATAACATATATTTCATAATTGAATCAAAATATGCATATACAATATTAGATCAGTAAGCTATTATAGCAAGTCTGAGAAATATTACTTTGAAGTTACACATCAATTTTCCATTCAAAACATAATTTCATAAAATTTAGAAATAATATATAAATCAATTAACAATTTATTTGATATTAAAAATAATATTATATAAATGAAAAATCTAGAAAGGCCACATCATTACTTGTGAGTGGAATTAGCCAACAATTTCAATTAATTTTGAGAATCTTTCTTAAAGCCTATCATCATAGCATTGGAGGCCTGTGCATCTTGTTGTGTAAGAGCATACACTTCCTTGGGTTCGGGGTTTCAAGCTTCTATCCTTGTTTTGTCCAAGTATTGAAGCAGGTTGATTCTCTGATCTTTGTGGGCAGTCAGCTATTTTGTGGGCTGTCTTGCCATATCGAAAGTAGGCGCCAATTATCCAACGGCAATCCTTATCATCATGAGCTTTACCACACCTAGAACACTTGATGCTATTAGTTGGTCCAGTGTTGTCACTCATTGATTTCTTGTTGGAACTCTTGGTGTTTCTACTTCTCTGCCCTAGAGATTCATTTGACCTATTTCTCTTCTTTTGATTCTTTTTCCTTTCTGCACGTTCTTCATTAACTTCCTCTTCAATTATTAATGCCTTGTTTACTACAATTGTATATGTAGTCAGTTTATACGGCACTACTTGCTTCCTATTTTCAGTCTTTGGTTTCATCTTAAATTTATGCACTTCATCATGCTCATGCTCGACCAATCTCTGAACAAATTTGGTCAACTCCGTAAATTTTGCTTTATATCCGCAATAGTTATATCCTTTATTTACAATGAACAAAATCTTGCTCTTTTTGGGTTCTCACACTCTGGAGAAAGTATTTGTCATAAAATGCTCGTTAGAATCTTTCCCAGGTGAGTTGTTCTTTATCTCATTCATATATTTTTTTTCCAATATCCACCATCAGTTAAATGCCTCACCCTGCAATATATAAGAAACATAAAAGATCTTCTCATCATCACGGCATCTCTGAATAGCAAATGCTTTCTCTACCTTCATAAGCCAGTTTTCAAAGATTCTGTAGTCCTTTCGAAAGCCAGGGGAGCCAGCTTTTTAAACTCAGTAATATTACTTCACTGCTCCTATTGCTTCCCAAGTCCTTATGGTGGCTGTGTTTGCATCTGTTGTTGTATTTGCAATTGTTGCGGTAACTGTTGCTGTAATTATTGCTGTGTTTGTATCAATCCAACTAATGTCTACATTAGTTGTGCCATATTAGATTCCGATTGTTCTATTTGATAATTCCTAGCAGGATCAATGACTCCTTAATGAGTGCCACCAACCTGCCAAGTAGTATCACAAATCTGCTAATTTGATGCCTCTCTAAAGCATCTCGAGCAGCCCTTTCTATTCGACATGGAGGTATCTTAACCTTGCATAAATTATGAGCAGATAATCCAACTAATCTTGCGATTCTCCTTCAGAACCTAATATTTGACATTATATTTTATCAAAATTTAACCATGTTTATTTTAAGAATAAAAATCTTGAGTTCCAACAGTATCATAGGGCTGGTCAAGTGGAAGTGCTTGACATCCCGATCGATCTGGTCATGCTGATGTCATTTTATAGTAGTTGAACTAGGGCACAGATGGTTCAACAAAAATCATGGATGATTAAATCTAGTAGTACGTGGTCTGACTGGGGTGGGGGCTGGCACATGCCATCTTGCAGCCATGAATCAAGATCTTTTTCATCAGAGTCGATCAAGATCATTGAAGGAAGACCTTTATTGGATCAAACAGCTTTAGAGAGGGTGGAGAGAGACAATCTAGAGAGAGAACCTTATAGAGAGAGAGAGAGAAACTAAAGAGAGGAAATATAAAGCGAGTGGAGGAAAGAGGAGAGTGAAAGTCCTCTTTTTTTTTTTTTTTTTTTCTTTTCTTGTTTTTTGTTCTTTTGTTTTTTTCCTTCTCTTTTCTTTCTTTTCTTGGCGAAACAGGGGACTCTTGCTCCCCATTTTCCTTAGAACAGAGGAGGGCATCTCACTGGCGATGGCTGTGATCGACGATATGGACCATGGCGGCACAGCTGGAGATCATCCAACTGGCGGTTGGCGACCATGGCTGATGCTGGTAAAATAAAAAAAACAGGCAGAAAAATAGGAGAAAATAGCGGCTTAGGTCTTCCAAGAAAAATCTAGCGATAGTTGGTTGGAAACCACGATCTACAGTCATGGAGGATGTGGATGATGATTATTTGATAGATTGAGGAAACCTTACCTTGTTTCTGGTGGTGCTCGGGCTGAGGTGGTGGTGGAAATTGTTTGGACGAAGCTTGGTCAAACACTAATGAACTCTACGAACTCCGGTTGGAATCGATGGGAGAGGTGGGGTTGACCTTAAATAGAACAGAGGAAAGGCCGAATGCCTCTCGGTATCAGCTTCCCTTTGGTGAAATTGGGAGGACGAAGACTCCCGATGGAGTCTTCTTCAATCATTTTTCTCCTTTTGTTTCCATTTTGAGCCTGACCAGGTTTTTGGGCCGGTCAAATGGATCGGACCTAGTTCTGTTCGAGATGGGTTGTCACAAACATGTCATACATTGCCTCATTCATTAACATCAATTATATAAAGTGAGTCTATACTTTTAAAAAATAAATAAAATTATATATTTTTAGATAACTTAGTGAGCTTTATAATGTAATCGCTTAGCATATGTGATTATTTGTAATATCTATAAAAAGTTGTCTTGAGAATATGCCCTAATTACCAATACACATTACCATATTTTTCATGATTATTTGTTGAATTAGTAATTATTTAAGTGATTAAATACATAAAACTTAGATGCATTACATATAACATATTCGTTTAGTATATGTGATTATTTGTAATATCTACAAAAACTATGCTTGTTGTCTTGAGAATATGCCCCAATCACCAATACACATTACCATATTTTTCATGATTATTTGTTGAAATAGTAATTATTTAAGTGATCAAATAAATAAGACTTAGATAATTTAAATTGTAATGCACAATATTGTTGAATTATTTCGGAAAATATATGTCCATTATCCATAAAAAATATTAATTTATCATTTTTTGGAATTTTTAATTATTTTTAATTAACTTGTAAGTAATTAAATGAATGTTTAGTTATAAAATACTTAAAAAAATATTTTAGTTTGGATTGATGTAAAACCCTAATAGGGTACTATGTTTATATTATTCAGCCTAGGGATTTGTCTTAATCACCCCTTATTTTTAAATTGCTTTAGGCTTAGGTGCGGGTAGACATAACCATTCCCAAATTTAAATAAATTGCTATTAAATAATATAGCAAGTATCATAGTTGACCATGTCTGGCCATTTCACTTTTGTCACTATTAGAAGCTCATCTTTTTTTTTTTGCCAAAAATCTAGAACTTAAACATAACCTATAGGCTAACTTCTCCTAAACTTGATGTTAGCACTTCTGACTTTTACATGCAACCAAACTGACCCTTAATATACATAATGTGATGGAGTCATAATTCAATCTTGTTTGTTATCTATAATAAATTTTGGCTAATATTGAGATTCATTAATTTCAGGGCGAGGCATTGGTAATGGGCTATGATGAGATGGGGTATGACCGTCTAATTTAATGCGAATCCTTCAGCTTTCAACATATTATTGACAATGGAAGTCACAATAATTTAGTTTTCACTTCTAAATTATTATTCTATGGCATCTTTATGTTTTATGTGCATACATATATATATTTTCTAAAACTATTGGTGTTGGAAGGTATACTTTTGTCTACTACTCTGGAGGTCGTTATAGATGTCTTTTAAATCCTTAGACTTTAGGATCATTTTTTATGGTTGGAAACCACATTATCAATTCTCCCATTCTCTATTTATGTAGAATATGGACAACAATAATTTGTTTTAAAATTCTTTAACCTATGTAGATTAAGGATTGATGATATGAGTGTATTGATTGGGATTTGCCATATCAACTGTGAACCAGCACTTTGCATTTAGGCGATACCCTATGCCAAATGCATACTCGTTTGTATCTCTTGGTTCATCATTTTTCCTTTCTTTCTGATGTGTCTTAAATTATATCGCAAGAGCATGGTGTGCAACGTAGCACGTTCGGCAAGTACGGATCGATCTCATATGGAATTGAGTGCTTTTAAGTCGTATTCAAATTCTTACTCAGGTTAGCTTTATGATGAGAAGGATAGATTATATTAGATTATGTTGGATCACTAACTATCAAAATAGTAAAATACTTAAATGCAGAAATAAATAATCTAAAAGATCTAGGGCTTTTGAATCCACTAGACCAATGAATTCGATAGTTTTTCTATGGTTTCTTTTATGATATCTCTTGATTAAGGTATAAAACATGAACAAGCATGGATCATGAAGAAATTTAACTCGATTATGATCCATCAAGCATTTCGCTTTCACCCTAATTGACTCTCCTTTCAACTTTCTCTTGTGTTATCCAAGTATGGGCTATGAAGAGGCTCAAACTCAACTATAACCCATCGAAATTTTCCATAAGAAAGAGGAGGAAAGGATTTGGAAAACTTGTGAGTCTTTTACCTGTTACCCTTCTTGCACCGAATCAAGTATGGACTATGAAGGGATTCAAACCTAACTATAGTCAATCAAGTCTCTTGGCAAGAGGGATGAAGGAAGAAAAACTCTAAAAATTAAAGGCATAAAGAAATCCAAACAATAGGGCTTCTAATCATGATCTAACTTCATCGCAAATCCTAGGGAGATTGCTTAGCTAGGCATAATTTAATTTGAAGCTCTACAGTTAATTGAAAAACATAAAATAACAATTATTCTAATTGCGGGAATTTAACGTGCAAGAATTTAAAGGATTGCAGGAATTAAATAAAAGAAAAATAAATGCAAGGAAATTAAACTATCCTAGTGCAGAAATTAAAGAAATGCATAAATTAAATTGAGGGGAAAGAAACTAATTTATTGCTGGAATAAAAATTCTGATACAAAACTCTTATCTCCTAAGCCATTAACAGGGCTTGGAGTTAAAAACAAAAATTAAAACAAAAGGAAGAGAAAAATCTAAACTAGGATCTCTTCCTACAGCCTTCCTCTATAGAGCCTTCTGATTCTTGCACCTCCCTCTGGTTGAATCTCGTTTTCGTATGTTGGAAGGGTGGAATAAAGTGGGAACAAGGCTAAAGAATTAAAAAGGTGGGTATTCCCATTTGTCACACGGGCCTCTACAAAAGGTATGGTGTGGAGAGAGATGTCTAAGAGTAGAGGCATTAGGCTTTATTTATAGGTGTTAGGGAAGAAGATTTTCATAATTTTTTGATGTGGGACTAATGATGTCAACAAGGACCTAAAGAGATGGATGGATGAGATTTAAGAGCAAGGGAGGATAAGGCAAGAGATCTCTAAAAGAATTTCCAAAAATATTTTTTTCCATTAAATCCGTGCTTGTCCCGCATTTAGGCCTTTTACGTGTCCGTTCCGCGTTCATTCTCAGGAATTGCACCACGTGAAATTGCTTTCGTGTTTGGCCTTCAATCATGTCCGCAGATCACGCATCGCAGTGAACCCGCGTTCGTATGCTGCCAAGCTCGCCCCATTCACGCGCCCACACACTAGGCCGCTTCAAATCGATCACCAGCTCCCAGCCATCCATGCTCCAGCACCCACTCTCACATAATCCGCTCAGACTCGCTTGCTGCTCGCTAACACGCGCCCGTTCATGCCCGTTTGAACCCACGCACCCGCACCCACTTAAGCTTTCTCATGCCTCTGTGTTCGGTTTCCAGGCCCACGCGTCAGCACCTCGCACCACTTCACCTCATTCAACTCCCGTTCCCACACTGTCCATGGTGGACCGCGTGGCATTTCATGTGAGATGCCCTTGCTGGCCGACATGGACTTGTGGGTATTTTTGTGAGCCCATAAGCCGCTGAGTCCCCTCCACGTGCCATGTTCATCATGGGTTTTGGGCTTTGTCCGCACATATTGGGCTTGGTAATTGATTAAATCTTCGTCACTAATAATTCCTGAAAAGAACATAATAAGTATCAAATTCAAAATAATAGAGATTAAATACCAAGAATTTTAATAGTTCTTATGACATTTTAGTGCATTGATCATACCTCCAACTTGAACTTTACTCGTCTTTGAGTAAAGAAAGGATTTAGAGTTAGATATCTTTTAGCTTAGAGTTTCAAGTTTTACCGAGCAATTGTTTCAAAGAGCCATTGATGTCATCGGGGTATTAGTACTTAATCAATATGAGAATTAAGTGAATAACATTGAACCTTTTCTGAACTCTTTCTAAATTGCATCTATCTTTATCTCTAAATCATTAACTTTCATATGGGCAAGTGTATTGTTACTTCCGTCTTTCATTTATTATAAAGACATCTTCACATTGCCCATGTTTTGATGCGAGATACAACATTTACTCAGGCGAAGGGGCTTGGTTACTTGGTGCGAGACCCATGTTTAGATTTTTAAAAGCAATTTCAAGAGAAAATTTGCACAGTTCATGTGTTGATACTAGGAGTTGATGACAGGAATTTTTTCAGTATCTTCTACCATTGTTTGGCTTCTAAAACTTCTACAATTGTGGCATCAATATTGTTAATGGAAGAGATAATGTTATATTTCTCATTTTCAAACAGATATGATAGCTTTACAATTGTATCCAAACAGATATGGTAGCTATGCAATTGTGTCTAATAATCACAATCAAATAAATATGGTAAATTTGACCCTGGAATCTCTATAGTGATGCTACCATAATAGCCATGATAATCACTACCATAATAGCCATGATATTTACGACCATAATAGCCATGATATTCTGATCTTGGAATCCTTGTGGTCATGCTACCATAGTAGTCATGATCTTGACAACTCATTATAATATTTACCATAATCCTAACACTTTCTTTCAAGCTGGAGCATATATATCAAACATACCCAGCTTGTTACACAGAGTTAAAAATATCAGAAGGCACAGACTTAGTCAAAATGTCAGCTAACTGCTTGGATGATGGAGTGAATGGTGTTCTAATAACATTGTTCATCACAGCATCTCTTACAAAATGACAATCTACTTCAATATGCTTGGTCCTCTCACGGAACACAGGATTGCTGGCAATACAAATAGCTGTCCGATTATCACAGTACATAAGCATAGGATCAGGGTGATCAAAACAAAGCTCAGACATCAGAGATTTTATCCACATCATCTCGCAAGTAGTATGAGCCATAGCTCTATACTCAGCCTCGGCACTTGATCTGGCGACAATATTCTATCTTTACTTCTCCATATTACAAGATTACCTTCCACATACGTGCAGTATCTTGATGTGGATTTTATGTCTCCTTTATCTCTTGCATATCTAGAGTCCGAATAGGCTTCAATTCTAAGATATCCATACTTCTTGTACGGTAGACCTCTCCTTGGTAAATTCTTAACATAAGCTAATATTCTCAAAGCCGCTTTCCAATGAACTGTCTTAGGCTTTTGCATAAACTGACTTACAACCCCCACTGCAAAGGCTATGTTTGGTCTAGTAACAGTGAGATAAATGAGTTTGCCTATCAACCTCCTGTATCGTGTAACATTTTCAAATCATTCTGCATCTTCAGCCTAGAACTCTGGATCAATGTTAATTGGAGTACTTTCAGATTTACACCCAAGTAATCCTGTCTCCTGTGATAAATCTAAAGCATACTTCTTCTGAGAAAGGAACACACCTTTTTTGTTGTGTGCAATTTCTATCCCAAGAAAGTATCTAGGCTTCTCCATATCTTGGGTAACAAAATGTCGTTTTAAGTACTCCTTAGTTTCCTCTATTCCACTTACATCACTCCTGGTCAATAGTATGTCATCAACATAAACAACCAAAATAACAGCTCCTGCAGAGTTTCGACGAACAAAAATAGAGCGATCAGAGTTACATTTACGAAAACCAAATGCCATAACAATTTGGTGGAGCTTGTCAAACTAAGCACGAGGACTCTGTTTAAGACCATAAATTACCTTCTTAAGTCTGCACACTATGTTCTCCCCCAGAGCAACATACGTACCCCAGAGCAACATATCTAGGAGGTTGCTCCGTATATACCTCCTCTTGCAAATCACCATACAAGAAAGTATTTTTGACATCTAGCTGGAACATAGGCCAATCTTTGTTGAAAGCAACTGAGGTGATCACCTTGATGGAATTTAGCCGAGCAACTGGTGAGAAGGTCTCAAAATAGTCAACGCCATAAGTCTGAGTAAACCCTTTTACAACAATTCCGGCTTTGTATCTGTCTATTGTCCCACTTGGCTTATATTTGATAATGAACACCCATCTACAACCAACAATTTCAGAGTAAGTAGGAGGATCAACTAGATCCCATGTAGCTCTGGAGAGGAGAGCGGCCATCTTATCATCCATAGCAGCCTTCCAAGATGGATTATCCAAAGCTTCTTTGTAAGACCTAGGTACATACACCAATAACGGGGATAAGACAAACTGGCGGAAGGAAGGGGTAAGACGATCATAGAAAACAAAATGGAAAATATGATGAGCTGTGGTAGATCGTTTACCTTTACGGAGAGCAATAGGTAGATCCAAATCTAAGGTAATCATAAGAGATTCAGGTTGTTGATGGCTTGGATCTCCAGTTGAAGATGAGGAATCAGCTTGAATAGAGACAGGTGTCTGAGATCTATCTTCTGGTATACACCTGCAATGGTTTAGCTATAACACGAACAGGCACAGATTCAAGTGATTGAGGAAGAGGAATATGCTCAATAGTGAGGTTTGGAGATCCATCAGAGAAGTAAGGAGTGGACTCAAAAAAGGTAACATCCGCAGATGTGTGATACTTTCTAGTCCCCAAATCATAACACTTATATTCCTTCTGAGTCCGTGAATACCCTATAAAGATACACTTACTGACCTGGGTGACAATTTATTAAGAGCAGGATGAAGATCTTGCACAAAACAGACACCCAAAAATATGTGGAATAAGGGAGAAAATGGGTTTATCAAGATAGAGACGAATAAGGGATATCCCCATGGAGAATTGATGATGGCATTCGGTTAATCAAATAACAAGCAGATAAAATAGCATCTGCCCACAGATATTTGGATACATGCATTTGAATCATGAGAGCGCGAGCGACATTTAGTAAGTGCCGATATTTTCTTTCAGCAGCACCATTTTGTTGAGAGGTGTGGGCACAAGTAGTCTGATGTAAAATATCATGGGAATAGCAGAATTGAGATACATCATGCTTCAAAAATTCAAGAGCATTATCGGTGCGAAGAATACGAATGGATGTAGAAAATTGGATTTTTATTTCATTATAAAAGATTTTAAGAACATCAGGAGCCTGTCCTGTCTTTCAACATATGCACATAGGTCATTCCAGAATAATCATCAATAAAAATAATAAAATATCTAAATCCAGCAATGGAAGTAAAACGACATGGACCCCAGACATCAGAATGAACTAACTCAAAAGGGACGGAACTGTGTTTATTGACTCGACTTGGATAAGAAGAACGTTGGTGCTTACCCAATTGATAGGACTCACACTCTAAAAAAGATACAGACGACTTAAAAGGCAGAACTTGTCTTAGCTTCTGTAAGGAAGGATAACATAATCGGTAGTGCCACAATAATCGAGAGATAGACGATGACGAAGAAATCATAGCTAAAACATTAGAAGATGCACCATTGTCAAGATAATAGAGGTCATCTTTCTCACGCCCCAAACCAATCTTCGTCCCCGTCTGTAGATCCTGGAATACACAATATGTAGGAAAGAATGTCACAACAATTTTTAGATTTGGTTATTTGGCTAAAGGAGAAAAGGCTAATAGGAAACTTTGGAACATAAAGCACACGATCTAAGTGACGGGGAAACACGAACAACTCCACCCAGAAACGGACAAGAAGAGCCATCAGCAATAGCAATAGAAGGAATAGGACTAGCAGTAGACAAGGAAGTGAAATTGGTTTTTATACCTGTCATATGAGATGATGCTCTTGAATCTAATACCCAGGAACTAGCAGAGGAAGCAATGAACGCACCAGTACGTGGAGTAGTGGCGTGAGTAGTTGTCTGTGCATATTGAGTAGATTGGAACAGAAGAAATTTCTCATACTCAGCCCGTGGGATCTGCATCATGCTAGAAGGAGCCAATGGTGGTGGAATAGGAGTATCAGTCGTAGTCTCGGTAGAGACCGACTGTGCCCAATCAGGTTTGCCCAACTTGAGCTAGCATTTCTCAGACACATGATTGTTGCGCCCACAATGTGAACAGTGACGTGGTCCCTTGTCACATGTAAGTGGACGATTACGGCCTCCTTCTGAATCTTTATCACGTCCTCTACCATGGCCTCGACCACGACCACCAATAGCCATAGTCGAATGCTCCATCTGATGTGGTGGTGGAGGCTGATGTTCTAGTGGAGACACGTAGAACTCTAAAAAAAGTCGCAGACAGAGAAGGAATTGAATCACCATCAAGAATCCGACCATGAATTTGATGAACTAAGGATGGATTCAATCCAGAGAGAAATTTTGCAACCGCCAGACCTTCACTCTAGTCCTTTAACTTTTGTAGATCCAAGATTAGAGGTTGATGTAAATCTAACTCATCAAGAATACCTCTCAGAGAGGTATAGTAATTGGCTGCAGGCTTATCACCTTGTTGCAATGTGAAGAATTGCTCAGAGTTCAAATACTCTTGAGAACATGACACTAGCACTAACCTTTCTCATGCCCAAACATCTCTTTGAGGGTGTACCAGATTTGCTTAGCTGTCTTTAAGAACATGACACTAGCACTAACCTTCTCTTCCATGCTATTCAATAACCATGACATAACACAATAGTCACTAGCCAGCCAGTCTTCATAGGTAGGATCGTTGAAATTTGGAGGATCATTAGTCAAGTGCTGCACCTTCCGTTCGGTACCAAAAAATAGTTTGAATGATTGGGCCCACAAAAGGTAGTTAAGTGCCATTAAGCTTCATTGTAGTTGCCATTAGATTTTTGATCGCATTGTCAAAACCAGGAGTCAGAAGTGTATTGTTTGTTGTCGTCATTTGGGGATGCCATAGTAGCCAGAGAAGAGGACAGAAATAACCAAACAGCCAGACAGTGAAAGAGGGGGTGGCAGTCAGGGGAATCATATGTTGTGCATGTGTAGTGCTCCCAAGCCTTGGGAGGCCATGAGAGGAGTCACGGTGACGACTTTAGGAGGTTAGGATCGGGTTTGGGTCCCAGGGCTAGGACGAGAGTGGTCCTAAGGTGGAGGCATCCACGAGCTTAAGGTTCGGACGATGAGGACTTCGAGGGGCTTGGTTGGGGCTTCGAAGCTTGAAGACACAAGGTGGAGCGAAGAACCAGAGCCAAGGCTGAAGATTGCGGAGTATTGTAGGTTTCAGGGCATTAGGTCAACTCAGATTGAGATCGGATCGACCAAGTTGCAGGGCGTGTCAGATAGAGAAGAGTGACTCGAAAAATTTGGCATGGCACCTAGGTTAGTCGACTCAGTCTGAGACTGAGCTGGCTAAATTGTCCGGGCAGAGCACAATGGGTTTTCTGTTTGAATCTAGGATTGGGCTTTGATCCTAGGATCTTAAGATCTGGTTTGATAGATCTTAAGGGAGAGTTTTTCGTCGGGCCTAATGGCTCTGTGTATATATATGTAGGTTGTACTAGGGTATTAATTATTGAATGGAATACAAGATCTTTTCTCCCTAACTCTTTTTCTTTCTTGTCCCAAAGCCAAAACCTAGATGCCTTTCTTTGATCTTGTTGCTGGAGTAACATCCAAGTTCCATGCAAGGTGATCCGGATTAGGTACGGGAGTTGTACCGGAGTTTGCATAACAAGTGGTATCAGAGCCCGGTTACCTAGAGGAAAGAAGGAAGATGAAGGTTTAGCCCTGTTTTTTGTAGCACCCAGAAAGGTTTAGGGTTGGCTGTTTGCTTGGAGGGTGGAATGGCTTCAAGTGATTTCAAGGCGAAGTTTGAGAAGTTTGACGGCAAGAAAAATTTCACCTTGTGGCAATAGCGGGTGAAGGACTTGGTGCAACAGCGGATCTATAATGTCTTGGTAAGAGAGAGACTGAAAAAGATTAGCGTGGAGGATTGGGAGGAACTGGAGGAGATTACTTTCAACACGATCAGGATGTGCCTGGCGGATTAGGTTCTATCGGAGGTCAGCATGGTGACCACGGTGAAGGGCCTTTGGGAGAAGCTAGAGAAGATGTATAGGGGCAGAAACATGATGAACAAGCTCTGGCTGAAGAAGCAGTTGTACATTTTGCGGATGCCTAAGGGAGTTGATATGGTGAGTCACATTCAGAGGTTCAATCAGGTGTGTTCTGATTTAATGAATATGAATGTGAAGATCAAAGAGGAAGATCAGACGTTGTTACTGTTATGCTCACTCCCATCGGCATATGATGGTCTGATCACGACCTTGGTATACGACAAGGAGTTCTTTGAGTATGAGAAGGTTGTGGGTGCTTTGAGATTAAACGAGCAACGGGAGAAGATCTGCAAGGGAGGCTCTACTTCAGATGCGTTTGCTGTTCATGAGGCAAGGAAGATCTGGGAAGAGAGGTAAATCCAAGGGTAGATCGGAGAAGGTTCTGAAGTGTTATAGGTGCCACAAGACTGGACACTTCAAGAAGAATTGTTCGCTCTGAAAGAAGAACAAGGAGAAGAGATGGATTTCATTGGTATAGTCGTTGAGTGTAGAGTCGGATGAGCTCTTAGTGGTTTCAGAGGAGCCCGCAGTGTGCGGTGTATCTGAGATGGTTTTAGAGGGATCTGCAGAGTGAAGGATCTGAAGGGACAGCGACGGAGTTCGAGATGCAGCTGAGACAGACAGCTGCGGGAGGCGACAGATACGGTCGGATATAGGCGCAGTTGGAGATAGGCAGTTGCGGAGCCACGGCATGGGTGCAGCCGAAAATAGATGGCTGCGGGACAGGCAGCTCTGGAGTTGCGGCATAGATGCAGTTGGGACACAGACAGCGACGGACCGCAGAACAAGCACAGGCACGATTGGAGACAGGCAGCTGTGGAGCTATAGCACAAACAGTTGTGAGATAGGCGGTTATGGACTACGGCACAGGTGCAGTTGGAGTCAGGTAGCTGCGGAGCCGCAGCAGAGGCACAGTCGAATACAGGCGGCTGTGGGACACACGTGTAGTTGGACTACAGGCAGTTGCAGGATTCTTTGAAAGGGAAGGCTACGGTCGGCTTTCGGAAGGGTTCAGTCTTCTGCAGGGGCTCATAGAGGACTCAGATCTAGGTGGAGGCTGTGTAGTACCGGAACTGTGGAGGATACTTTGAAGGACACAGGCTTCAAGTTTCTTGGTGGCGGAGGCACGTAGGGTGCGGGGTTGATGCACAAGGCGTGGTGCGCAGGAGGTCCACTATGGTGGTAGTGGATGCGGACGCGTCAGATGCATGAGCATGGTGTACTAGAAGGCAACAGGACACAAGAGGGTGCCAAGAGATAAGCAAGGTTCTTCAGCTCAGATGGAGGTGGTCATCTTCGAGGTCTCCAATGTTGAAGGGGATGGCATCAGTATTGGCATTTGCACGAGTTGTCAGGGTGCGCAGTGGCAGACAAATTGAGCGGAGGTTTGCCAAGGCTTGGGGCACCAAGATGGAGATTGTTGTGCATGTGTGGTGCTTCCAAGTCTTGGAAGGCCTTGAGAGGAGTCACGGTGACGACTTCGGGAGGCTAGGACCGGGTTTGGGTCTTAGGGCTAGGATGGAAGTGGTCTTTGGGTGGAGGCATGCACGAGCTCGAGGTTCCGACGACGAGGACTTCGAGATGCTTAGTTGGGGCTTTGGAGCTTGAAGACACAAGATGGAGTGAAGAACCAGAGCCAAGACTGAAGACTGTGGAGAATTGCAGGTTTCAGGGCATTGGATCGACTTAGACTGAGATCGGATCGACCAAGTCGCAAGGCATGTCAGACAAAGAAGAGTGTCTCGAAAAATCTGACATGGCATGCAGGTTAGTCGACTCAATCTCAGATTGAGTGGTTAGTCGACTCAGTCTGAGATTGAGCCGGCTCAGTTGCGCGGGTAGAGCACAACGGATTCTGTTTGGATCTAGGATTGGATTTTGATCCTAGGGCCTTAAGGTCTGGTTTGATAGGCCTTAAGGGGGAGTTTTTGGTCGGGCCTAATGGCTATGTATATATATACGTAGGTTGTATTAGGATATTAATTATTGAATGGAATACAAGATCTTTTCTCTTTAACTCTCTTTCTCTCATCTCGAAGCCAAACCCTAGCCGCCTTTCTTTGATCTTCTTTGTTGTTGGAGTAACATCTAGGTTTCACGTGAGGTGATCTGGATTAGGTACAGGAGTTGTATCAAGGTTTGCATAACATCACAGGCAGTGTACCGCTTTTGTGATTAGTAGATAGTCAGAAAGACAGCCAGATAACCTTCACACAGCATAGGAAAGATACTTACGTTGTGTAGAAGAAGAAGAGAAAAAAAGGTCAATAAATAGAGGGTGGGATCAAGAAAAGAGGCGGTGGGTGGTGAGGGAGGAGGCGGCAGTGGTGGTTTGAGGGGGTGGAGATGGGTGGCAGCTAGGGATACGGAACCTGATGCTCTGATACTATGTTAATGGAAAAGATAATGTGGTATTTCTCATTCTCAACTTTATGAATAAAGCTCTTTAAATATACTAAAATGGAATAGCTACTATGGTAGCTTTACAATTGTATCCAAACAAATATGGTAGCTATGCAATTGTGTCTAATAATCACTATCAAATAAATACGGTAAATTTGACCTTGGAATCTCTATAGTGATGCTACCATAATAGCCGTGATAATCACTACCATAATAGCCATGATATTTACGATCATAATAGTCCTGATATTCTGATCTTGAAATCTCTGTGGTCATGCTATCATAGTAGTCATGGCCTTGACAACTCATTATAATATTCACCATGATTCTAACAAATATATTAGGCATTGATGTTTTCACAGGCAGATGTAAGAACTGCTCTATTTCTCTAGTTGGTTGTGTTGAATTTCCAAATTCATGATGCTTGGCCGATGAAAGATTTATTTTTGTGGTGATTTATGACTAGCTCTTGATACTATAATTCCACTTTTTATTATGTTTATGTGTGAGGATGACACCGTAATGTCTATGGGTAGGTTAGATTCGATTTTGACGAGGTTAGAAATCCGACTATGAATTAACAAACCTAAGAATAGGGATCCAATTGTGGCGAGGTTGAAAACCCCACTATGGATCAATTAGCCGAATCACCACCTTGGGAGGGTACTCCAAGGATACAGAAATCAACTCTAAGCTTTAGGAAAATCCAACTAATTAAGACATAATCCAACTAGAGGTATTATAAATCCAACTAGAGGCAGTACTTTGCAAAGTAAAATTTGTATTATAAATCTGAATGAATAAACAAGAGCATAGAGGTCTATTTATAGGCCTCAACTTAAGACATAATCCAACTAGAACTAGGAATCCTAAACCGAACTAATTAAGACTTATACTTAAAATAAAATACCCAATAGTAATTAAACCTAAAGAAAATAGGACTAGGAAAATAGGACTAGAGTCCCAGCCAAATTGCTTGCTATTCCTTTTTCTACTTGGACATGGAATCTGTATCAAGCTCCCTGGGTTGGAAAAGACTCATTCTCGAGTTTTGGCCTTCTTCTTGTTCTTCATAATATGGAGATAAATCAGCAACATTGAAGGTGGCAGAAACTCCAGTCTCCTGGAAGTTCAATCTTGTAGGCATTCTCATCAATGTGCTTGATCACCTTGGAAGGACCATTTGCTCTTGGACTAAGCTTTGCATTAGCTCCTCGGGGAAACCTTTCCTTGTGCAAATGAATCCAAACTAAATCAGCTTCCTTGAATGCTGCAGGCTTTCGAAACTTATTTGCTTGCTACTGATACTTGGCATTTTGCTTCTCAATCTGCTTTCTGACTTGCTCATGAAGCTTCTTAATTTCCTTAGCTCTCTCATCTGCATCAGCACTATATTGTTGCTTAGTTGCCTTAGGTACAAGCTCGAGAGGTGTAATTGGATTTCTCCCATATACTATCTCAAATGGAGTCTTCTTTGTAGTTTGACTTGTTGATCGATTATAGGCAAACTTCACCTGTGCTAGCAGCAGATTTTATTGGCTAATATTCTTTCCAATAAAACTCCTTAACAGATTTTCCAAACTTCTATTGACTGCCTTGGTTTGACCATCGGTTTGAGGATGAGCGGTAGAACTGAACTGAAGTTGAGTACCTATCTTTTACCACAAAGTCCTCCAAAAATGACTCACAAACTTTAAGTCTCGATCGGATGTAATTGTCTTAGGAACTCCATGTAAGCGCACAATCTCTCTAAAATACAAGTCAGCAACTTGTGAAGCATCATAGGTCTTGTTGCATGGAATAAAATATGCCATTTTAGAAAACCGATCCACAACTACCATCATAGAGTCTTTGTGCCTTTGTGTGCATGGAAGTCCAACCACAAAATCCATGCTCACATCTTCCCAAGGAAATTTGGGAACGGGAAGAGGCATATATAGACCAGTATTCTGCCCCTGCGTTTTGGCTATGTGACATATTCGGCAACGCGGAATATGACAGACAACATCTTGCAGCAAGTGTGGCCAATAAAAATTTTCTTGTACTAGAGACAAGGTCTTATCTTGTCCAAAGTGACCATCTAATCCTCCATCATGAGCTTCCCAAATAATAGAGTCCCGTAATGAACATTGAGGAATACACAGTTGATTTTGCTTGAAGAGAAATCCGTCCTTTTGCTGAAACTGCCTAAGAGGGGTGCTGGAAGTCGAATTCCAGATCTTGCTGAAATCAGGATCTTGTTCATCCAACTCTTTTATGACTTCAAACCCAATAACCTTCAGCTGTAAGGTAGAAAGTAGGACTTGGTGTCGGCTTAAGGCATCAGCTATCTTATTTTGAACTCCAGACTTGTGCTTATGGAGGAACGAATAGGCTTGAAGAAACTTAACCCATGTAGGATGGCATTGGTTAAGCTTTTGCTGAGAGCTCAAATGCTTTAAGGCCTCATGGTCTGAATACAAAACAAACTCCTTAGGTAGCAAGTAATGGCTCCAATGTTCCAAAGCTCTTACAATCGCATAGAACTTCTTGTCATAGTTCGAATATTTCAGCTTTGCATCATTTAACTTTTCGTTGAAAAATGCTATGGTCTTCCTTCTTGGCTAAGGATAGCACCAATGCCTACTCCAGAGGCATCGCAATCCACATCAAAGACTAAATTAAAATTCGGGAGTGCAAGTACTGGCGTGTTGGTGATTCTTCTCTTTAATTCTTCAAAGCCTTCTTGTGCCTTGGTGTCCCATTCAAAACAATCTCGTTTAAGACACTCGGTGAGAGGAGCAGCAATGGTACTGAAGTTCTTGATGAAGCGCCGATAAAAAGAGGCCAATCCATGAAAGCTTCAAATATCATGGATAGATTTAGGAATTGGCCAATTGACAATAGCATCCACCTTGCTTTGATCCACCTCAATTCCTTGACTAGAGATGACATGACCTAGGAACACCACTCAATCGGAAAGGAAATCACACTTTTTCAAATTAGCAAAAAGTTTCTGCTCCCTTAATACTTCAAAAATCTGTCGAAGGTGGTTCAAGTGCTCTTCTTGATTTTGACCGTACACCAAAATGTCATCAAAATAAACAACCACAAATTTACCAATAAGGGAGCGAAATACTTGATTCATGAGGTGCATAAAAGTGCTTGGGGCATTGGAGAGGCCAAATGGCATGACCAACCACTCATAGAGACCATCTCAGGTTTTGAAGGCAGTCTTCCATTCATCATTCGGTCGGATTCTGATTTGATGGTAACTGCTTCTCAAATCGATCTTCGAAAAGACCTTTGCCCCATGTAACTGATCTAGTAAGTCATCAAGCCGTGGAATAGGAAATCGATACTTGATGGTGATCTTATTAACTGCTCGGCTATCAATGCCCATGCGCCATTTCCATCTTTCTTAGGAACTAATAAAATAGGAACCGCACAAGGGCTAACACTTTCTCTGATCAAGCCTTTCTCCAAAAGTTCATTAACTTGACGTTGAAGCTCTTCATGTTCCTTAGGACTCATGCGATAGGATGGCTTGACAGCCCCGAGAACAAAATCGATGGCATGTTCAATGTCTCTCATCGGAGGCAAGCCATGGGGTATTTCTTCCGAAACCACATAGAATATTCAGCAAGTAGTGGTCTGACCTCTTCGGGTAAACTAGCAACTTCTTCATTTTCTTGACAGATTAAAAGAAGGCACACTATGCTTGACTCTCGACAAGCCTTCCCAAGTCCAGAATTAGTGATCAATGCACTGTAATCCTCTTGCCTCTTAGGTCTTTTGTTGGGTTCCAAAGGAGTCAACTTAATGTTCCCACCATCCTTAATAAAAGAATAAGTGTTTCTGTACCCGTCGTGCATAGCCTTGTGGTCATACTGCCAGGGGCATCCTAGGAGTAAATGGCAAGCATCCATGGGAATTACATCACACCAAACCTCATCTCGGTATTTATGCCCAATAAAAAACTGCACGAGACACCGCCTAGTTACCTTCACTTCATTCCCTTTTCGCAGCCATTGTAATCTATAGGGTTGAGGATGTGCCTCCGTGGGGAGTTGCAGTTTCTCTACCATGTAATTAGCAATAACGTTTTCACAGCTTCCCCTGTCGATGATTACCTTACACACCTTGCCCTTGTTGTGCACCTCATGTGGAAAATATTGTGACGAAGCCAGCTTTCGTCTTTAGTCATCATGCTTGTATTACGAGCACGCTGGATCACAAGAGATTCACCATCATCGGCAGGGACTTCTTCCTCATTGCTATTGTCATATTTGGCCTCATCATTATTGCCTTCTTCATTCGATTCTTCTTCCACCAATGTAATAATTCTTCTGTTAGGGCAGTCAGCTGCAATGTGTCCAAATCCTTGACATTTAAAGCACTTTCTGGAGCTGCCATCAGTTTGAATCGCACTAGTTTCCTTCGCATCTTTGTTATCGGCAACCTTAGAAGAACTTGTTTCTTGAAAGGCAGGGTTTGCTTTCGGGACAGCAGCCTTTGACCCCTGATTCTAGCGTTTGGTGGCGGGTTCCTTCTGCTTCGTTGTACCCTTCCTGGCTCGCTGTTTTTCCACCTTAATTGCTAGTTGGATAACATCATTTAGGCTGTAATAGGGCTGCAACTACACAGTATCCGAGATATCCCAATTTAATCTGCCCAAGTAGCGTGCAATCGTCTACTCCTTAGGCTCATGAATATTGCACTTCATGAGAAGTTCCTTGAATGCCATGGTATATTCTTCCACAGTGATTTTTGTCGCAAGTTATGAAATTTAATAAAATATCTTGATGATAATGGTCTAGAAGGAACTTACATTTAAGCTCACAGCGCATCCTGTCCCATGTCTGGATTTTATTTCTGCCCTCTCTTTCCCACTACCTCTTGAGGCTCTCCCACCAAACAGAGGCATATTTCTTCAATTTTATTGCCACCAGTTTTACTTGTTTCTCATTTCGGACATCTTTGAGTTCAAAATTTCGCTCAATCATGTTCCACCAATCAATGAAGTCATCGGGTTGGAGCTTTCCTTTAAATTCTGGGATCTCGACCTGGAAGTTCAGATCTCCATCTTGATTTTGGCTCCCGGCCTACATCCAGGGGGTTCATGGTCGCTGCTAGAGAAATCATCATAAAAAGGATTGTGCTCTTCCTCATCATAACTTTCTTCTTGCTTGTCATTAGACACCTGCTGTCATTCTCCCTGTTCGTCATGTTGTTGCACTTCGGGACGTTGATTATTTCCTTGCACTACTTGCTGCACTTGCGCAATTTGCTGTTGTAACTGTTGAATCTGTTGCTGCAACTCAGTAGGGGAGGGGTTGCAGGCAGCACGCTGAGGATTTCTTCGTTGAGGCATATTCGCAACTTGGGATAAGCTCTGATACCAAAATTTGACGCTGTAATGTCTATGGGTAGGTTAGATTCGATTTTGGTGAGGTGAGAAACCCCACTACGAATTAACAAACCTAGGAATAGGGATCCAATTGTGGCGAGGTTGAAAACCTTACTATGGATCAATTAGCCAAATCACCATCTTGGGATGCTACTCTAAGGATACAGAAATCAACTCTAAGCTCTAGGAAAATCCACCCAAAGGCAGAGGAACAAAAAGTAGAACTTTACAAAGGAAAATTTGTATGATAAATCTGAATGAATAAACAAGAGCATAGAGGTCTATTTATAGGCCTCAACTTAAGACATAATCCAACTAGAACTAGGAATTCTAAACTGAAATAATTAGGACTTAAAATAAAATACCCAATAGTAATTAAACCTAAACAAAATAGGACTAGAAAAATAGGACCAGAGTCCCAGCCAAATTGCTTGCTATTCCTTTTCCTACTTGGACATGGAATCCATATCAGAGGACATGGAAATAAAGGTTCTTCAGGGATGAACCCTATGCAGAATTTGCTACTGATATGCATAAGTTGATCTGAAACATAAGAAACCTAGCTAATTAGATACTTCGTGGCATTATTTATACTGATATAAGGAAGTGATGCTGGAACTTGTTGATGAATAGTGGAGAATTAATATCCAGCTACCAGAATCAATGAACAACTTTAAGAAATGTTTCAATTTCTTGTTGCATGCAGCTTCTGTCATATAATTGTTTATTATTTTCAACATTTTTGGAGTGAAAGAAATTGTTTAGATGTAATTTTGAATAATGTTGTCATCTATGGTCTCAAATGCTTAATTTTGTAATGATTGGCATCATTGCCTCTCCTCTTTCTTCTGTTTATTAATAACGGTGTTTGGTATTCTACACCATCAATCCTTCAAAAATGAAAAGCTTGATAATTATAGGTTGATACCTTTGTATGAGTGGTATTCTTACAATCTTAAGGTTGATGACATGATCATTGTGAAGGGAAGGGAAACAGTTTCCCTCTGGGATGTCGAGGTTGCATCTAAAAATTTTCTAATGTTCTACTTGTTTAATGATCAAATCCTTACCTGAAACGCAGTGGAACCAGAGATTAAATCCCAAATTATCTGATATAAACCTTTGCGGAGGTCTGGATGTGCAGACCCTCTACTTCGCATGCACGTCAGACGTCGCAGGAAAGCAGGATAAACTCCAATCCAATTGGCTTAGCAACTCAATCAATCGAGGGATAAGATGTGTTAGTGTGACACCTCACACTAGCCGGTGGGATGCCCAAAGAGACCCCACGCCCAAAGGAAGAGGGGCGGCAACAAGAGGAGAGGCCAAAGGAAAGATAGGACTTCTTTCTCTTCTCACGTCTCTCTCTTTTTTTTTTCTCTTAATCTGATTTGTTTGCTATGCTATTGCTATGCATCCATAGGTAGAGACCCTCTCTATTTATAGATGATTCTCATGATCCAATGAGATTAGAACTCCTAATTCAAATCTGATTTGAATTGGTCCAATACTCATTAAAGAAGGATTCCTATATGAGATATAATTGTCATCACATATGACAATCAACTTGCACCCAATCTCTCACCCACTTGGGGCGCCCCAAATAAGCATCAAATCAGGTTTTGGTCGTGCTTCATGAGGGGGTATTCTCAGTGCAAGTAGGAATACTCATATCTTATCCAAAACAGATTTGATTCGAATCTGATTCGAAGTTGGTTCGAAACAATTTCGAAAGACTATCAATCCCAAACTCTTTAGGACTTTTGTACCAAGTCTAACTTGGATTTTGGACCTATTTAAGTTCAATTAATTTAGATCTAATATGAAATTAATTAGTACTTAAATCTAATCTTTCATATGTTCCATGAATCATAGATCAGAAACTGTTCATCTTCGGGATCGAACCTGAACCTCATGTATAGTGCTAGCTAGACAGTCAACTCTTCAATCTTGTTTGACCCATAACTTAATTCTCAATCAAGTTAGTTTATATGTTCAATCAAGTCAAGTACTTCCAAATGAGACATATAAACATAGGTCAATTCTTTCCTATTTTGTCTGACTTGTGTGCGTGACTCCATAGGTTCAAATACTAAGTCGGTAGTACAGGAACCAATTGCTGCACTAATCGAGATACCATCTAGCAATGGTTCCCGACGTTCAGATAGATCGAATTATCACTAAAGAATATTTCAGAATCCATACACATGGTTACCGCATAATTTATCCTTTTGACTTTGGATGCTCTAGAATGGTCTCAGGTTAATTGTCAACCGAGATTGTTTCATCTGTATTGTATTTCAACCTTTCAAATCCATCTTATGGATTATCTTGGTCAAGGCTTTACTAAATTGAAATATAGCAATATATCAACTTCAATAATCCGGAGGGGTCAATCCCATCTTGATCCACACAGACTTCGCAAGTACTTGACTGTATCCAGTAGTCTTTCGTCACTGCATTAGAAATTCAGGTAATTTGGCACCGAAGCACAGTGAGTTGCTTACAAGTCACTATGGTGATCTCAGTTATGAAGGACACTTGTACCCATTATTTCGCGAGCAGCTCTTGACAATAGAATGCTTAGCAGGTAAGTCACTTGTTCAGTGATGATGTACCCCTACATCTCACCTGTATGCCATACTAGTGTCACCGCACTCTTTGGTTAAGAGGACAATCAACCCATATGGCATAATGACTTCCACTGGATAAACATCATTGTCCCGTAATGACGTATCATTTGATCGCGAACATGTTTAAGAACTATACGATAAATTCTTTTTTTATCGTACACTGGCATAGTTCTAGGGACTTCATCACAAGATAAGAATTCAAGGAAGATGTCACTTTGTGATGAAAAATACCAGAATAACTATTATTCAATTGATCAATAATTCATATATAAGGATGAACTCAATCGTCACACGATTGATTTTAGGATACAATTCCCAACAACTCCCACTTGGACTAAAGCCAATCAGGACAGTATCTTATACTTATCTTCCATTTGAAGTTATCGAACTCTTTGATCTCGAGAGCTTTAGTGAAGGGGTCGGTTAGGTTTTTCTTTCCGTCGATCTTCTGAAGCTTGACGTCATCTCGGTTTACGATCTCTCGCATCAAGTGATAGCAGCGTAGAACATGCTTAGTGTGATGGTGCGACTTGGGTTCTTTCGCTTGAACTATGGCACTGGAGTTGTCACAGTACAGAAGGACAGGACCATCAATGGAAGGTATAACTCCCAGCTCGATGATAAACTTTCGCAACCACATCGCCTCCTTTGCAGCATCCGATGCAGCAATATATTTCATTTCGCATACAGAATTGGCTACATTATATTGCTTGAAACTCTTCCAGCAAGTAGCTCCTCCATTCAAGCTAAATACGTAGCCCGACATGCTTCTGCTGTCATCACAATCTGACTGAAAATTGAAATCAGTATATTCCATAAATTTCAGGTCAGTCTCCATAGGTAAGCTATTGGTCTTTAGTATTTCTCAAATACTTAAGAATTGCTTTCGCAATCTTCCAATGCTTTTCATCCAGATTTGACTGGTATCTACTCACTACCCCTAGTGAATAGGCCACATCCGACCTCGTACATGTCATTGCATACATGATAGATCCCACTGTTGAAGCATATGGTATTCTACTCATGCGCTCTCTCCTCAGGAGTTGTCGGACAATCCTTCTTGGAAAAAGTAATTTCATGGTCTATCGGAAGATAGCCTTTCTTGAAATTATCCATGTTGAACCGCTTCAACAAGACGTCATTGTACGTGGATTGAGACAATCCAAGCAACCTTCTGGATCATCCCTATAGTTCTTCATCCTTAGGATGTATGATGCTTCTCCCAAGTCATCATGGAGAACTGTGATGATAACCACATCTTCACACTCTGCAAAGCTGGAATGTCATTTTCTAGTAACAGTATGTCATCCACATACAGTACAAGAAAAATAACCACAGAATCGGAAGTCCACTTGTAGATGCAAGGCTCTTCTCTGTTCCTAACGAAGCCATATGTTTTAATCACCTTATCAAAATGCATGTTTCAATTCCTCGATGCCTGTTTAAGTCCATAAATAGATCTTTTCAGCTTGCACACTTTCAACTCGTCTGTGGATGTGAACCCTTCAGGTTGTATCAAATACACCTTTTCTTCCGATTCTCTATTAAGAAAAGTGGTTTTGACATCTATCTGTCAGATCTCATAATCTAAGTGTGCAGTGATAGCAAGCATAATTCGCATGGACTTGAGCATTGTCACGGAAGAGAACATCTCATCATAGTCAATACCATGACGCTGACGGTAACCCTTGGCAATTAGACGGACTTTATAGGTCTTTACCTTCCCGTCTGCTCCTTTTTTATTTTAAAAATTTATTTACACCCTATGGGTTTTATCCCTTCAGGCGGATCAACTAGTGTCCATACACTATTGATCTCTATGGACTCCATCTCGGACTTCATGGCCTCAAGTTATTTTTGGGAGTCAGGCCTTTGCATGGCCTCCATATAGGAGATCGGATTCTTATCATTCTCATCAAGTTCAATGGGATCACTGTCTCGAACCAAGAAACCGTAGTATCTATCCGACTGATGCAATATTCTACCGAATCTCCTTAATGGTGTCTCTATCGGTTCCAGATTCGATTTACCAATCGAATCCAATTCTGTGTGTTGGTCCTTCCACCTCATGAACTTCATCAAGTTCAATTTTACAGGCATTAGTTCCTTCACCAAGAAACTCCTTTTTCAAAAAGACTGTCCGGCTGCTAACAAGCACCTTTTATTCTACAGCGAGGTAGAAGTAGTATCATTTAGTTTTCTTGGGATACCCTACAAACAAGCATCTATCGGACTTCGATCCAAGCTTATCTGTCTTTAAATGCTTGACATAAGCTGGACACCCCCAGACCTTAAGGTGTGAGAGCATTGGCTTACGTCTAGTCTATATCTCATATGGAGTTTTATCGACAGACTTGCTGGGCACCTTATTCAAAATGTAGCAGGCAGTCTTTAGAGCATATCCTAAAAAGGAGATTGGCAGACTGGAAAAAGCCCATCATGGATCGGATCATGTTTAACAAGATTCGATTCCTCCTCTCGGACACACTATTATGTTGTGGTGTTCCAGAAGGGGTCCATTGTGAGAGAATCTCATTTTCTTCCAGATATGTCAGGAACTCACTAGTGAGGTATTCACCTCTTCGGTCTGACCGAAGGATCTTAATACTCTTTTCAGTTTGTTTCTCTATTTCAGCACGGAATCGTTTGAACATTTCAAATGATTCTGACTTATGCTTCATAAGATAGACATACCCATACCTCGATAGGTCGTCTGTAAACGTAATGAAGTAGTAGTATCCTCCTCTAGCACTTATGTTCATAGGTCCGCATACATCAGTATGTATTAGACCTAGGACATCACTGGCTCTCTCACTTTTTTCTTTAAAAGGTGACTTAGTCATCTTACCAAGTAGACATGACTCACAGATAGGCAATGATTCACAATCATCTATCTCAAGGACATGTTCCTTGATCAACCTGTCAATCCTATTCTTGTTCACATGACCAAGCCTACAATGCCAAAGATAGGATTCACTGACATTATCTATTTTGGGGCGTTTACTAGGTGTGTACATTACATTAACAGGCCGTGATATTGTGTATATGCCATGTTTCAATTGTCCACCATAATTGTAGTATCATTCATAATGATATCACAAAAATCATCCTTTATTATAAATTTATAACCAAGTTTGGCCAAGAGGCCTACAGAGATGACATTCATCATAAAAGAGGGACAATAATGACAATCATCCAACATGACACTATTGGATTCGAAGACAAGCTCCAAAGTCCTCAAGGCCAGAACTGGAACAAGGCTTCCATCTCCAACGTTAAGGAACCGCTCGCCCTCTCAAAATTTTTTACTTATCTGTAGTCCCTACAACGAATTTCATATATTAATAGGACTTCCGGTATCCAATACCCAGGTAGTAGTATCACAAATAAAGAAATTACAAGCTGTTATCATATAAATACCTTGTGAAGCAACCACTTGCCTTTCTCTTGTTCTTAGGCCTGTTTGGGTCAAGGGTGGCTATATAAGCAGGACAATTTCTTTTCCAATGATCCAGCTTTTTACAGAAGAAGCACTCTGCCTGGCTCTTGTCAACTTTTGACGTTTTGCTATGCTTGGGATCGGCGGCATGGGATTTCAGCACCTTTTTCTTCTTTCCTCTCCTAGAGGATCGACGCCCTGCAGATGAACCTCCCACTAAATTCACTGACTCTTTCTGGAGCTGGTGATCTTTCTCAAAAGTCTGCAGTAACCCTAGCAAACTATGGTAGTTTATCGCAGGCTTCGTCATTCTATAATGACTGAGAAAGGATAGGTAGGATTTCGATAGCGAATTGAGGATAGCATCCTTGTCTAACTGTTCATGCAACGGAAAGCCAAGTTTGCTAAGACATTCAATCTGCTCAATCATGTACAATACATGATCGGTGATTGAAGTCCCCTCTCGCATACGGACATTGAATACTGCGCAGAAGGTTTTATGTCTCTCCGCATCCTCAGGGGTGCCGAAAGACTCATTCAACATTTGAATCATCTCCTCAGATTGCGCATTTTCGAACTTACGACTAAGTTCGTCGTTCATAGTTGCCCTCATCACGCAACGCACAGTCGTGTGGTCATTGAGCCACTTTATGTAAGTGTCTCTCACGACACGAGGAGCATTGACTGTAGGTTCTTCGAGTGCCTGATTCGTAAGGACAAAATCTTTTTGTGCTCCAACACGATCTTCAACTTTCGATACCAGCTATCGAAATTGGGTCCGATAAGCTTGTCGCTGTCCAACAGCAAATGGAGGGATAGTGTGTTGGCCATAACTGAAAGGAGAAAACATTAGCCTATTAATATATAAATTATTATTATTATTATTTTTTAATTCTGAAGATATGGACTTTAGTCTAAAGATCCTCCCACTATTTTTTAACGAATTGGTAGCCTCTACCTCCAACTCAAGGAATTACATTAATTCCTTAGTAGGTACTAGAATCTACACGGACTGCATTCGGGCCCGAGTGTGGCTCGACCAATCCTAGTGCATCTATGGGTAGGTTCATAACCAATTGTTTCTCCAAACAACTTCTAGCAATGGGTTCTGCCCCATGTGTCCCTTCAGTAGGTGTGTGGCACCTCCACTGAAAATTCTGGTTAGGTCCAACCATTTACGTGACACACCAAGTGCATCCAACAAATGGATGTCTAGTTCCGAGTGTGGCTTGGCCAACCTGAGCATTGATCTGAAGGTACATCATGATGGTCATATGATGAATGACAATTCTAATATGTAATAGACACCAGGTGTGTGGTGCCTCCAATGCCTATTTGGAATATTGGACTCATTATCACACACCTTAATGGGAGGCAATGACCAAGTTATCTCATAATTTTATCACTTTATGGGCCTAATAATTTAGAGGATTTGATTTAATTGATCTGAGAATAAGAGAAGTCGATCTGCCAGCTGTAAATCCTCCCACTGACTTCACCAAGTCATGTAAAGGATTAAGCACAAGCAGGTCTAAAGACACCTAAATCAGTCACACTGATTCACCTTAATAGCATGGGTCTGCACGAATCGACTAGTGATCTAATTAAGACAATCTATCATGTTGGCCAGATAAGTGAGATCAACGGGAGGGATTTGCCCTTAACTTATCATAGACACATCTAGGTGAATAGCTTCCAATTAAAAACCATTGGATCAAATTTGCTAAACTTACCTTAGACACCAACTGGTTAATTAGTTTCGATTGGGCACATCAGAAGATTCGGGCTCAACCAATGGTCCATTTATTAGGGTCAAACACATGAACTTGATCAAACTTCAACTATTGAGATTGATTTAGAGAAATACTGACCTAATCTAATTCAATACTGGATAGATTTAATCAATTTCTCTACTTGGTCCATATGTGTTTCTAACCCTAGGTCTAAGCCATTAGAAGGACCTGATTCATGCTAACCCATTGCCCATCATATTATGTGGTGTCTTAATGATCTTCAATTTTCAAATCTAGATCATTCAAACTTAATACAAAATTAAGTGTGTGAAATGTGTGTTTCAGTTTGTAAAATTATTCTATAAGGATTTCAGGTGAAGCATGCCATATGTTTCAACATATGAAAATAATTTTCATAATATGTTTAACAATTAAACATACATAGGTTTGATCTAAACTTCATTCATACATCTCATGTATTATGACAATTTTTAGGTCAATATCAATTACATCATAGGCAACATGTAATTCAGATCTAAAATAATTTTATATCTGAATTTTATCCTATTGTAATGAATCATAAATCATTTTAGATCTAATCTAAATATATTTATAATCAAAACAATACATAAAAATCTGTTCGCTTTTCTTCTTCATGAAACTGGATCACAACGACACCCCTACACGTCATAAGAGAACCTATCGAATAGGCAAAAGAGAGATTAATTTCGTCAATCTCTTATGGCCAGACGGTCTGGTGATCTCATCAATCCGAGTACTAGGCTACTAGGATTTGAAATCTAATTTCATATATAATTACATCAACATGCAATTATTGACAAAATTATTTTGTGTTACGAACATATCCTTGATCTTATCAATTATGTTCTTCATCTCATCCCATTAGATTTGATGCATCATATACATCATATCAAATCTGAAACATATCTTATACTGATTATAAAACATCAATTTCAGATTTGATATCAAATAGAAAATTAATTAGATGCAAATATGAATGCATAAAGAATTAATTTTTGGTAAAATCTGTTTTCGCGCAGTGCTGAATTATGATATGATTCAGATCTAAATATTCATCAAAACGGATCCAATTTAAAACTGAAATAAACCCTACTTCATAAGGAAAACAACAACATTAAAATTCTATTAAAACAGATTTAAAACAGATTTTAATTCATGTTGTTTTTCCATAAAAAATTCAGCAACAACAGAATTCTGTTATAACAGATTTATAACAACCTCAATCAACCATTGATTAGGCACTTCTAATCCAATCAAAATCAGATCAGAAATTTTATATAAACAGATTTAAATGAGATCTAATGTCTCACAAAAAATCTCAATTATATCTCGTGTAAATAATCCCGAAAAATTCCGTTTTGCATGCATATATTTCAGGCCTACTCTGATACCAGTTGAAGAAAAGGAAAACAGTTTTCCTCCGGGATGCCCTGGTTGCATTTAAATTTTTTTTAATGTTCTATTTGTTTAATGATCAAATCTTTGAAATGCAGCGGAATTAGGGATCAAATCTCAAATTATCTGATATAAACCTTCACGGAGGCCTGGATGTGCAGACCCTCTATTTCGCATGCACGTCAGATGCCGCAGGAAAGCAGGATGAACTCCAATCCAATTGGCTTAGCAACTCAGTCAATGAGGGATGAGATGTGCTAGTGTGACACCTCACACTAGCAGGTGGGATGCCCAAAGAGACCCCACGCCCAAAGGAAGAGGGGCGGCACCAAGGAGAGAGGCCAAGGGGAAGATAGGACCTCTCTCTCTTCTCACACCTCTCTCTCTCTTTTCTCTTCTCTCAATCTGATTTGTTTGCTATGCTATTGCTATGAATCCATAGGTAGGGACCCTCTCTATTTATAGATGATTCTCATGATCCAATGAGATTAAGACTCCTAATTCAAATCTGATTTGAATAAGTCCAATACTCATGAAAGAAGGATTCCTATATGAAATATAATTGTCATTACATGTGACAATCAACTTGCACCCAATCTCTCATCCACTTGGGACGTCCCAAATAAGCACCAAATCAGGTTTTGGTCGTGCTTCATGAAGGGGTATTCTCAGTGCAAGTAGGAACACTCATATCTCATCCAAAATAGGTCTGATTCGAATCCGATTCGAAGCTGGTTCGAAACAATTTCGAAAGGCTGCCAATCTCAAACTCTTTAGGACTTTTGTACCAAGTCTAACTTGGATTTTGGACCCATTTAAGTCCAATTAATTTAGATCTAATCTGAAATTAATTAGTACTTAAATCTAATCTTTCATATGTTCCACGAATCATAGATCAGAAACTGTTCTTCCTCGAGATCGAACCTGAACTTCATGTGTAATGCTAGCTAGACATAGTCAACTCTTCAATCCCGTTTGACCCATAACTTAATTCTCAATCAAGTTAGCTTATATGTTCAATCAAGTCAAGTACTTCCAAATTGGACATAAACATAGGTCAATTTCTTCCTACTTTGTCTGACTTGTGTGCGTGACTCTATAGGTTCAAATACTAAGCCGGTAGCACAGGAACCAATTTTGCACTAATTGAGATACCATCTAGTAATGGTTTTCGATGTCTAGATAGGTCGAATTATCGCAAAGGAATATTCCAGAACCCATACACATGGTTACCACATAATTCATCCTTTTGACCCTGGATGCTCTAGGATGGTCTCAGGTTAACTGTCAACCGAGATTGCTTCATCCGCATTGTATTTCAACCTTTCAAATCCATCTCATGGATTATCCTGATCAAGATTTTACTAAATTGAAATACAACGATTCATCAACTCCAATAATTCGGTGGGGTCAATCCCATCTTGATCCACACACAGACTTTGCAAGTACTTGACTGTACCTAGTAGCCTTCCGTCACTGCATTAAAAATCTAGGTAGTCCGGCACCAAAGCATAGTGAGTTGCTTGCAAGTCACTATGGTGATCTCGGGTCTGAAAGATACTTATATTCATGTGTTTCGCAAGCAGCTCTTGACAGCAGAACGTTCAGTAGGTGAGTCACTTGTTCAGTGACAATGTACTCCTACATCTCACTTGTATGCCATAACAGTGTCACCACATTCTTTGGTTAAGAGGACAATCAACTCATATGGCACACAACGACCTCTACTCGATCAACGTCATTGTCTCATAATGACGTATCATTTGGTCGCGAACATATTTAAGAACTATATGATAAATCCTCTCTTTATCGTACACTAGCATAGCTCTAGGGACTTCATGACAGTACAAGAGTTCAAGGACGATGTCACTTTGTGATGAAAAATGCCTGAATAACTATTATTCAACTGATCAATAATTCATATACAAGGATGAACTCAATCGTCACACGATTGGTTTTAGGACACAATTCCCAATACATTGTTGGTAATGATGCTTCTATTATATCCCATTTAACTTGGGATTTTCAGCATGGATAGGACGCTAGGCCTTTTTCTACTTGGCATTTGATGGTCTATTATATCTTATCTGCAATTCCCTTTTCCATTGGATGAGCAAGAGGCAAGACATTATCTTTCATTGCATCACCAAATCTATGAAAATTACTTATACAACTGCCATTACATTGGACTACATCCTCTAGGATTAAGTGTTGCATTGACTATTTCATCATCTTAATCTCGATAGTGATAATTAGCACATATTCATATTGCATAATCCAATTATTACTATGCCAACAAATACTCCAAGCAGCACTTTGACCCAGTTACTTTGTTGCTACCTTGTGTAATGTCTATTAAGCATCTCCTGAACTTCATAATGAGTGGTACTACCATGAGCTTTGGGTATCTTTTCTTTTTTTATGAGAGACTGGCTCTTGGTAAGTGTGTATACAGCTATGACCAGTACTGAACCATCCATATTGTATTTAATGCATCATAGCTACCTTCTAAAACGACCTTGTTAATGTACATACCAACTTTTCTCTGTCATACATTTTGCTCATTGTTGTGAAAGGTGTATTGAAAATCACGAAAGATTGGCTAACAGGTTATATTTGAACTTCATGTAACCTCGATATTGGTAAATTTCAATTTTTCCAAACCTTTGTCTGTATATTTCCTCATTGTTTCTGTTCCATTGGGATAATATATTTATATAGAATGTATACATGATCCTATCAGGTATGAGCTTTGGAAGCCGTTCCTCAGATCAATGATGGAGTGTGATATGAAAGCAGTTAGCTTAGGTGCAAAGAGGAAATCTGAAGTTCTGGAGGGTTGCTTGCAGCAGATGAAGGCCTGTTTTTTAGATGTAAGTTAATAGTGAAACTTGGTCACATCCTGAATAGGAAGGAACAATTGAATATAGTTGCCTCTGCATCTTGATATTCTAGAAGAAATTTTGATATTTAATCATATTTTGCTAAATTATATTAATTTGTTTAGAACTTTTCTCTACCACCTAATTTGTAGTCTTATTAGCCAATATACAGATATACTTATTTTATATATTTTCAGTATTGGAGTGTCTCACATGCTTGTGAAAAACTTCTGTTAGTAAAATGCTTTCTTTATTTATTTCCCTTTGAATTTGTAAAGGGCATGTGTAGACTCCAGTGGAATGATTAAAAGAAAGATACAGTTATAGATCCAAATCCGTTTTTCTACTCGGTATATCTTCGTTGCTCAATTTGATGAATATTGTCAGGCACATTAGGAGCACTACTGAATCCTGATGATATTGCAACTCTCCATTACAAAGTTTATAATCTGAGAGCTAACCTGACATGCAAGCCAATCAGGTAGTCATACTAACCTAAAAATTAGGAGGAAATTATATTAATAGAGACTAACATCTGTGAAGAAACATAGGATGTACAAGTTGTTATAAATTAACAATAAACTTGACAGTCTCTAAGATCTTCAATATCTGGTGGATATCTTAACATTTTCTTGTTTAGTGGTTTAATAATATAGGAGAAGAGTATCTGGTAAGATCTGTTACGAATGACTCATCTATATTATCTTTTGCACTAGCCGTATTTATTTTTTCTTTCCTGTTCTTTTTATACCTTCTATTTTATTGTCTAGTAAAAGATCATCCAGATATCTACTTTTGAAAGAGACAATGAAAGATTAAAGAACAAGATAGCAGGCTACTCTTTCTTGGGATTGGATCAGGGTCTCAAAGTATAATAAATCTATATGCAATATGGCAACGGGTGCCATCAGCTGAGCTTGATCAAGCTTGGTTTGAAATTGTTAGAATCATGGTGAATATTATAATGAGTTGTCAAGATCATGACCACAGGGATTTCAAGATCAGAATATCATGACTATTATGGTCGTAAATATCATGGCTATAATAGTAGTGATTATCATGGCTATTATGGTAGCATCACAATAGAGATTCCAGGGTCAAATTTATCATATTTATTTGATTTTGATTATTAGACATAATTGTATAGCTACCATATCTGTTTGGATACAATTGTAAAGCTACCATATTAGCTATTCCATTTTCGTATATTTAAAGAGCTATATTCATGAAGTTGATAATGAGAAATACCATATTATCTTTTCCATTAACATGGTATCAGAGTGCTAGGTTCCATAACCCTAGCCGCCACCCATCTCCACCACCTTAAACCACCACTGCCGCCTCCTCTCTCACGACCCACCTCCTCTTTTCTTGATCCCACCCTCTATTTCTTGACCTTTTTTTTCTCTTTTTCTATACGGCATAGGTATCTTTCCTATGCCGTGTTAAGGTTATCTTGCTATCTTTCTAGCTATCTACTAATCATGGAAGTGGTGCACTGCCCGTGATTTCCTAGGCTACCACCCCCTCTTTCACTGTCTGGCAGTTTGGTTATTTCTGTCCTCTTCTCTGGCTGCTATGGCAGCCTCAAATGACGACAACTAGCAGCCTCAAATGATGACAACAAACAATTCTCGACACTTCTGACTCTTGATTCTGACAATGCAATCAAGGATCTAATGGTAACTACAGTGAAGCTTAATGACACTAACTATCTTTTGTGGGTCCAATCATTCAAACTATTTATTGGTGCCCAACCGAAGGTGCAGCACTTGACTGATGATCCTCCAAATTTCAACGATCCTACCTATGAAGACTGGCTGGCTAGTGACTATTGTGTTATGTCATGGTTTTTGAATAGCATGGAAGAGAAGGTTAGTGCTAGTGTCATGAGAAGAATATCTTAAAGATGGCTAAGCAAATCTGGGACACCCTCAAATAAATTTATGGGCATGAGAAGAATATCTTAAGAGTATTTTGAACTCTATAAGCAATTCTTCACACTGCAGCAAGGTGATAAGCCTGTAACCGATTACTATGCCTCTCTAAGAGGTATTCTTGATGAGTTAGATTCACATCAGCCTTTAACCTTGGATCTACAGAAGTTAAAGGACTATCGTGAAGGTCTGGCGGTTGCAAAATTTCTGTCTGGATTAAATCCATCTTTAGTTCATCAAATTCATGGTCAGATTCTTGGTGGTGGTTCAATTCCTTCTCTGTTTGCGATTTTTTTTAGAGTTCTACGTATCTCCATTGAAACATTAGCCTCCACCGCCACATATCAGATGGAGCATTCGGCTATGGCTGTTGGTGGTCGTGGTTGAGGCCACGGTAAAGGACGTGATAGAGATTCAGGGGGAGGCCGTAGTCATCGTCCACTCACATTTGACAAGGGACCACATCACTATTTACATTATGGGCGCAACAATCATGTGTTTGAGAAATGCTGGCTCAAGTTTGGCAAACCTGATTGGGCATAGTCGGTCTCTATCGAGACTACGACTGATACTCCTGTTCCACCATCGTTGGCTCCTTCTGGCATGATGCAGATCCCACGGGCTGAGTATGAGAAATTTCTTCAGTTTCAATCTACTCAATATGCACAGACAGCTACTCACGCCACCACTCCAGGTACTGGTGCGTTCATTACTTCCTCTGCTAGTTCCTGGGTATTAGATTTAGGAGCATCATCTCATATGACAGATATAAAAACCAATTTCACTTGTCTACTTTTAGTCCTGTTCCTTGTATTGCTGTTGCTGATGGCTCTTCTTGTTCGGTTTTGGGTGAAGGAGTTGTTCGTGTTTCCTCGTCACTTTCTTTAGATCATGTGCTTTATATTCTAAAGTTTCCTATTAGCCTTTTCTCCATTTGCCAAATAACCAAATCTAAAAATTGCTGTGACATTCTTTCCTACATATTGTGTTTTTCAGGATCTACAGACTAGGATGAGGATTGGTTTGGGGCGTGAGAAAGGTGGCCTCTATTATCTTAACAATGGTGGATCTTCCAATGTTTTAGCTATGGTTTTTTCATCGTTGTCTATCTATCCATTATTGTGGCACTACCGATTAGGTCATCCTTCCTTACAGAAGCTGAGACAAGTTCTGCCTTTTAAGTCGTCTGTATCTTCTTTAGTGTGAGTCTTGTTGGCTGGGTAAGTACCATCATTCTTCTTATCCAAGTCGAGTCAATAAACACAGTTCCGTCCCTTTTAAGTTAGTTGATTCTGATGTCTGTGGTCCATGTCATTTTACTTCTATTACTGGATTTAGATATTTTATTGTTTTTATCGATGATTATTTTAGAATGACTTGGGTGTATATGTTGAAAGACAGGACACAATTTCCTAATGTTTACAAAATCTTTTATAATGAAATAAAAATCCTATTTTCTACATCCATTCGTATTCTTTGCGTTGATAATGCTTTTGAATTTTTGAAGCATGATGTATCTCAATTTTGCTATTCCCATGGCATTTTACATTAGACTACTTGTGTCCCCACTTCCCAACAAAATGGTGTTGCTGAAAAAAAACATCGGCACTTACTAGATGCCGCTCGCACTCTCATGATTCAAATGCATGTACCCAAATATTTGTGGGTAGATGCTATTTTGTCTGCTTGTTATTTGATTAACCAAATGCCATCATCAGTTCTCCATGGGGATATCCCTTATTCGTGTCTCTATCATGATAAACCCATTTTCTCTCTTATTCCACGTGTTTTTGGGTGTGTTTGTTTTGTGCAGGATCTTCGTCTTGGTCTTGATAAATTGTCACCCAGATCAGTCAAGTGTGTCTTTATAGGATATTCACGGACTTAGAAGTGATATAGATGTTACGATTTGGTGACTACAAAGTATCACACATCTGTAGATGTCACCTTTTTTGAGTCCAATCCTTATTTTCCTGATGGTTCTCCAAACCTCACTATTGAGCATATTCCTCTTTCTCAGTCAGTTGAATCTATGCCGTTCGTGTTACAGCTAAACCGTTGTAGGTGTATACTAGAAGACAGATCTCAGGCACCTGTCTCTACTCAAGTTGATTCATCATCTTCAGTTGGAGATCCAAGCCATCAACAACCTGAATCTCCTGTGATTATCTTAGATTTGGATCTACCTATTGCTCTTCGTAAATATTAATGATCTACCACAGCTCATCTTATTTCTCATTTTGTTTCCTAGGATCGTCTTACCCCTTTCTTTCGCCAGTTTGCCTTGTCCCTGTCATCTGTGTCTGTACCTAGGTCTAACAAGGAAGCTTTGGATAATCCAGCTTGGAAGGCTGCTATGGATGATGAGATGGCCGCTCTCCTCTCCAAAGGTACATGGGATCTAGTTGATCCTCCTACTGGCTTTGAAATTGTTGGTTGTAGATGGATGTTCACTATCAAATACAAGCCAGATGGGACAATAGATAGATACAAAGCCAGACTTATTGCAAAAGGGTTTACTCAAACTTATGACGTTGACTATTTTGAGACCTTCTCACCAGTTACTCGGTTAAATTCCATCAGGGTGATTATCTCAGTTGCTCTTAACAAAGATTGGCTTATGTTCCAGCTAGATGTCAAAAATGCTTTCTTGTATGGTGATTTGCAAGAGGTATATATGGAGCGATCTCCTGGATATGTTGCTCAGGGGAGATCATGGTGTGCAGACTTGAGAAGGCAATTTATGGTCTTAAGCAGAGTCCTCGTGTTTGGTTTGACCAGCTTAACCAAGTTGTTATGGCATTTGGTTTTCGTAAGTGTAACTCCGATCACTCTATTTTTGTTCGTCGAAACTCTGCAGGGTCTGTTATTTTGGCTATTTATGTTGATGACATACTATTGATCGGGAGTGATCTAAGTGGAACAGAGGAATCTAAGGAGTGCTTAAAATGGCATTTTGTTACTATAGTTATGGGGAAGTCTAGATACTTTCTTGGGATAGAAATTGCACACAACAAAAAAGGTGTGTTTCTTTCTTAGAGGAAGTATGCTTTAGATTTATTACAGGAGACATGATTACTTGGGTGTAAACCTGAAAGTACTCCCATTAACATTGATCTAGAGTTCTAGGCTGAAGATGCATAATTATTTGAAGATGTTACACGATACAGGAGGTTGATAGGCAAACTCATTTATCTCATTGTTACTAGACCAGACATAGCTTTTGCAGTGGGGGTTGTAAGTCAGTTTATGCAAAAGCCTAAGACAGTTCATTGGAAAGCGGCTTTGAGAATATTAGCTTATGTTAAGAATTCACCAAGGAGAGGTCTACCGTACAAGAAGTATGGATATCTTAGAATTGAAGCCTATTCGGACTTTAGATATGCAGGAGATAAAGGAGACATAAAATCCACATCAAGATACTGCACGTATGTGGAAGGTAATCTTGTAATATGGAGAAGTAAAGGCAGAATGTTATCGCCAGATCAAGTGCCGAGGCTGAGTATAGAGCTATGGCTCATACTACTTGCGAGATGATGTGGATAAAATTTCTGATGTCTGAGCTTTGTTTTGATCACCCTGATCCTATGCTTATGTACTGTGATAATCGGACGGCCATTTATATTGCCAGCAATCTTGTGTTCCGCAAGAGGACCAAGCATATTGAAGTAGATTGTCATTTTGTAAGAGATGCTGTGATGAACAATGTTATTAGAACACCATTCACTCCATCATCCAAGCAGTTAGCTAACATTTTGACTAAGTCTCTGCCTTCTGGTATTTTTAACTCTATGTGTAACAAGATGGGTACGTTTGATATATATGTTCCAGCTTGAGGAGGAGTGTTAGGATCATGGTGAATATTATAATGAGTTGTCAAGATCATGGCTACTATGGTGGCATGACCACAGGGATTTCATGATCAGAATATCATTTGCTATTATGGTCATAAATATCATGGCTATTATGGTAGTGATTATCATGGCTATTATGATAGCATCACTATAGAGATTCTAGGATGAAATTTACCATATTTATTTGATTGTGATTATTAGACAATTGTATAGCCACCCTATCTGTTTGGATACAATTGTAAAGCTACCATAATAGCTATTCCGTTTTCGTATATTTAAAGAGCTGTATTCATGAAGTTGATAATGAGAAATAGTACATTATCTTTTCCATTAATAGAAATTATTTCAAGCTTGAACTAGTGATCAAGGTTACTTTGTTTACCATTATTTTTAGCTAAGTTTCAGCTAATTTTTGAAGCTATTCGAACACAAATAATCGATCAACATAAGAATTGTAAATTGTGCTGAGATTAATTTGAACTTCAAGCAAACTTTTGGTTAAACCTTAAATTCTAGCTTGATTCAAGATTGATTTCAAGCTTGGTACAAGCTCAACTAAAATTTAATTGATGCCCACAATAATCAAAACCTTAATGCAACAATATGTTATCTGTATAATACACAATATGGTGGCATTTGGTAACCCAAATGGATCACAAAGGTGATCTTAGATCATTGGTGATCCTTATCTTGGGGTAATATGATCTCGGTGATCTAAGATCACCATGTTTGGTATGCTATGTTTTAGTTATTAAAGATTCCTTGGTGTCCATGAGTAACCTATTTGGTGTTTCATGATAATACAAGATCACTGACCATATCATACCAAAAGTACGCTTGATATATTCCACAAAAATATATTTATTATTCATATAAAATATTATTGTAGTAAAATACTAATACATTTGATTAATATATTAGTTTTTAGTATATTCCATAAAATATATTTATTAGCCCTATAAATTATCAATACTATAAGGATGTATTAATTGTTATATTATAGAATCAATATTTTATTATACTTATAATGCATTACTTTTAATACTAATATTTATTTTGATTAGGAAAATAAGGTAAATGGAAGTAATAGATTAAATAATTTAATTATATAAATAAAATTATAATAATATATTCTAATATTTCTACTATGATTTAAAAATATCATTAAATAATAATATGGCAATAACAAATTAATAATATAATATAAAATAATCGTAAATATAATATTACATATTATTGATATAATATATTAACGATATATTGGTATACCAATTTCTTCCGTTGGATTGAGGGGCATTTTTTTGTCTTCAAATTGCAGCCCAAGATCACTATTCTGGGATGATCTTGGATTGCCGTCTTCGAGGATGGTTATTCTATCATCAGGTTGGATGGTGATTTGAGGAGGGGGATGATTTGGGATCACTGCTATGTAGGATCATTATGGTGCAACCAAACGAGGTCATTTTTTCACCTCTATCCATATCATCCTTGATCTTAGGATGATCACCCCAATACTGATCACTCCCTATATGTAATGTAAATTTATTCAAGCCTTATCGAGCCTAATCGAGTTGGGTGAATTTTTTGCTTGGTTGGAAACCAATTTTGAGCTTGTTTTTCTGGTTTAAGCTTAATTCATTTAGCTTTAACTTGAGCTTGACATGAGTTTTTCTCGAGTCGAGTGAGCCAAGGTCGAGCTGCTCGGTTCATTTGATGATGCTAAATGTGATACGAGCAAGTTAAAGTGCAGAAGCAGATGTAAAGCAAGGGCTCATACCGTATGTGAATTAATGCAGGCAAGAACAAACATTTGGTGAACTGGCCAAGTTGATAGGTCAGGTCAGATTTAGGCCTGAATTTTAGGAAAACCCACTTGGACTGCTGACCTGAGCTGTTCAACCATTTCAAACCATTCAGGTCAATGGGTCACCTAACCAGGTCAGGCCAACAAAACACACTAAATGCCTGCTCCCCTTTCTATGATAAGATCCCTAATTTTTTGATGTTAAAACCCAAAGTGTATGGCATGCCTTTTTGTTGAGTACCAAGAGGCTTCAAGCCATTGAAATCCCTTGCTAGAGCCATCGAAGTCTCTTGCTGGAGTTTTGGTGGTCAATCAATTAGATGATCACCTTTGTTATGGTGATTGGATCATTTGAATGCGGGTGAGGCAAGATATTGACATCAATTCCATGAGTGATGATGATTGGTGAAAGAAGAAAGAGGATGATTCCACCATTCTTGGTGCTACCATCTAGATCCGAGATGCTGACTAGACTGGCTAGGAACATTGCCAGAGTTTCTCCATCGAAGCTTCTTCATGTACATAGTTCAAGACTCAAGAGACAAGGAAAAAGGTGATGGAAAAGTGATGGGAAAGCATTATGAAAGTGATTAAATAAGATATCAAGGTCAACATGTGGTTGAACCAGGATTGAACCATAGACCCATGACCTGGCTGCTGAAATGGTTCAGTTCAGGTTGCCAGGTCGAGAACACTGGTAAGAAACCTATTACAAGAGTTAGGCTTTTCTTTAGGAAAGCCTATGAGGATGTTTTGTGACAATAAAGTAGCAGGTGTTATTATCTGTAATATTGTGTTCCATAGAAAAACAAAACACATAGATGTTGATTTTCATTTCATTCATGATGCTGTGATGACCAAGAAGGTTTGCTGGGTCAACACACTTGGGTGACAGATTGCAGACTGTGTTCCAACTTGTGTGTAAATGATAACTATGTCTAGCATGAGGGAGAGTATTAAATATGGTAATGTAATGGTTTTCTTTAATTGTTTCTATTACTAGCAATCATTCTGTTATTAGTTGTGCTAGGAACTTTGTCATTATATACCCTTGCTTAGTGGTTGCCTTAATTTAGTATTATAGGAGAAGAGTTCTAATGAGATCTGTGTATGGGGTGTTGCATTGGTTGACGACCATACAGTATGGTACCGATCCTGTACTGTAGTGACACATGGTGCGGGGTGGTGTACCAATTATTTGATCGGTACATCATTTTCTTTAATTTTTTTGTTTTTATTTTTTCAATCTTTTTTGTTTTTATTTATTATTGTGTTCATTATAATTGTTTAGTTTATGATTTGATGCTGTTTTGATTTCTTTTTGGTTTAGAAATAGACTTGACATTAAAGTACTTATAAGTTAATATTCATATAATATAATAAATGAAATTTTCCATTTAATGGATTTAAAGTACAAAATATGTATTGACATCTGATATCTTGTGGAGGTCTATGTCCCTTGTAGACATTGGGATCATGATCACAGTTTGGGTTTCGGATATTAAACCAAGTTTCCAGATAATTTGCCCCATATACCTGCATCTCATAACATGTGCTTGCTGGATAGCTATCACGATACTGATCTTCTGTCTGATACTGGACTGTCCATTTGAAGATTGCAGCAATAAAGTCCAACCCCTAAACTGCTTGAGGCTTTGGAATGTGGTACCCACTGGAATACGACACATCATATCTTGATTGTGTGGAATAGGATCAGGTGGATGACTTGGATCAAGATACATCCAGAGACCCTACTCAATGTGTTAGGTCATCTATGCAATGTCATGTCCGAACAATCTCGAGGGGTCGACTCCTATATACAATAGTATCTTCATGAGCTCTGCCATGTCATGCTGGACCATGGACCTTATCTTGTCTGGTATTAGTATATTGGGACTGATCGTTGATTCGAAGATATTGAGATTGTGAGTCATATGCCATCGTGCCATGTCCACTACTGCCTCTCTGGCTACCAAATGCATCATCACTTGAATTGTCATTGTTACCATCACTACTATCACAAGATGATCTAGGCAACTGGTCATCCAAGAACTTAGTGGTCTCTGAATCAAAGTGAACAGACTTCTCATCGACTCTCTAATGGAATTGCAGTTTCTTTTACTTTATCTTTCCTGCTGGCCTATGAACTGCCTTCTTTTTTTGGGTGCCCCTGTTTGCTTGGGCTTTGCTGGGAGGTTTGACCTGTCCACCACCTTGAGTAGATCGGGTTCCGTGGTGGCCTCTTCTTAGCATCTCTTTGTCAAATCTTTGGGAGGATGTTTCAGATATGGATTCCTGTGATGATTAGCTCCCCCTCCACCTCTATGACTGCTTAGTTGGATGTGAGCATGACATGTATCATTCTGCTTATTGTTTTGCATCCACCTGTCTTCCTTACTACAAAACTAGCCGATCAAGGAGGCAATCCTAGCTTAACTAGCTCTGTTGCTACTTATCCTCAAGCCAACCAATTATTGGATCCATTCATCATATACAAAAGTCATTATGAAGTGGATTATCGTACTTCACCTTCACCTCCTCTTTAATACACTTCAATCTGAGCCATAGTGGACATTTATGAGATTGTTCAGGTGCATTTACGTGAGACAATTCCTTTGTTTGCTATGGATAGGGGTGAAAGTAGATCAGTTGTGCTCATAGCCAAAAGAGGCGACCATCTATGATAGGATCTGGATGCCCAACCTCCTCCATTTTCTGGATGACTGTTGGCAGTGGAACCACCATTTAGCTGCAAATGCAATCAAAAAAATTGCATATCCGACATTGCTAATCATGAAATATCTGACCAGCTATAGTTGCTGTTTGAAATACCTAGATTTGTGTTTCCTTTGCTTGCCACAATTGGTCTATCATTGAAACTATGGGAGCGCTCCCCAAATGATTTGGTTTGTGAAAATTGATACATATTATATGATGTCCATGATTTAAACAAGTTGACAAAATTGTGATCCCATATGCCATTCAAAATGACTTACCTCTTCCAAATTTCAGGCAGCAACTATTGGATAAGGCTCCATCTTATATATTACATTGTGTAGGGTGGCCAGAAGTTGCTCGTCCATATCTATTCTTGGGACGTTGCACTGGAACTTTAGGTTGAGGTAGTGGGTTGTCAATAGATTTTGCAATTGAATTAGTTGATTGACAACTTATTGCTAGATGTAACCATTAATGAACAAGTGTATGTAGTTGTGAATGAACAAAACATTAATTGCTAGATGCAATTCTCTACCTATTTGGTAATCACACCTCTACTTAAAGATGTCAACGTATTCCTAGGCATGTCTTGGATTTGTTTGCTTGGTTTGGGCCTTAGCAACCATCATCATGTGATACATAAATCCTATTTTGGGGTATCTCCCACCGTCCATGGTCCTCAGTGCTCTATACGATGATGTGATAGCCTTAATAATCCTCTCGGCTTGCTACCAAATTGCCAGCTTAGACCAAGCCCTCCATGTGATTCCCTTCTGTGCTAACCCAGGCATATCTATTCTCCTACCGCTCGACACTCATGAAGATTTGACATAGGTTTTTTCCTTCTTGATGAGGCTATCAAGTGTAATGTAATTTGGGGAAAATGGGTGATAATGGACAAAGCTATTTCGATAGCCTACTTCATCTTATGAATCTTCCTGATATTTGTTAACATTAAATCTATGTAGTGTGCAACACGGGGGCTAGAAAATATGTAGCTTCTTGCTCACTAGTAGGGTTGGAAGTGGGCTGGGCCGGGTTACACGCCTGCTCGAGCCCAGCTGGATTCCTTTTTTGGGGCTTTGGACCGGGCCTAGGCCCGAAAGTTTTTGAAAAATTCAGTTCGAGCTCGGGCCCAAACTCAACTTTTGAAAGACTTAGGCTCGAGCCCGAGCCCGAGCCCGAACCTGATTGGGCTAGCCCAATCAGGTTTCCCTATCTTAAAAAAAATCCTAAGCCCTAACCCGTTTCGCGGTGCGACAACGACGACGACCTTTTGGAGCTCGAGCTTGGCCTGGTCGGCATTGATGACGTCGGCAAAGGTGAGCTGGAGCTTTGATTTGGAGCGGCCAAAGTCTGCGGGGCTGTCGAGGCCCCTGGGGCCACCTCTGGGGCCCCCCTGGGTGCGGCGGAATTGGAAGAACCGAAGAAGAGGCCCGCGAAGGTGAGGAAAGGGAAGAGGAGGTTGCTGATGGAGGTGAAGAGGCTGCCGTCGTCCTCGGAGATGGAGATGTCAACGTCGTTTATGGTGAGGATGTCGATGAGGTCAGGGTCGTTGGGGACGACGATGATGGCGCGGTGGCCGTTGATGGTGGTGAGCTGGAGGGCACCACGGTCCTTGCTGAAGCGGACACGCTCCAAATTGCCTTCTTGACGAGAGCCCTCGGGGAGGTTCGAGGACAGCTGGGGCTCTGGGAGTCCGGGAGAAGGCGGCACTAGGTCGAAGCAAACCAGGGCAAATCTTGGAGCATATACATGGTGGATAGAGTGCATTCGCGAATTGGTGAAATAAAAGGGGTAGCGTGGTGTGTTATCCAGATTTGATGTGGTTTAATTGTAGGCTCGAGAGAGGGAACTCGATTGGACTCTTGTGGGCTGGATTTCGGGCTTGGGCCAAGCCCGAGCCACAGATATATCCGAGCCTAGCCCAAAAGCCAAACATGCTTTATAAATAGGCCCAAGCCCATTTTGAACTATATCGGGCCTAGCTCAAAGCCTGGCCCGAAGTTGGACTGGCCTGAGCCCAATTTTAGCCTTGCTCGTTAGAATCTCCCACAGCAATCTTATATTATGATCCATTACCTATGATCACCTAAATGACATTTTACTTCCCTAACTGGTTAGCAACTTCATCAAACTGAGGTTGTACGGGTGTCATGCATTTGATCAGAAACATAAACTGACTTGTGGAAAAATGTCTATACATCACAATGCATTAGGAAATTGATGGTGCTCCGCATGTTGGGACACGTCCAACCATCACAACCTCAGAGCTAATTCGTAGGTGTCCCACTTGCTTTGGTAGGAAGCAATCCACTTTAATTAATTGTTTTCTAGCAGTTCACTATATATTATCTTTTGAGCAAGAAGGATCTAGACCTTGAGCAGCTCTGTGAATGGAGTTGATAGCAGATCGATAGTACGTTTTGTCTGTTGCATTTACAGGGATGTGGTTGAATTGGAGCCATGAGACAATAACTCTCTGCATGTCCTTTTTCTTATTCTTTGCAAGTATGATGTTAATACTTATGCTGCTTTGAATATCTGTTGGGAAAGGCATATCATCTACATTGTGAATGGTGGCCCCTGTTGATACATCTCTGGACTTCTTTCCCTTGCTACCAAAGGTTATAAACATAGAGGCCATGCGGTCGCTGCCTCTGCTGATAGGCTCTCTAAGTGACAATGTCCTCTTATAGGTTCGATCTCTCCAAGCGGATCTATAACTAGAACCTAACTCATACTATGAGGCCCTAAACTGAGCCATGTGCCTGACAACTTCCTTGCTCCGCCACTAGTCATTCTGACTCTTATAGATGATAACCCGAATCTGCACCTCCATGTCATCCAAAATAGATGCCTCATAGTCCTTTGGATCCCTTGAGTGGTATGAAGGTTGCTCTACTGCCCGACATTTGATATTCGCTTTTTTCTAAGCGCTTCTTTGCTTGCTTGTCTTAAAACTGGCAAAGTGCTTCTTCATCAACTTGCGAATCTCCTTTGGGCATTTTTGACAGACAGACACAATTGGGGTAACCACTGGCTAGATGTTGCTTCAATCTATCACCTCTCTTCCCTTGAACTTCATATTGCACCATTTGCACTTCCAATGGTACCGGCCCAAAAGCATCATCTATGATCCCTAACTTATATCATGCTTCAGCTCCTTCCTATATTTGTTCTTGCAAAGTTGATGGACATGTATATTTTTTTACATCAGCTGATATTTAGTTAATCAATTACTTAAAAATTAGTGAAAATATATTGCAAACTCATAGAACTAGTCTAGAAAATACTTCTGCATTATGTATGTAATATTAATTTTTGATATTTTTATAATTATTTAAATATTTTTAGTTGATATTTATATAATAACCTGATATTTAATAATTTTAGTTCAGAGTAATTTAGAACCTTACCAGGGACGCTACATATTTTTTTTATTTCAATTGATTGTTATTTAATTAGTTATTTAAAAGTTAGTGAATTTCAGTGTAATTCCAGAAATCAGATTATATTTTAGAAAATACATCAGAGTTATCCATACATAATGCTATTTTTCATAATATTTTGTTATTATTTAAATATTTTTAATTAATAAATTAATATTTTAATTATAAAGTATTTAGAAAATTAATATTACTTTGGATTAGTGGAGCACCACTAGAGGTGCTACATATATTTGTTCGTGGATGATGGATATGCATGAATCACCACTTATTTTTCAAATTTATTTAAATGTGGTCCCTATGTGCATGATCATGCCTAAGTTTAAACAAGTTGCTATTAAATTAAGATAAGTAGCAGCATGCATTTCACAAAAACACTACCAATTTTGCAGAAAATTTTTGAACATTATTTTATTTATTATAATTTTTAATCCCAAATATACTTTTAATCTAAAAATCCATATACTTAATGAAAAAAATATGAATATGCTACATTATGTAGCCCATCTGTAGATCTATAGCATTACATGAAATCATGTCAAAATCCAGAATTTGGGTTGATCTTCCCAGAATTTCCACATTTCCGGCCAATTTTGGCATGAACAAGAAAAAAAAGAGAGGTGGAGCGAGAGGACCTTTTACCTGATTTGGAGTTGGACCTGAGCCGAAAACTACGATAATTCTCCCTTTCTCATGATTTTTTGTGGAGGAATAAAACAGAGAGTGGTAGAGAGGCATGGGAGGCTTTCTCGACCTTCCTCTTTATAATTAAGAGGGTTAGGAGCTGAACAATGCTTGAACCAAGTAGAACCGGGCAGTTCTGCTTGGTTTAGGGTAGAACTACCCTGTACAAGCCTGAACTAACTGATTTGGGCCTCACCTTGAGCCAACCCACCCTACTGCCCCGGTCCTATGGTGTATGGTTCGGTAAATCTTGAATTGGGCAGTTTGAGATCGTATTGCTAATCTTGGATCATCTAGATTTCTATTGCTGAATGACATAACAACATATTAAAGAACAGCATAGCATGTTGTTCTCTCTTGAGATATGATCTATACTTTGTAAGTTGAATTGATGTAGATCAAATATTATCAAATAGGATTTTGTCCGCAAGTTGGTCATTCTCGCTGCATTATTTAAACTCATGTTAAATCATTTAGTCAACCTATTGACATAAGGCAACTCTTTCCTTTTGAGTTCAATAAAAATATTGAAAAATTCAAATGTCCATAAGAGTAAAAGGTCAACATTTCCCCTATGTCTGATTGGGGTCATGAGAAGGAGGATGGATGGGTTTGGAAGGATGGATGACCTTCATCCAGCATTTGGTTTAAAAAATCTTAGCAAGGATGCATGAAAATAAGGGATTGCCCATCCACCTTATCCTACAAGTTGCATCCTTCTAAGTTGAGAGGATGCAAGGGAAGATGGATGGAGCATATAAGGAATAGATTTCTATGTCGACAAAAGTAGACCTCATCTATTTATTTATATATATTTTTATTTTACTTATATTATTTATGCATTTGTATTAAATTTTGTTAATAATTATTTTAATTTTAGTACATAATTACCATAAGTATAAGTAAATAATGAGAATTGTCTTCTATTTATATTTCTATTCACTATTTTTAGTCAACTATTTATGTAAAATTAATTAACTATTTAAATAAATTATAAATTAATTAGTTATTTATATAATTGATACATAAATAAACTTATCTATATATAATTAATTTACAAAATTCTTTATTAAATTAAATTAGATAAGATTAAAATTAAATATTTATATATTTTTAGATGATTAATTATTTATTTATATAATTGGTATATAAATAAACTTTTCCATATATAATTAATCTATAAAATATTTATTAAATTAAATTAAATTAAAAATTTTATATAATCTTTTGTATGATTATGAATTGTAAAGATTATAAGTTTATATATTGCCCTATTTTTTTATCATAAATAAGTGTTATAAATTGATAATAATAATATTTTTTTTATCAAATGATAGTTTAGTAAAATTGTCATACATGTATCATCCATTCTTTCTTTCATTCCTCCTATACCAAACAAAGGAGAAAACATTCCCATCCATCCTTCCATATTTCACCAAACACACTGGAGGATGAATGGGTCTTCCATCCATCTTCCTCATCCATCCTTCTGCAATCCATCCTTCATAAAGGGTTCAAATATAGAAAAATTAGCAAATTTTTGGGTATGGGTCAAAATTATGAATTGAGGTATTTTTTAAATCTTAATAGATCATAAATGTAAATATATCCAAAATATTAGAAGTCTGGTAAAGTTTAATATCTTTCTTTGTCTTTTTCATCAAATATGATGCATATCAACACCTACATTTTAAGAAAAAGTTCATATATATGTATTACACTAGTGTGTACATCTATGTGATATTAATATATGATATATGATGTATTGGTTGAGGATTTGTTGAACCATTTGGAGCTGAGTAGTTCAGGGCATATTGAACTACATTGGCTTGACTCCATTCGGGCTCTCTAAATGAGGCAAAGGGTGTACCGGACAAATGAGTTGAACTTAGTGGTTTTGGAATAAGTATTGATCTGATTTGCCTATGCTGAATTGCCCATCTCTATAAACTATCCTAACTTTGTTTCTTGATCTTAATTTGACCCCATTAGCTCTCTCTCTCTCTCTCTCTCTCTCTCTCTCTCTCACTCCGGTTCACCAATCCATTCCCCTCAATTGGACTTGATGGCGGCCTTATTGAGTCATTTCCATTGTGTCTTGTAGTCACCTCAGCTTTGGCGTTGAAGCTCGTCGAAGCCATCTTTGCTGTCGACCAGCTCTACTTCCATGTCTCCTCTGGCTTCACCCCCATAATTTTCTTTGCTAGCATTGGTAGGATGTTGGAATGGTGCCTCCCTCCATCTTCCCCTCACCAACTCTCTATTTTTAGGGTGAAATCTAGGTTGAGTGAATTGGCAGTGGCATGCATAACATATGTTGATGCGATGCTATATCATACCAAACTAACCTGAAACTTGATTGGTATAGGTTATGGTACTACTTCCACCAACATTGGTATTAATTAGAAATTTGAGTACACGTGGGTTATTCCATCTCATCCCAAATATTGCTTTTGGTCTTGTTTATCTGGTTATTCAAGTTGAATCAAGCATGTGTATACATGCATGGATGCGTGCATATATCTATATGCATGCATGTGTATGGGTAGGCATTTTCACACGTAAAGGTTTATGGATATCCAACAAATGTACATAGTAATTGTGATCCTATTCCCATTATGAAAACCCTATGAACCCTGAACTAGTATTCCGGTACATTTTTGGTAGTAGTTGTTGATGCCCATGATGATGCTAAAGAGGATATGAAGTACACAGGATGGTACTTGGTGTGGTATTACCAATATATAAGCTTTTTATAACATTGCCACTATGTATGTACCTAAACAAGTTGTCATATATAGACCTAGTTTTGACTATGAAAATTGAGCCTTTTTTTTTTCTATTGCCAGTACCCAAATATTGGTGTGTGATTTTAGTATGTGCGGCCAAATGTTTTGAAACTAATAAACAAGATATATGCTAATAAACAAGTTGCTTGGTTATTCGGAATAGTTTTTGAGCTATTGAAAAAGGATAAAGCAATTAAAATTGCTCTAAGCTAATTAGAAAAAAAGAGCGGATATCTATGAATTCTAGCTGAATTTTTTTTTTGCGAAGGTTATATAAGTTATCATGCCTATATCTGCCAAGTTTTGGCTTGATACAGCACAACAAACCCGCTATGCCTGCCCCTGACCGACAGGCATGATGCAAGATACTGAGACTTCAATGGAACTTAAACCTAAATGCTTGTTCTCATGCACACCTATTGAGGCATGGTTAGTACTTAGTAGTGTTACCATCCATTAGACCATTGAATTGTTGGGTTTCGAGGTGTTATGCATGCAGATTTTTCAAAATAATTTTGAAACATGCAGCGGAAGATCAGATTAAAACTATTTAATCTATGCATGCATAGATCTAATCTTGCACTTACGGATTTGGTTCATATGATGAAAAATAAGAAGATCATGCATCTGATTTCAAAGACAAAAATATAATTGGTGATCGAATCACCTACTTGTAGCGCTAGTTTCCTTCTTCTAGATTTGGATCTGAAGATGTTTGCAGGTTTCGATGAAGCCTTACACACGTTCGGCCTCTACGGATATCCACATGGGGCTGAAGCAGATCTGAAGCGCCAAAGATCACCAAGGTGCTAGCTCTCTTTCAGATCTTCACTTCTTTGGTTTGGATTTGATCTCCTTCGACTGTCGTAGAAGAGGATTCGAAGATATATCTACGCGCGAACTTCTTTCACGCAGGATTGAAGGAACAAGAGAGGTAATAAGAGAAATTTTCTCCCTTCTTTTTCTCTCTTTCTTTTGGATCTCTCTCACCGATTTGTCTCTTCTGGCACACCAGGGTGGGACGCCGGAAGCAAATGGGGTGCAGAAACAAGGAGGGGCACCAACACCAAATTTCTCCGATGAAACTCTGTAAAATTCAATTCAGCTCCCCAAAATTCTCCCTTATTTAAATCTAACGCCCCAACCTCCTTATCCTATCCATCTAGGGTTTAAATTCAAGTTTAAATCAAATTCAAACTTAAAATGATGGATAAGGATGAGATATGATGGAGAGAGAAGTCCATGAAAGAGAGGCACCAACTTTTGGTGTGCGCCCCTCCTTTCTGCCGGGAGAGAGTCCCAGTAAATCTGGGGCTCTTGCATCTTTATCCAATTCGGATTCAATCCGGATTCAATTCGAATCTAATTCGAACTAGATTCGAGCCTAATTCATTCCAGACTTAATTCTAATCTAATTAGGACTCAAATCTGAAATCCAAATGCCCAATTAAGTGAAGTCTAATCAAATTAAATCTGATTTAATTAATTAGAACTTGATCCCCAATTTGATCTCATCAAATTGCATTGCAACAATTGCAATTAAGTTCTCCTTGCTAACTGTTAGCTGATCTTATACTTATAACTTTTACAAATTGATCAAATCATTAATCATATTGATCATTTGATCATGATCCAACCATTTGATTTGATCAAACCCCTTTTGTGTGTGATCCCATAGGTTCTGTTCTGTTTGGTAGTGAGATATATCATGATCTCTATCATAGTATCATCGAAACATCTTTCAATGGGTTAGAATAATTCTAAGTCTCATCCAACAACAATCATTGATTCGGAATGATCCTAGTGAGCTCTTATAATTCACTAGTGATGCCTAGCAGTATGTGGTGGCAACTCAGCAGAATAAAATAAATAGAATCCTTAGGTATAGTTACCGTATGATTCAGTTCTTCTATCGTGAGTCTCGACAAGATGGAGGTTATGAAAATTCGTCAAACTTTAACATCCGTCATATGAAAGATTGAATTAGTTCGAGTCCAAATATGAAACTCATGGAAACTTCTTTCCATCAATCACCTTGCTGTGGTCACAGACTTAAGGACTCAGCTTCTTAAATCCCATAGGACTACTCCTTATTTACTAAGATCGATAGATCCCATCTAGGTGCGCACTCTACTTCTACAATGAACCTACTGTAGCCAACATACATTACAAGGATCTAAATGGTTAGGAGATCATATTTATGTGCAATCAAACTACAGCAATCCCATTGTGAGCAGTCAAGGCATCGCAGGATAAAGAACTAGTCACACTACTACAGCGTCGAGAAGATCACTGACGAGTGAGTAGACACCATGTGATCTCTTGTTTGGTCACACTTAGTACCGATGTTCTCTAACAACTATCTGTACTCTCGCTCAGTGTCTTTACATTATAAATTAGAGACTCATCTATCCCGAAGAAAATGATCCGTAGGCCGATCTAACTGGATCAGTCACCGTCCCCGTGATGATTCATCGATCGGAAGTAATTTAGGAATTAATCATACATGTCTCTAAGTCTTAACTCTTGAGAATATGTATCTTTAAATTATTAATTTCTAAGACGATTCTTGGATACATTAGACAAGAATGGATAGAAAAAGCCCATTTTATTGATGAAGCAATAGTTCAAGTACAAATATATGTCCTAAAACTATTACAATGTGTCTGCTATATTAGCTTTTAGGGCATACATCTATCATGAATGACTCGGCTCTTCTCTTTCTGCTGCTACTAATTTTATTATATTGAAGACTCTTATGAAATTCTGCACATTTCTTCTTGAGTCCATTCACAAAGTTTCGTCCTTGCATTGAAATAGCTTTTCCTGTAGTTTAGTGTGTGATGTGTCTATTTATTGCAGGCAAGGCTGAATAGAGTGAAACTCTTAGAAGCAATGGGGTTATTCTTTGAAAGGTGACGTTAGATCTCTATGCTCTCTGTTTATGTCACTTTTATAACTTTTCTTTTTTCTTTGTCTTATGATGCAGATCTAATAGATCTGGTGCAGATACACATAACATCGGAGAGACTGTAAGGTCATGTGATTTGTGTCATGAATCGGATATGGTGCTGAAGCGAAGACCGGTATAGACTTTCTCATTTTCTGAGCTGTAAAAGATTCCTACTTGGGAGCTAATACCTAATTCTGTATCTTAGCCAGTTTCTCTGACACCATATGCCTCTTTTCCCGTTTTCCCAGAATGGTGACTTTATGGTTGGATGTTTGCGCTTTCCATTGGTGAGCTTCATATGCTTGATACCTTAGTCTCATAGCAACTTATAAATTTGGAAAAGGATTGCTGCTGTTTGAAGATTTTGAAAATTGTAACTTTGTTAAGTTTTTCTCAGCAGGTATTATATATTATGATAGGATGCATCCAACACATATCTTCATTACAGGATAAACTAAACCTCTATTTTTAACTTTTTATGATCTTTGATTATGGAAATGATTCAACTTTTTATAACCTTTGAATCATGAAGACAGGACCAGTAAGTGAAGTTTGGTGCATGGTATGACAGATAGTTTTGACTTGGGTTACCTAACTTGCTCTCCTCATGTCTCTTTTGAATTGGAATGTTTAATACCAATTCATACTGTTATTTGCTCCAATTTGAATGAAGGAGTCATCTCTATCTTTGGAGAAGTGGATAGATTTGCTTGATTTTTGGGTTGCTTTATGAGTCCTACTAAATCTTAACCATCCACATCCTTCGCCGAAGACCAAGTCGATGGATGGGGAGAATGAGGGACTTCAACATGAGGAGGATCTGCAAGAGATTTTCGTGATCTACTGTTCTTAGTGAAATGAGAGAGTGCAGGAGTTTTAGAAGACCATAGTAGCACTGCTTAGTTATGGGAAGTTGAAAGGCAGGGTAGAGAAAACCAAAATATTTGATGACCAGAGCCAACAATGCTTATTAGAAAAAGAAACACATGAACACACTGACCAAGATGAAGGCATTTAGCAAGGTTTGAAATCCCAGTTCCAGATCATGTATTGGTCTGTGTCCATGTTGGTGCATTATTGGGATGATAACATATCTACACCTGGGATTGCTTGGTGTCTTGTAGTTCATTGGGATGCCAATCTTTTTTATCTTCTTATTATTCTTTTTAATGGTTGTTTAGAGGCATTTTATGGTTTCTTTATGTCATAATTTTGGGTCCATGGTTGGCTTTATGGTCCAGGTACTAGTAATAGTTTGGCATCAAATTGGTATTGAGTTATAATGCCAATTTTCTAAGCACATTCTCCCTATTTCTTTCTCCCGTCTCTTGTTAATGTTGTTTCTTGTATTTAAAGGATGTATTGGCACAGGGCCTCTCTTCAGGCCTTCAGCCCTGGGGCTGATCAACCTGGATGACCCGTTTTTATAGGTCCTGGGGTCTCAGATGAGCCCCAAGACCTGGCATATAAGCAGTCTGATCAGGATGGCTGGATATGGATCAGGAAATATTAGGTTGTCAATCCTTGGCCCTTAATATGTTAGTGCATTATGAGGAAGAAATATAATATATTTTGTGAAGAATTTAGATTATCAATATATTAATAATACAATTCAAGAATAATGAACTTTGTTTCTAACCGTGCCAGAATCTAGAGAATGAGCTTTACTGATCACATAATGTGTTTACTGTTAGATGTGTGCCCTACATGCCAGATTAGCTGACACATTCCTGTACAAATGTAAGGGCAAATTTGTAATTTTGACTATAAATAATAAAAGGGTTATTCTACTATCACATTGTGTACATTGTGTCTGTGATACATTCTTTGAGTTAGTAGGAATGCTAATTCATATTTTCAAGAGTTGAAAATTTAAGGCATGAATTTACATAACTAACTCATAAACAGCTCCTGACCATGGATCATCACGAGAATGGTGATCGATCCGGAAGGTTGGTGTACGATCGCTTCCTTAGGGTAGATGTGTCTTGAGTCTACGGTGTGGAGACACCGAGCGAGAGTACAGGCATTCGTTGAGAACGAGAGTACTGAGCATGACCACCTCGAGCAGTCATAAGGAAGTCTACCTTCTCGTCGATGACTAGCTCGATGCTGCAGCTGTGTGTCTAGTTCTTTGACCTGAGGTGCATTGACAGTTCACCTTGAGTGTGTTATAGTTTGACTACACCATAACTCGGTCTCCTAGCCATTCGGAATCCTGAGGTGTATGTTGGCTGTAGCATATTCATTGTAGGAATCAGATTGCACCAAGATAGGATCTATCAACCTCGGTAAATGAGAGGAGTGGTCCTATGATGATCGAAAGATCGAGTCCTTAAGCCCATGGCCATGGCAGAGTGAAATAATGGAAAAAAGTTTTCCATTGGGGTTTTACATCGGACTCGGATCGATCGATTGATTCATATACTGCTAGGTGTCACTGGTGGATTTTGGGATCAATTAGAATGATCTTGATGATCGATCATTCTAAATTGTCTGAATCAAAAGAGTTCTGGTCTATCGAAAGGAGTTTCGATGATGTCGATGATGAGATCACGACATGTCTCATTACCATACGGAAATGAACCTAACTGGGTCACACAGACAAGAGTTAGGGTCGGATGTCATCAATTGAGCTAGCCCAGTTCGATTGATTTGGATTAGATTCAATTAGGTTCAAGAAAATCGTGCTAGCACACGATTGAGCTTAACTTCTCCTCGTGCAATCTTTTTCATCTCGACTGAGCCAAATGTGATTTGACTCACCTAGAGAACCTTGAGAAGGTTTCTCTCAGTCTGACTGGAGCTAGTCCAGCTCAGAAAAGTCGTCTTAATTCATGAGATGAATTTAAGACAACACCTGTCAATTTCTATCATCTGCCATTTTCGTTTTAGAACATCGGTCAAATGTTGACTTATGGATCTTGAACTGAAGGCCACTTGGCAAGAGGTCATTGGAGAGTTTTTGTGGAGTGTCCACCTGCTAAATTAGGTCTCAAAGTGGGTGCCAAGATCAGATTGGGCGTGCGCCCCAAGTGGATAAGGATAGAGTCCCATGAGATGAGGACTCTATGCCTTGATCGACTCAAACTGTTGGGCGCCAATCTCACTGTGTTTATCCAGTGTTGGCGCCAACAGTAGGAGGGTTTGGTGGGGTTCTTATCTGATATGATTAGATGACATCACTGCACCAATCAGAATTTTTTCAGAATTAATTGAAATTTTCTGATTGGTCGAATGATGTGGCACTGCATGGCGCAGCAGGGTCTATTTAAACCCTGTCTGCGCCTAGGGTTATGAGTCTCTGCTCAATACCTAGCAAAAGCCTGATATCTCTCGACTTCTCCACGTCCCCTCTGGTCCTCTCTCTCCCCTCTTCACGTCCAAGAAGTTGGGCGTCCATCTGGTGCTTGTCCAAGACGTGGTTGTTCCCTGATCAGAAGGCTGCAGGGATTTGTCGAGAAGCTGCTGCTCCAGTTTCAGAAGATCTTCCAGATCAGATCCAGATATGGGTTTTGGAGCAGAGATTCGCAAGGAGAAGACGATCCAGATCCTGCTCGAATGGATACCGGTAGAGGCTAGGCGACTGCGTGGCTATTTTTGAACCTCGGGCATTGCTGCGATCATCTACAGGGTAATCTAGTTACCCTAGAGGTATTTTTCTAATCCTCAAGTTTTAGATTTAATTTTAGATTAAATATCAGATAATAAGAATCAGATCTAATAGACCTTAGATCTGAAATAAAGTAGGATAATTTTTTTTAAAAATATTCCGCCCCAGATCTCATTAGATCTGGAAGATCCTACAAGGAAAAATGCGGTTTTTCTTTTATTTACATCTTGCAATGGCAAAAGCACAACATGTGCATCAATGTTGGCTGTGCCGGCACGGGGCTTGTACCAGTTGTTGGCAACACTATTCAGTATGCCTCTGTGCCATTTCGTGTCGGGCTCGAACCGATGCAACAGAGAGCAAAGAAGAGGGAGAACCGGAGAGAGGAAAAGAGAGAGAGAGAGGTGGGAGGGAAGGAGAGGGAGAGGGTGGGGAGGTTGGCGGTGCCTCCCCGTCGGAGGGCTGTGGAGGCTCCCAAATGATCGGTGGAGCAGGGAAGAGGGAGAACTAGAGAGAGGAAAAGAGTGAGAGGGGACGGAGGGAGATGATATGATGACTTATGCAGTTCTTAACATGATGATTCTATGTGTTCCAACCCACAATAATCCCGAGTTCATTGAGGATATCAGAAAAGATATGAAACTGATCTAGATCAATCAAGCTTGGTAACATAGTTGTTATATCAAAGTTTGCGGATTCGGTACTGGAACTTGTGCCGATTGTTGGCCGGTATGGTATGGTACCATACCGTACCGGACATAAAAAATCAAAAAAATTCCATCCAACAGCACAAAAAAAAAAATGAAAATTGGACCGAACCGGCTCCAAACTGTACCAAACCGACTGGTTCTGACCGATATCGGACCGAACTCAGGCTATTTTTCGAAAATCTGACCTAAACCGGACCGATTCTCCACCGGTATGGTACGGTATGGAGTGTACTGGCCAGTTCGGGCCGATACGGAATATCATGAGTTATATGAGTTGCCATATCGTACCGAACCGGATGGTATGATACGTACCATACCATATTATTTTGCTACTGGCATATGGTATGGGGGGTTGTACCAACACTCAGTGTGCTGAACCAGCACTTATAGCAAGCATACTAGCGGTACGGGTCCTAGTACCAAGGCACCTTGGTTAGTATAGTTAAATTTGACCTCAATGCTTAAAATTCGAGTAACCATGTAATGATTTATTAGTTGTAGACTATAAAATTGTGACATTCTAATCTGAACTATACATTACTGGGCTGGGTTATTATAATAGTTTGGTCAATAAGACTGGTTGGGACTAGAGCTATGAAATTGTTAGCTATTTTGGAGTCAACATGGGGGATGTCCTAAACTACCATTTGGCCTGAAGCTATGAAAAGTGTGATCAACAATGATTTTTGTGATAGTAGTGTTAATATGGAATGTCTTACTGCTTGTGCTGCAATGCATGGCATTGCCTTTTCCTCTCCAAGATCAGTGGTTATTAAAAATAGAGCATATTTTAACATTGGCTTTCAGATTCATTAGTAATGAAAATTTGAGCAGCTTCTAACTTGTCTAGCTACTTCGTGATTTCCCAGTTTCTGCATTTTCTGTAAGTCTTCAAATAATTTCTGTTTGCCATATTAATTACTGGCATAACTTTACAGTGTAGGAATGTGGTTTGGCTTCCTGGCTCTATATCAGAAGCAGCTGTAAGTAGCCAAGTTTGCCCCACTTGTGCTCCAGGTCATTCTATCATCAAAGTGTACAATATATATTTTTTTTTCCCCTCTGAACTATGCCACATAAAGATTTAGCCCAGATGTTCTTTTTTCTAGCTGTTTATTTTATATTAATAAAATGCTATTTCACCTATAGGTCCTGTTTTTTTGATTCAATTTAAGTTTCGTCGACTGGAGATACCACCAAACTATGATGTTGATCATTTAGGTGAGTGCAGTTCTTTTTTTTTTTTTTTTTTGAATAAAAAAACTTTCAGTGAGAATCAGTACTCTTTCATGATAACAGTAATCAAGCTCATCATTGTATTTGTACGTTGTCCAGGCTTCATCGAACAAAGAAATGCATCATTCTTGATTATTATCCATTTATTCTGTATAACACTCCATCTTTGAATATCATACAAAACAAAGCACAAAATCTATTTAAATGCTCTTGGTGCATTTTGAAGGTCTCCTATTATGCACTTATCTATTGTCTCTATTCACATTTCATTCCACTCCAATTCTGGTCAAAATATACCAGCACTGTTGAGTGTATCATATTTATACATAAATAACCTTGTGATAAGTTACTAGACATTAGCCATGTTTACTAGTAAATAATATGAGCAACTATTGATTTAAACCATATGTTTTCTTTGTAATCATGTATCAAAACATTCAGCATTCTGAAAATGTTACATATGGTTGGATTACTTGACATTATTGTCTATCACTACAGTTTGGAAGCTAATGCAAACAAAGTTATAAGGTCTAGTTCCACTATTAAGAAAATAATGAAAATAAATTAATTGAGTGATGGAAAAATGACCTTGTTCTAGTGACCACCCCGCCACCCCCCCCCCCCCCACCACCAAAAAAAAAACCTAGTAGAAGCATGTTACAAAGTGTTGATGCTTATATGAAAATGACTATAATCACAAAGACATTTGGTTTAAAGTTGGTTTGTGTACTTTTTAAAGAAAATCAAAAACAAGGATACAATTTGATAGCAAAATGAAGGATATCATGTGATATAGGAGCGTCCAAGGAGTTTGCTTAATTAGTTAATTTGAGTATCCAAGGAGTTTGCTTAATTAGCTACTTTTAATTTGTTCTTTTGATTAGTTTAGTTTATGGTCAGTGATTATCTCTCTAGTTATGTTTAGTTATGTGACTAGCTTGTGACTTTTAATGCGTTTTGATGGCTAAGATTAGATACGGTTATTTATCATCAGGGGCTGGGATTAGAGAGCTATTGTAACCCTAATATGAATAATCTTTTAGACTCAAATTAAGCAGCCATCTTATTTTTGTTTCAAAAGTTAATGGTTCACAAATCCTAAAATCCATTGTTCTTGTTGCTGTTTCAATCTTGCTGAATCGTAGCCCCTATTTTGCTGCCTATTTGCTGTTTTTTACTTCCAGCACTACTATCAAAGCAAAAATATCCTAAGGTTGCATTAGGGTTTTATTTATCAACTATGGTTGGACGTGGTAGAGGCCGTGGAAGGGGGAAATCAAGCTCAGCAAACAGAATTGACTGAGATGCAGCAATATGATTGAAGATTTATCATGGACTGTACAAGCTTTGTAGTGGCAGGAACATGTGGGAGATCGTATGGAGAATCTGGAAGGTGACCATGATTCCTTAGACATATTAGAAGGAGGTCTTGAGGATGAAACTGGTGATGAAAAAGATGAGAACTCTTTTCATGATGCTGCACCTGTAAGTCATGCGGTATGAGGTGGATTGGAATATTTGTTAGTACATGCCCTTGATTTAAATAGTGATGGAATCAAGATCGAAGTTGCTGATTTTCTGGGAAAGATGCATGCAAAACAGAAGAAGATTATTTAGATTTGGAAACTAACCTAAAGAATTATTTTAAATGGAAACCAATGGTAGAAAATAAGGAGGTATTGTTTTTTAAAGCTTCAATTGATGGGCACTGCAATTCAATGCTGGAAGAGAGTTGAAGAGCAACATGCAAGACAATGCGAGTCAAATATCTTCACTTGGGAACACATGAAGGTGAAGATGCGGAAGCAATTTTTGCTGGCTGATTGTGCAATGGAATTATATAAGAAATTTCATTTAAGCATAGTAATATGTTAATAGAATAATATAATTTAGAGTTCAATAACCTTTCTATTAGGGTTGGTTTAAATGAGACTAATGAACAATGACTTCCCACTACCTTGTTGGTTTGAATCAATCTATTAGAGATGAGATGGGAGTGGTTCATTTATTTAATCTAGAAGATGCTCGACAATATGCTTTAATGGCTAAAAAATGAGTGCTAAGTTACGGTACAAAAATGCAAATGTATGGTAGGGCCGGTGGTAGCTTACAAAGTAATACTAATGCTATTTTAGGTTCTCAAAATGATCAAACAACCAAATAGAGTGATTATGAGGTTCTCACAGCCATGATTTTAAGTCTCGACCGGAGGGGGGCATCCCTACCATCCTGTCTTATTCCTATGAGAAAATGAGACAGATGAGGTCGGGATTTTAAAACCCATGTGGGGAGAGAAGAAGAAAGAGAAAAGAAACAAAGGAAAGAAAGATAAAGAAAAGGAAGAAGTGAAAGGAAAGAAGAATAAGAAGAAAAGGAAAGAAAGAAAGGAAGGGAGAAGAAAAAGAAAGAAAGGAAAGAGGGAAGAAAGGAAAGAGAAAGAAGAAAAGGGAAAAAGGAAATTAAAGAGGGGATAAGCAAAGAAAGAAAAAGGAACAAAAAGATGGTAGAAGAAAAAACAAAGGAGGAAAAGAAAGAAGAAATAGAAGGAACGAATGGAAGAAAGGAAAGAAGGGAACCATCTGGTTCAGGCTAGTTCAGAGCGGTTTGGATGGGTTTTCGAAAAAAAAGGCTGAATCCACCCATTCCCGCACCGATTTGATTCGATATGGGGTGAACTGGGTGGTTCAGCATGCCGTGGATATGGTTGACTAGTTGGCTGGTTTGAGAGTATTTTCTAAAATTGATTCGAAAAGTGTGTTATCCCCAAATTAGATTGAGTGGTGATGAATGGAAGACTGCATTCAAAACACCCGATGTGCTTTTCTAGTGGTTAGTGATATCGTTCGGCCTTTCTAATGCATTGAGCATATTTATGAGGGTTATGATTGAGGTACTAAAACCTTTCTTGAAATCCTTTATCATTTTTTTATTTGATGATATTTTAAATTATAGTCAAACTAAAGAAGAGCATTTGATTGAGTTGTGCCAGTTTTAGAGGTGCTCCATAGGAAGAAGCTGTTTATAACTTGAAAAAATGCTCTTTATTGGGGCAACAAAATTATATTTCTAGGATTTATTGTTTTAGCAAATAGATTGAGACCAGACTCTAATAAAGTATATGCCATTACGAAGTGGACATTTTTTAATCAATTAAAGAAATTCGAAATTGTCATGGGTTAGCCTTGTTTTATGGGAGGTTCATAAAGAATTTCAGCTTTATTATGTGTCCTATAAATGAAGCTTGAAGGAGAACAATTTTGAGTGGTCAAATTCTACACAAAGAGCCGTTGAATAGATCAGAACTTTTATGACCAAAGCACCAGCGATTGCATTGCCAAATTTTGAGAAGTTGTTTGTTGTGGAGTCGGATGCATCGTATATGGGAATTGGGCTGTTCTTAGCCTAATGGAAGGCTAGCGGAATTTTTCATTTAGAAGTTATCTGATTCCAAATGATGGTATTCTACCTTTGACTTCGAGTTTTATGCTTTGGTGCGGGCTTCATCATTGGTAGCATTCCTTGGCTTATCAGGAGTTTGTGGTTTATTTGGATCATTAGGCATTATGGTATTTTAATTCTAAGAAGAAGCTTATTGAACATCATGCAAGGTGTTCTTTCCTTGATGAGTTCAGTTTTTCAGTGAAATGCAAAACTAGGGAGTCGAATATAGTGGCAGATGCATTGAGCAGATGATCTCTACTTCTAATCATGATGGGTATACAAATTACAGGCTTTGAAGAGATGAAACATCAATATATAACTGATTCATATTTCTTCCAGATTATAGATGAATTATAGGAGCCTAAAAATTCAGAAAAATTGCCATATAGGTTGCATGATGGTTATTTGTTCAAGGGCAATTGTTGTGCATTCCAAAGGAGTCTTTATGTGAGTAGATAATTAGAGAACTTTATGGTGATGGCTTGGGAGGATATGTTGGCAGAGATAAGACATTGGCGATGGTGGTTGATCATTATTATTGACCAAAAATGTATAAAGATGTGAATGGATTTGTGCAAAGGTGTTTAGCATGCCAATTTGGCAATGGAAAATCTCAAAATGCAGGTTGTACACTCTTTTATTGGAACTAAAAGCCCCATGGATTCATTTAGGCATGGATATTTCTTTGGGCTTCTAAAGACTGCAAAGGAAATGACTCCATTTTTGTTGTGGTGGACAGAGATTCAAAAATGGCACACTTTATTCCATGATCTAAAACTGCTAATGCTACACATGTTGCCAATTTCTTTTCAGAGAGGAGGTAAGGCTACACTGTTTTCCAAATTCGATTGTGTTTTGATAGGGATGTCAGGTTTGTGGGACACTTTCTGGCAATCTTTGTGGAGGAAACTTGGGACTCGGTTAAAGTGTTCAAGAATGTGCCATCCACAAACAGATGGTCAAACAGAAGCAATTAGTCAGAATTTAGGTAACCTGTTGAGCTGTCTTATTGGAAATAATGTGAAGATTTGGGACTAAGGTTTGCCGACTCAGAACTAGTTCCCGTGCTAGTTGGCCGGCGATACGGGTTGGTGCGCTCTGTACTGAATTGTATTGGACCCGGATCGATACGGAAGTGAAAGTTAGGAAGAGGGAGAATCGAAGAGGTGGGGAGAGAGGGAAAGAAAGGGAGGTTGGCATAGACATCGGCGTTGGCCATCGAAGAGCCGCGGATGCCCTCGGAGGGCCACTGACGCCTTTGGAGCTCCACCCTCTCTCGGAGGAGATGAGGGTAGAGAGAGACAGAGAGAGGGAGGGGAGAAAAGGAAGGAGGGGAAGGCAGTGGGAGGCCGCTGAGGCCCCTGGTCGGTAGAAATAACCCCCATGGTTTCTGTGGGGTCGAAACACGTGTGAAGTGCCCTCGTTTGTGGAATTTTTTTTAGGGGATTTATGGTGAAGTCGGCAATTGTTTGTCGGGTTCACTTAAATGTATTTGGCAAACCAATTACTGCCTTCACCATTAAATCCGTCCAAAAAAAATTTTAAAGATCATGATTTCATGATCGAAACAGGGGTTTCTTGCCCCTGTTCAGCTGCATGGAGGGAGAGGGCCCTCCGAGGGCCTCCATGGATTTTTGGCTGTCGGTATGATTCGGCACACCTCGAACCAGGCGGTTCAGGATGGTTCAACATTCCATGCTTGGGACTTTGTTATACTCTGAGTTGAATTTGCTTATAACAATTCAGATAACAGAACCATAAAGAAGGCACATTTTGAAGTAGCATTTGTGCTTAAACCACAACATGTGCTTAATTTAGTGCTGTTGCCACAAAAAGTTTTAGTGATGATGGAGAGGCTTTTGCAGAATATATTCGGCTGATCCACGAGGAAATAAGAGTAGCCTTAAAGCCAGCAATGAAGCTTATGCTGCTACTACTAATCAACATCGATGGGTCAAGAACTTTGAAGGGGGTGATTTGGTACTTATACTCCTGAGGCGAGAAAGGTTTCCAAAAAGAACTTACTAAAAGCTTAAATCAAGGAAATTTGACTCATGTAAAGTGTTGAAGAAAATTTGTTCAAATGCTTATGTGATAGAGCTGTCATTCAATTTACAAATCAGCCGATCTTTAATGTTTCCAATTTTGGGATTTGATGGGGAAATGGCTACAACTGTTAATTAGGTTCTTCAGCTACCAACAATGCAATGAGAAGTTACTGAAGGCATTTTGGATGTCCAGGAAGTGAGGTCAAGGAGAGGCAACCAATATAGATGATTTTTGGTGAAAATGGTTGGGTAAGCCAGCTACTAAACATACCTGGATTACAGAAAATGAGTTGAAGAAGGTTGATTTGGACATATATGCTGAAGCTGTCAAAATTTTTTTATTAGAGTCAAATTCTTTTTTCCAACCCAGGGAGATTGATGCAGGAGCATCTTAGGAGTTTCCTTAATTAGCTATTTTTAATTTGTTCTTTTGATTTAGTTTCGTTTATGATCAATAATTATGTCTTTAGTTATATTAGATAATAATGTGACTAGCATGTGACTATTAATGAGTTTCGATGGCTAAGATTAGATGGGGTTATTTATTATCAAGGGCTGTGATTGGAGAGCTGTTGCAACCCTAGTATTAATAGTCAACCCTAGTATTGATAGTCTTTAGACTCAATTTAAGCAGTTGCTTTATTCTTGTTTTAGAAGTTAGTGGTTTACAAATCCTAAAATCCATTGTTCTTGTTCCTGTTTCAATCTTGCTGAATTTTCCCCTTTGTTTTGCTGTTATTTACTGTTTTTTACTTCCAGCACTATGTCACCATGTTTCATTTGGATTTTGGACTATAAGATACAAGTACCAAACATTGGCGTAAATCTGATTTAATAATCTTCTTATGTGCTATTCTTGAAATCAAGGTTCGCTGTACCGGTACCGGACGGCGTGCCGATCCCAGACCGATACGATACTGGTACCGTACCGTACCGACATATGGTACGCCTGGGCATACCGGTCCGATACTGGTACACAATATTTTTTTCGATTTTTATTTTTTTGGATTTTCGAAGTTAATAATTGATAAATACAACTTCAATATGGCATTATATTGCATATTATTGACATATTTGGGATCAATTTGGAGTTAGATTGCGGTACAAAGACTCTTAATAGCCATATGTTGCAATCGAATCAGTTTCATGCAGAAGAAAATGGGTTTGGAAGATTCAGAACACATCATAAAGCCCTCAACCATTTAACTTGATTAAAATTAGGGTGGTAAAACACCTGAACTCTCTCCTATTTGACTTATTTATGAAAAGCCTTGCTCCAATTGTGATCCTATATGATATCGCATATAACAGTTTAAACTTCCAGCATCACAACATTATGCAACCAGAAGTTATTCAATTTTATGATTTCACCATAAGAATTTCTTCATTAACTCTGAGACATATATACCACTACTAGCATCACAAGATTTATGATATTGATACAACCAGATATTATTCAATTTTATGATGCCATTTTGAGTTACTAATTGGAATATTAGATATCGCCCATGCTTCTTTTATAATCATAAATGCTGAGTGTTGTGTGATTATAATATTGAGATTTTTATTTTAAAATCTTGTTGAGGCCTCTAAACTATCTGTTACAACTGCGATTAATTGTTGTGAAAACGAATACTTAAAACGGTACGAATGCACAGGGTTAAATGAGCAAGGAGTCATGGTACCAAACAGGGAGAAGGGTAATGGTAAATGTTTAGTAATTGTTGGGACGGGGAACCTCTATTACTAGCTATCAGAGGTTCAAAATTTTCTTTCAGGTTCCTCTCAAGTTCTCAGAATGCTTCCCTAGGCATTTCCATCTGTTTGGTGATGAAAAATCAAATCAAATTCATCTTACGAGTTGGATTCCGATGAACTAATACATGGTACAAGCTTTACAATCTCGGTACCGGATCTTATACCGACACCATTCTATTATAATACCGATATATATTTCAATTTGGTACAAAACAACATACCAAATATTGGTATAATATGAAATAACATATCAATATGATATAATACATCATATCGGATACTACAAGACAGATGGAATAACAGATATGATAGAGAGAGAGAGAGATGTGCTTGAGGTTTCATTTTATTTCAGATACCAAGAAAATAACATAAGATCCTCATCAAACTGAGCCACCTTCCCCCCCTTTTCCATGGACGGTACGGTTTGATTCACCCCGAACCGGTCCAGAACCGAGCCGTACCACCCGGTTCCGGGCGGTATGGGCCCGAACTGCACCGAACCGCCCGGTTCAGTGCGGTTCGGAGTCTTTTTCCGAAAAAAAGGCCCGAATCGGACCGGTAAGGGACCGGTCCAGCTCGGTACGCCCCGTATCGGATGGTTCGGTCCGGTACGGCGAACCATGCTTGAAATAGAGGAATTACAAGTTGCTTTGTTTAGTTAGATACTTCCGCAATTTCAAATTCAAATAGAGCTAAGGAGTAGAGTAGCGGAACCCTAGACCAGACTCAAGTTGGAAAAATATCAAGAAAGATTAACTGTTGGTAGTGTTTTTCTTAATTCAGGATTTTATTTAGGTGCTCGGTCATGGAAGGATTTTAGGGCCCTTTGGATTTCATGTGCTTTAAGCTTTACAAATATCTTAAATCCTGGGTGGTGGAGTGCTTCAGTTGTGAAATGTTGCAACAAGCACTAGGTCTCTTACAGAAATACTGTTTACTAATCCTGTTAGTTGCTAAAACAAAAACAATTAATGTCTTTTAGTTTGAAATTGTATCTAAATTATATTTTATAATATCTCTTCCCTTTTGGAATCATGTATATTTGGAACTGAATGAATGTGTTGAAAATTGAATGGGTGTACTGTATTGCCTTCAAAACCATACCTTCACTCTCATATAAAATGGCGTGGTTTATAGGCGTGGAACAATATCCACTTCCTAAACAAGAACGACTTCCATTTAACATATTCTGTTTGTTATACTCCTACTTAATATTTCCTAAGAGCTTGCAACCAATGAAAGGCCACTGATCTGAAGTGTCCGTTGTCCTTTGCGTATGCTAGATAGCTGGTTTGTGGTTGGTTTGCTTGTATCATGTGACTAATTAAATACAGAGACCCTATGGACCATGTGAGGCTTCAACTCCTCGAGGAGTTGTCTCATGGACATGACTTCATTGCCTAGCTTCTTCCTTATTTACCACTTGCTTTTTTATATATTTTTATGCTAACTTAGTTTAGATAAATCCTAAATTACCTTGATAAGATCTATTTCTAAAACTCTTTTGAGTATTTTGAAAGCAAGAGTTATATATACTAATTGTAGCCTATAGCATCTGATTTGTTTCTCTTGATTGCTTTGCCTACAAACATGAATATGTATGACTGTGGAATTTACAATTTTATGTGAGAATATATAAAGCCATTTTTATAAACTCATTGTATTTTATGTTTCTAGATAATAGATGAGAAAAATATACAAAATATGTTTTCTTGGAAAAGTATAATGAAATGCGTAAATCCTAACATTGCATTCCAGTGATGTATTGTTAAGCTTTCTAAAATATGGTAAGGTGCCACCTTTTCTTTCTTTTTCTTTCTTTTTAATTAGAAATAACTTCAAAAGTTCAAATACATTTTGGTTTATTACATTATTTGCTTATAATAACTATCATTTATATATACAAGGGTTATAAGCCTAATATAACTACTTAAAATTGTGCGGATAACAATTAGTAATGCTTGTTAGCGTTGCAAATATTCTCGAATATGATTTTAATAACCGGACTTCAATAGTCCATATGCATACTGTATTGGAATATTAGGCAACTGGTACATTGTATGCCTTCCCATATCAATACTATGTACTACTTAGGTTCTTGTCCGAGTATTAGTGCCATGGAATACTGCACTGCCCCATACCATCCGATATGGGATGTACCATACCATACCAATCTCATACCAGTATGTTGTCTCGGAGCATACCGATACTACTGTATTGTACCAAACCGCGTACCAACATTATAGCAGGATTTTATCGGTATGGGGTCCGGTACTGGGATGGTGAACCTTGATTAGTGCCTTTACTTGAAAACTTATTTTTGATAATCCATTATCTATATATAAGAGCCTTAGCTTGGAAACTACATTGCGAGTCTACCATACTTCAAATTTTCCTAAGGTTAATAAAATGACGATTTCTCAATTTTAAAATAAAACTATACATGTTATTGGTCTACTTATATTTATTATCAAACTTATTATGAGATTTGATAATTGATGTTCTGTTCCCTTGACATATATAATCATAGACAATAATGTGATATCGATCACTAGTGCATTAGTGAAGAAAATGATTGTTGGGTCATGCCTAATACAAAAATATGTCTGTCCATTTTGATATTAATATTATCATTTGTGAATGATAATTTTGCTTAACTATCCTATCTTATCAGGACCCTTGAATTTAGACTAAAGTACCTACGCCCTACACTTAAACATGGATATTGGCAAGACAGTTGGACATGGCTCCTTAAGAAGAAATTCTTATATTTTGAAAAGATCTGACGTCCGGACACTAACCGACACTGGATGCATGAACCCAAGTCCATGTAACATAGTAATTATCATTGTAGAAATGTATTTTAGAACCTTTTCAAGTGGCCATGTACTTGTTTATTTTGTAGAGATGTGCATGACTATTAATGATTTAGAGAATATTCTTGTGTGGGAGTCTCTTAAACTGATGATATAAACTTGATAGTGTACAAATATGTTTCATTGATTTGTATGCAGAAGATAGTCTTAATATCTTACATAAACTTAAAAGTAAAAGTTGACAACCATGAGTTTAAATTTAAACGTTACTAAAAAGATGTTTGATTTAGTAAGGGAGATTGCTCTTTTTTGGGTTAGGGTTTAAGAAGTGAGTGCAATTTTGAGATTTTGGAAAGATTTCAAAGTGGGTGGATTCTAGGTTTTTGAATCAAGATATTGCTTCTTGGCCTTTTTAAGATGCATGTTGACATAGCACTAGAAGTGAAAAAGACAGCAAAGATACAGCAAAATTGGGGCTACAATTCAACATGATTGAAACAGGAACTAGAACAATGGATTTTAGGGTTTATAAACTACTAACTTCCAAGACAAGAATAAGATGGTTGGTTAATTTGATTCTAAATGACTATTTATACTAGTGTTACGGTAGCTCTCTAATCCCAGCCCTTGATAATAAATAACCCCATCTAATGTTAACGATCCAAACTCATTAAAAGTCACATGCCAGTCACGTGATTACTTAATATAACTAGAAACAATTATTGACTGTAAACTAAACTAATCAAAGCAACATATTGAAAGTAGCTAATTAAGCTAATTCCGTGGATGCTTTTGCATCAATCTCCTTGTGCTGGAAAAAAAAAAAAAGAATTCGACTTCGATAAAAAAAAAAAAGAACTTTGATAACTTCAGCATATATGTCCGGATGAACCTTCTTCAACTCATCTTCTGCAATCTAGGTACTTTCACTGGCTGCTTATCTAACCATTTCACCAAAAATTGTCTATATTTGTTGCCTCTCCTTGACGTCACTTCCTTGATATCCAACATGTCTTCAACAACATCTGGTTGCATTGTTGGTAGCTGATGAACCTGAACTGCTGTTGTAGCCACGTCCCCATCAAATCCCTTAAAACAATATAGATTAGAAACATTAAAGAATGGGCTGATTTGTAAATTGGATAACAGCTTTATCAAATAAGCATTTGAACTGATTTTCCTCACCATATTACATGGGCTGAATTTCCTTGATTCAAGTTTGTGACAAGTGCTTTTTGGAAATCTTTCTTTCCTTAGATGTACAAGTGCCAAGTCACCCTCTTCAAAGTCCTTGACCTGTCGATGTTGTTTGGCAGCAGTAGTATAAAGCTTCATTGATGGCTTTTAAGGCTGCTCTTATCTCCTCATGGATCTGCTGAATATATTCTGCAAAACCCTCTCCATCATCACTTACACCGGCTTCTTTTGGTGATGGCTCCAAATCAAGCACATGTTGAGGTTCAAGCCCATACGCTGCTTCAAAATGTGTCTTCTTTATGGTGCTATTAATTAAGTTGTTGTAAGCAAATTCAGCATGGGGTATAATGAAGTCCCAAATTGTCACATTGTTTCAAATTAGACATCTTAATATGTTACCCAAACTCCCGTTAATTGCTTCTATTTGACCATTTGTTTGTGGGTGCCATGTGCTCGAATACTTTAACTATGTCCCTAATTTCCTCTAAGGTTCTCCAAAAGTCCTTGTGAACTTGACATCCCTATCAGAAATAGTAGTAATTGGAAAACCATGTAGTCTCACCACTTCTCTAAAAAAAAGAAAACTCAGCAATATGTGCAGCATCAGCAGTTTTAGAACATAGAATAAAATGTACCATTTTTGAATATCAGTCCACCACAGAAATTGGAGCCATTTCCTTTTGTAGACTTCGGAAGTCCCAAGATCAAATCCATGCTCAAATGAATCCATAGGGCTTCTAGTTTAGGTAAATGGGTGTATAACTTTGTATTTTGACCTCTTCAAATTAGCAACCTGAACACCTTCGCATTAGTTTTCTCCATCTTTATATATCTTCGGCCAATAATAGTGATTAGTGACTATTGCCAATATCTTATCTCTGCCAAAGTGTCCTCCCAAGACATTTCCATATAGTTCTCTAATAATCTGTTCATGTAAAGACCTTTTTGGAATGTATAACAGATTGCCCTTGGACAAATAACCGTTATGCAAATCAAGGTCTGCGGAACTGGTACCGGTGGCCGGATCGGTCGGCTGGCAGTACGGTTTGGCACGCCTCCGTTTCATTCCGAACCGAGGCGAACCGATGAAGAAAAATGGAGCCGAACCGGAGAAGAAAAAGAGAGAGAAATAGAGAGGGAAGAAGAAAGAAAAAGAGGGAGGGGGTCCGTCGGAGGGCCTCTGGGGGCCGTCGTGGCCCGTAGGTGGCGTTTACAGCCCCTGCGGCTCCGCGGCGTGAAACAAGGGCGATCCGCCCATGTTTTCATATTTTTTTTAAAAAAATATTTTTTAAAATGAAGCTGGCACTGAGTGAAGATGGCAAACCACATGCCGGCTTCATTTAAAAAAATATTTTTTTTAAAAAAAATGAAAAACTGGGGCGGATCGCCCCTGTTTCACGCCGCGGAGCTGCGGGAGGCGTTTACGCTGCCCGACGGCCATGATGGCCTGCCGGAGGCCCTTCGACGGCCCCTCTGGTGGACCTCCCTCCCTCTTTTTCTTCCTCTCTCTTCCTCTCTTTTCCTTTTTCTCTCTTTTCTTCCCCGGCACCGGCATGTGCCGTTTTTCATGTCGGAATCGTCTCGGTTCCCCGTCGGGACGGTTCGGCACGCCCCGTACCGAGTGGTTCGACCTGGTACGGCATTCCTTGATGCAAACTGTACATCAATTTTTTTGAATTTTCTGACCCACATAATTCATCTATAATCTAGTAGAAATATGGATCAGTTTTATATTGATGTTTCATCTTTTCAAAGCCCATAATTTGTTTACGCGTCACTATTAGAAGCAAAGATCACCTGTTCAGCATGTCTGCCACTATATTAAACTCTTTAGTTTTGTATTTTAGTGAAAAAATGAACGTATAAAATAACTCCACCTAGGATTATGTTCATTATGTTTCTTCTTAGAATTCAAATACCACAATGCCTGATAATCCCAATATTCGACAAACTCTCAATAAGCCTAATATTGCTGCTAATGATGAAAAGCCCGCACCAAAGAATAAAACTCTAAGTCAAAAATGGAATGTCGTTATTTAGAATTAGATAATTTATCATTGAAAAATTCCACTGGTCTTACATCTTGGCTGAGAACAGCCTCAATTCCCACATGCAATGCATCACACTCCAAAATGAACTTCTGGAAATTTGTAGTGCAAGAACTGGTGCTTGTCATCAAAGTTTTGATTTGTTCAAAGGCTGCGGAATTTGACCACTCAAAATAGTTCTTCAAGCATTCCTTTATAGGACTCATAATGGAGCTGAAATTCTTTATGAACTTCCTATAAATGAGGCTTACCCATGATAACTTTGAATTTTTTTGATTGATTGAGGAGTTGGCCACTTGGCATGCACATTTCTAGGATCTGGTCTCAATCCATTTGTTGAAACAATAAATCCTAGAAGTACAATTTTGTTGCATAAGAAAGAGGATTTTATCAAGTTTATAAAGAGCTTCTCCCTATGGAGCACCTCTAAAACTTGGTACAGCTGAATCAAATGCTTTTCTTTGGTTTGACTATAAATTAAAAAGTCAGCGAAATAAATGACAAATGATTTCAAGAAAGCTTTTGATATCTTGGTCATAATCTTCATAAATATGCTCAGTGCATTAGAAGGGCCGAATGACATCACTAACTAGTGGTATACCTTGTCCAGTGTTTTGAATGCAGTCTTCCTTTCATCACCGCTCCTCATTTTGATTTGGTAACAACTACTTTTCAAATCAATCTTAGAAAATACTGTCAAACCAGCCAACTGATCAAGCATGTCTTGTAGGTGAGGAATGAGAATTGGTATTTGATAATGATTTTGTTAGTAGCACGGTTGTCCATATATGTCCTCCAAGAACCATCCTTTTTAGGAGTGAGTGAGGCTGGACAAGCACATGGGCTTTTGCTTTCGTGCACCAACCCTTTATCAAGCAACTTCTCAACCTATCTTTGCATCTCAGCTCATTGTATAAGTGACATTTGATAAGCTAGTATATTTGACAAAGATGCTTCTGGAACCAAATCAATGGCATGTTGGATGCTCCTCATTGGCGGTAAATCCTGTGGCAAATCATCACTAATCAGCTCAAACTTTTTTTGACAATTGTGGAATTTCAACAGGATGTTCATGTGGTTCTCCAATCTGGTTACCCTTTACCTATTTGCTAACGAAAACATATGCAACTCCTATTTCTCTACTCTCAGCTACAAATCTTTTAGCAGATAAAAATCTATTAACCTTGCTGCCTGTGAAAGAACTAGCAGCTTCTTTAACTTGTTCCTTAAGAGGATGGGAGGTATACTTCTTAGATACCTGAGAATGCTTTAACTTCTTAGATACCTGAGGTATACTTCTTTAACTTGGTGCTCCTTTAATATATTTGAGAATGCGAATCACGGCATCCCAGTGATTGTTACATGGAGCTTGTAGAAATTGATTAACAACACTTACAGCAAAAGAGATTTTTGGTCGAGTGATAGTGAGATAATTCAATTTTCCAACAAGCCTTCGATATCATCCCGGGTCTGATAGTGGCTCTTCCTGTCCGAGTAGAAGTTTGACATTTGGATCCATGGGTGTATCAACAGGTCAGCAATCTATCATGCCAGTTTCTTCTAGTATGTTTAGTGCATACTTCCTCTGTGAGATTGCAACATCATCAGTAGACTGAGCCACCTCAACACCCAAAAAGTATTTTAGGCGACCTAAATCCTCGATTTGAAAATGATGAAAGAGGTGTTGCTTCAGTTGACAGATTCCATTCTGATCATTGCCTGTGATTACTATATCATCCATATAGACAATCAAATATATGCACGGACCCTGTGAGGAATGACGATAGAAAACAGAACAATCTGCCTCACTGCGAACCATACCAAATTGTTGAATGACTGCTAAACCTTTCAAACCAAGCCTGCGGAGATTGTTTCAAGCCTTAAAGAGAACGACGAAGGCGACAAACCAAGTTAGACCCCCCTTGAGCAACAAAATCAGGCGGTTGTTGCATATACACCTCTTCAGCAAGCTCTCCATGGAGAAAAGCATTTTTAATATCTAGTTAAAAAGGGGCCAATGTCTCATGGCAGCCATGGAGAGAAGAAGAGAACGGAGGCAATCTTGACCATTAGTAAGAAAGTGTCACCATAATCCAAGCCAAGTATCTGGGTATAGCCTTTGGCAACCAACCATACCTTAAGTCGATCAACCTTTTCATCGGGATCAATTTTCACCATGTAAACCCAACGACAACCAATAGTGGATTTACCAGATAGTAAGGGGACCAGCTCCCAAGTGCCATTAGAATGCAAAGCTGCCATTTCATCAACCATTGCCTGTCACCATCTTGGATGAGCCAGTGCCTAACTAGTAGTTTTAGGGACAAAAACAGAAGATAAGGAGGATACAAAAGCATAATAGGGTGAAGACAGACGATGATAACTCAAAAAGCATAAATGGGATGAGGATTACGAGTGGAGCGAATACCTTTTTGAATAGCAATGGGAGGACTATCTATTGGAGGTAGGTTCGTTGTAGGCACAGGCGTTGGAGCAGAGGGTGAGTTAGTAGGAACATCAACTGGGCTTGCATGAGGGTTAGACGTGGATGACGATAATAAACCTGAAGTGGGTGAGTTGGAGTGTCTTCAGGAGGGCTAATATAGGGAACAAGAAGAACCTTAGATATGATGGGATGCTCAGAAGGAGATGCAAAAAAGATGTGTTCTCATAGAAAGTGACATTTATGGAGGTGATGTAATGATTTGTGTCTGGGGAGTAACACCGGTATCATTTTTGAAGACGAGAGTAGCCCAAAAAGACACTTGAGAGATTTGGTAGAAAGTTTATCCTGTATATGGGTTATATTACAATTAAAACAAGTACAGCCAAACATACGAAGGAGAAGAGGATGAAGAGAATGAGAAGAAAACATATGGAATATGGAATCTGATTCTATAAAACCGACGAAGGCATTCTGTTAATCAAGTAATAAGCAGTAAGCACAGCATCCCCCCAAAAATGGAGAGGAACATTATTATGTGAGAGTAATGTACGGGTAGTCTCAATTAGATGACGGTTTTTATGTTCAACAACTTCATTTTGCTGAGAAGTACGAGTACATGAAGATTCATGAAGGATGTCCTGTGAAGACATGAAGCTATTGAAAGGGACAGAAAAATATTCTTATGCATTATCACTACGTAAAGTACGAATTGGAACACCAAATTGAGTACGAACTTCAGCATAAAAAGATTTAAATATTGACAATAACTTAGAATGATTTTTCATTAAAAATAACTGAGTGCAACGAGATAATCATCAATAAATGTCACAAAATATGGAAAAGCCAAAGTAGAACTGACACGACTAGAACCTGATACGTCAGTGTGAACAAGATCAAAAGGGGACGCAGCCCGATTATTAATACGCTTTGAAAATGATGCACATGCTTGTTTTCCAAGCTGACATGACTCACATTCTAGTGATGATAGAGAGGAGAGATGGGGAACCATCTTCTGAAGCTTCGAAAGACTAGGATGCCCCAAACTACTATGGATAAGAGATGGTGGTGCATTAGAAGCACAAACAACTGGTGTAGGTAATGTGAGGTGGTAAAGCCCCTGTGACTCACGCCTGGCACCAATCGTCTGTCTCGTACCTCGATCCTGCATAAGAACGGAGTTATTACTAAATGTGACTGAACAATTAAGGGAATGTGTTAATTTGCTGATAGATATAAGATTAAAGGGACACTGTGGGACAGAGTACAGAATCCAAAGGTAAAGAGGGAAGAGGTCTAGCTTGACCAACATCCTTGCTAAGATTTTAGAGCCATTAGCCAAGGTAACCATAGGAAGAGAAGAACTAGTAATATTGGAAAAAAGATATTTATTACCTGAAATATGGTCTCAGATATTAGAATTGAGAACCCATAGTCCAAGTGAGGAATGAGTGAGACAAGCAACTGAATTACCAGTGTGAGCAGCAGAGGCAACAGTAGACTGCTTGGTGGCCTGATACTGAAGATATGCATCATACTCAACAGTAGGAATGGGAATAGTTTGAGGTGGTGTGTCCTTTGAAAATAACATAATGGGGGTAGAGTCGGCTTGGACAAAACTTGCAGTACGAGGTGGCCGGCCATTCAGCTTAAAGCAGCGATCTCTTGTATGGCCAATCTTATGACAATAAGTGCACTGTGGTCGCTGACGGTTATCTTCGTGGCCATTGCTTCCACCACGACTGTTCCGATCGAAAGATTGTGAGACTAGAACAGAAGAGTCAATGGGAGAAGTACCAGAGTCAGGAACAGAATGGGAGGAAACGCACAGCAGACATGCAAAAACATCTTCCATAGAAGGTACTATGGGGCTAGCCAGATTTGATCATGGACAGATACAAGATCGGGAGGTAGCCTCACCAAGGTGAGAACCATAAAGAGCTTGTCACGTTGTTGCTCCTATGCTTCAGTATCAGCAATGATAGACAACAGTTTAGCAAGCTTCTTCTTTACAGTTTGAATCTGGCCTATGCATATCCTGGTCAAGTTTCTGGAGATGTAACATGTCAGAAATAATAGTATAAAAGCGTTGAATATCATTAGTGTATAAGGCTTTAGTCTTTTTTCATAGATCATAGCGAGTCTGATAAGGGTGGAATATAGGAAAAAGTTTGCAGTCAATAGTGGACCACAAGAGACTATACAGTTGAGCATCAATCTTTTGCCAGATGGGCTGGTCAATAGCAAGAACATCTGCAGCTTTCTTAATCAAGTGGTGTTCATATCCTTAACCTTTAAACCATGATTGAACAGCAGCAACCCAAGACAGATAATTGGGATCATGGAGTTGTTCTGTGGTGATCAAAGGTGAACCAAAAAAGCAGAAGTGAAAATATCCGATTTTGTCGAAGAAGACGGGTTCAAAGATGCTGATATATTGACTTGGATTGAAGAAAAATCTATGAATACCTCAACGAATAGCAGCAGCATCAAAAAAATATCCAAATTAAAGAGAGATGCGTAAAAGAACTGAAAAGTTACTGTTCATGAGGAAATCAAGTCACGAAGGACCCATGCACTGGAAAGGACTGGGTAATACTCAGGAGAGGCTAGATTTTAGTGGAGAGAGATGCAGCGAGATAGTGCACCGCTGGAGAGGTTAGGATAGTTAGGATTTTCTCTCCCCAGGCTCCGATACCATGTTAAATGGTAAATGGTGAAGCTTGTTCATCTATCGCATTGTTTACAAATATATATAATACACCAAGATCCATCAAAATCTCATGCTTGTGGGAAACAAATAAAGAAAAGATACAATCCCATCAAAATCTCATGATTGTGGGAAACAAATAAAGAAAAGATACAATCCCATGATTGTGGGAAACAAATAAAGAAGAAATTCGAATGATACAAAATTAAAGATGATGGAGAAATTGATATACTTTCCTATGGAGGAATTGTCATGCTTTCCAAATATTCAATGGAGGAATTATCATGCTTTCCAAATATCTAGTGGAGGAATTGTCATGCTTTCTAAATATAACAATATTCCAACAGATTACTCTCCTTTTTCCCATTTTGTTTCTTGTTTTTAGTAATCATCAGACTTATACAAACATTCATACAGAGATCATAGACATATGCATGTATGCATATGTATAGAATGATTAAGGTCCTGGAGCTTCTCAACTGTACTGGACTAGACCTAAGACTGTCTCGGAATGCATCCATGACCCAAATCATTCTAGACTAGGCCATCCTAGGCTGTCCTGGCCAAGAGGCATCAGGGCAGTTGTTCGTGCCTTGATACTTGGGATGGCTTGGTATCCCAAGACACCAATTTTTAGTTTATTTTGTTTTTGTTTTTCTCTTTGTTCATGTTGTTACAGGTTGTTCCAGTATGTCTTGTACGAGCTTGGTCCTAGATTGAAATAGACCCGAGGACCAAGATCTAAGTCCTTGTGTATTTATGATATAAATACACCTATATATGTTCATTTATGTATAAAGTATATCCATACACAAATAAATCTGCCATGTGTTGGTGCCTAGATCTTTCATTGCAGCTGTATCTGACACATGAGGACACATGGCACTTATGCCATCAGTCTAGGTATCACTACTTATGACAACTTTGCCTTTATCCCTTTACTTTGCAATTTAAGTTAGATTGTAAAAAGAATTTTCTATTCAATTGCTTGTGCATTTGTTTATGCATGTTTAGAATTGGAAACATGCTGATTTTCTAATTTGAGGATGGTTTCTCATGCGATAGAAATTTTACATAGTTTCATTAAAGACCCATATAAGATTGTTTCCCTAATTATTTATGACTTAAAAATTTCAAGTTTGTAATCTCACTTTAGAGTTACTCAAGAATGCTTCACTCTATTAGGTTGCATTGGTGGCTGTGATGTTACGCTTAGAGAACTAGCAGAGATTTGTGGAACAGGATCTCGAAATAATACTGGTATGACAGGTTGATTTTCATTATATGCTGTCTTAATCATATACATAGAAATTGGTACCTTGTGTGTGATACGTGGAACAGAACTTTGCTGACTTTGTACCATAATACAACTGTATGCAATTTTATGCCTTATGACTCAAGACAATTTCAATTATTATACTACCTGGTTTCACCACATCCTCTAGACAATTTAATGGATAAACCAATATTAATCTAACTCTCCAGATATACCATTATGAGGATTCATGATTGCAACTTTCTTTTTGCTATTGGCAGCATCCACAATCTCAGATAGGCAAGGTAAAGCAATAACCTGTCTTAATTTCTTTTCTGCAACTGAAATTGCCAGCTTACCTTGATGGTAAAATTCTTTTGGGGGTTAGGGTAGGGCTGCCCCCATTGTGTAGCCTATCACCTACAGGCCTCTTGTACTTATTTGAAAAAAATAATAAAATAAAAATTCTTTTGTGCACCCGTCCATCATAATTTCAAATTGAGACGTGTAACTCTGATATCCTGATAACCACTAAAACTTTGTTTTTTTTTTTGTTTTTGCCACTCTTGTTACAAACAAGAACCTCTAGACTTCTTGTGTCATCTAGAACTTCTTTGAGTGTGTAATCCCACTAGATAATTAATTAGACATAATGAAAGGGAATGAAAGTCCTCATCGATTCTCTCTCTCTCTCTCTCTCTCTCTCTCGCCTTTAATGTGGCTTGGCCTCCCCCTTCTTTGACTTTTACTGCTAATGCTACTCTGACTAGTACTGTCTCATCAGCTACTGGTTAAGCTGTCAAAGAAGCTTTCTTTTCAACCGGTCCTATTCTATTTCATAAGTTTCAGTGTTTCAGATTAACAACTTTTCAGAATGTTTCACATAAAAGATATAAACTATTACGTGAACCTAGATGTCATTACTCATACATAAGGAATGATTCTAGCAAGATCTCTCTTTGTTGGTCAAGATCCATGTGTAATCAAAAGATTCTCAGACACATCTACATAGGATTTTTCAAGGCACTTTCAACAACCATCATCTTTATGTGCACCTTTAAATTATGAAGCACAACCTTGACACTCCAAAACCATCTGTAGTCATTGATGAAATTATTTTCTTAACTAATGCAGAACTAGATTATGACTATTTTCAATGCAATAGAGTGAATCATCTGAAGAAAATCAGTTTCCTTAGCCGAACAGATTTTGATGTATGGAGATTCATGTTGTCACATTATGACATTGGTGGATGTCCTTCCTTGTCCGTTAACTGTCCCTTCAAGAGATTAATGATAATCTAAAAAAAAGGAGGGAAGGATGAGGTAGAGAGAAAGAAGTCAGTCCAGTTATAGGTCCAAAATTACTAGAAAGCCCAACAAGTTGCTGGCTAGTGCCTCAAGTTCATGGAAGAATTCACTGTTTCCCTCTGTAACTTTCAGTGTCTGACATCTGTATATTTTGTTGCATGTATGTACATGTATGCATCTGCTTGTTTGCCCATCCCAATAAGTTCACACTGAACTAATTTTCTATGGACCTTTATATGACCTCTCTGTCATTTAGTGTGTGTATCCATTTATTTGTGCATTCATGTGCCTGTATGCTTTTGCATTTGTAAGGAAGGTTGTTCATCTGTTCTGTCAAATTGTTGCCAATTTAATTTTGCCTTAAACCCATGGCTAGTATCTTCTATGCTGAATTCACATGTCTATATTATGTATAATACAGTCAGACACAACCTCTGAAGTCTCAGGCTAGACGATATACATCTCAAGTGCCTAGCCTGAAATAGGTAAAACCATGGGACCCCAATTGCCTTCCTCAAATTCTCTCTTAATTTATTGTCATTCTTCACATGAGTCTGTTATGCTCTGATCTTGGACCCGTTGTCCAATGGATGAACAGTGCAGAACTATATGTATTGTTTGGTTTCACCGCATTGGCCATTAGTTGGTAAAAACAAAATTTATTTCCTGCATCAGTGTCAATGCTGTGTAAGGCCTACTCAGTCTTCATGCTATACTTAGCATTGTGTTCTATGTCCTCTCTGGTGTCATCAAATTTCCCCAAAACACTGCACAAAACCACGTAGATGATCCTATAATGAAGGGAGAGCCAGCCAAGCAGTTTGTTAAAATCTCCTGATTTTCGGACAACTTATGGTCCTAAAAATGATGTTTATGACAAATAACGTGACGAGTAGAGGATGCCCATGTGAATCCCTAGATTAGTACATAAATTTACTAAACATATTCTCAGGAAATATTGTCGGCCCATAGATAAAGAATGCGGTATGCCATCTGTCATATATAAAACTTGCAGGGTCTGTGGCTACGAACATTCCATAATTAATCCATATCTGAATGGAAAAGACTGACTTATGAGTAGGGTAAACTACATTTTCAGCTAGTAAATGGGACCTTCATTGTTGGATGAATATTTTTGCTTGCTTTCCAATCATATGTTTAGTTAATTTGCGTGCACACATAAGAAAAATAGAAAAATAAACTATTCTTATATTATCTCTCTATTGCTACCAGCAAGAGGACAGCGATCCACAGAACCTCCTAGTAGTACAAGGCGAGGAAATTCAAGGCAGGATTCTTGTATGTATTGCAGACGGACAGGGCATTCTTCAAATGATTGCCCCTCCCAGGTTTCCCGTTCACATCGAGCTCAATCCATTGGCATTCAAAAGTCAAGGAATGGTTCAGGTGATCTTAATTACCAATGGCTGTTCATTATGAATTCAAAGTACACCTGCAACTTGTAGCTCAGATGCACGAGGATATAGGCAGTTTGCATGCACGTTTAAGAAAGTACAAGGGAATTTTCTGATTGCATTGCATGTCAAGAATAAATTGTCTTCTACATGGCAGTCTTATTTGCCCAACCATAATAGAACACTTCAATTCTTGATTGTTTGATTTCATATATTTTTAGAATTTGATGAACTTCTGCCACAGGGATGTCATCCATTTCGCTTTTGGTTTGTGCTGCAGTCTGACCACTCGTCAAAAGATATATGCACCCATTAATACTAATTAATTAATACAGAACACTGTACAAATTTCAAACTGAGCAGTTGTTAGCAATGAGATCTCCAGGAATTCCCAGCTTTTCATGGAACTCACACTTCATGTTCATCATCATCATCATCATCATCATCATCATCATCTTATGTCAGAATATTTATGTTAACGCAGGTCAAGTCTTGTGTAGTTGTGGAGCACCATGTGCATTGAGAACTGCTAACACAGAAAGTAATAGAGGAAGGAGGTTCTACACATGCCAATCTCAAGAATGTGGCTTCTTTGTGTATGTGTGATTATACATTCCGGAATTTCATGTTTGATGATTTTGCATTGACAATATGTGCTTAGACTTTCATACTTCACTGTCTTGTATCCATGAATTTCATATTCATGCGTCAACTTGCAGCCTTACGCTGCCCAATATTCCCTATCTTTTCGCTTTCATATTTCAACTAGTTCAGCTCAGATCTGCTACATTTGATGTCGCACAACTACTCTTTTGGATCACATGTGGTACAATATTATCCATACCTTAAACAAGTTATGCAAGTAGGTATTTAGCCATGTTCTATGAATTACTTTTATTTTGTTATTTCTTCTTCGAGTATAAGGATCTTGTTTCCCATTGGTTTATTTCTAGCTGTCAATATCTTTAATAACAAAATTGTTGCCCAATTATTGTTGAAGTCCATAGACTTCCAAATTGATTCAACAACACCTCACCTGCATCCAAAACAATTTTGAACTGTCTTGTAGGCCCTTTTATTTTTATTGATTTTGGTTCTAAAATTTTCTGTTCCCTAAGAAACTCTTGAACGTAAGACTCATTGTTATGTGGTTTTCTAAACACTACAGGCAATGATGTCCAAATTTCAACAATTAAATACACGTTATAAGTGTGCACCTGTGCATCTAGATCCAAGATTACCTTCACTTCCTGATCAGGCTATGATCTGAAAAGTGGGACCACCATTTGTTGTCTGAGAAACTTGAAAGAGCAACATTTCTCTGCAATGCTAAGATGAAGGGTGGTAGTGTCAGGACACTAAATGAAAAATTTACAATCAGTGTCATGTTGCAACTGATCAAGGACCAATTATGGCCCAACCAAAATGTATCATTAAAATCCCCATGAATGCCACCACCTGATTTTTTAAGTTGTTGAGGTCTGTTTACGGACTAAATGCAACCCGCTTTATCTTTTGGCTTACATTATATTGCCAAAGAAACAAGTCATCAAATTTTTGAGTTGTGCAATTTACTGCTGAAACCATACGGTAAGCTGTTACCCGGTTGGTGAAAGATTGACTCCACTAATCTGCATTCTGTAATTGGTTAAATAATATATGGATGGATGTCATGGTGGCACAAGAAGTGCATCAAGAAAAGAAAAAGGCTTCTAATTACACTTTTTTGGGGTTGCAGATGGGAAGATAGTCAGGAGATTGGTGGAACACATGGATGTGGAGCATCTTATGGAAGCAGCAGCAGGTCGTCATCTACTGCAAGGAGAGGCAGTCGTGGCCGAGGACGGAGGGGAGCACGTATTGGTGGTGTAACATTTGTTTCTGCAACTGGTGAGCCAGTATCTAGTAGCTGTTTCATCTGTGGTGATCCCTCACACTTTGCAAATGTATGCCCAAATCGCGGTAGTTAACTTTCTAGAGCAAGGAAAGAGGCGATAATATTCGATTACTGTTATTGCCTACAGTTCGTCTTCTAGAATTATTGCTTTTGTTGCTCTTGTTATGTTGCATAAACTAGCAACTTATATATGATTCTTTTTGTAAAAGGCGACTTCTTGTGGATGACTTTGTGAATTACTTTGGCTTGAACATGGTGCATGCTGAGTAGGTTCTTTGCACATGCAAAACTTGTCTCTTCTGTGCATCATTCTTTTAACATTTCCACTAAGTTTGAGAAAGCAACTGATGAAAGGAGTTGGTGGTACTTGGAGAAAAGGTATGCCCTGATAAATATTTCTGGTATGTGTGTCGATGAACATGCTTGTTACAGAAGAGAGGAGACATGGAACAGGGGTGTACAGGAAGTCTGTTACTAACGGTCAGCCATGCCTAAACTGCATTCTCTCCCACACATTTGTTCTCTCTGAGATAGCTCTGGGAGGTATCAAATGGAACCTACTCAATTGGTTATGTCAATAGCTGGGCTACCGATTTGTAGGGAATTGGTAGAGGGCTACGCATGTGCTGAGGTTAACGTGGCAATCTGCGCACACAAATAGGAGTGGGCTCGATAAAGATAACTAAATTAACAGCGGTTCAATAAGGGAGAGTTAGGACGATAATTTTCAAAACTTACTATATTTTTCCTCTGCACATCAATTTCCAAAATATTTATAAGTTCCATATTCAAATAAGGCCATGATTCAGCTCGCAAAATTGTTGAAAAAAAAATTGGGATCTTACTGGAGAAGAAAAATGGACGCAGTAAATATGAAAGGAAGAAGTTTTTTTAATCTGTAAAGCATACTATTGCTCAACAAATCGCTAACAAGTATTTGGATAAATATTCACATCCCGAAAATTAGTTACATGTTGCTGCTACTTCCTAAATTTGCTAATCTTAAAGATTCTATTAACAAATGAAAAATCTAGAACATTCAATTAACAAAATACTAAACTAACAGAACAACCAAATCCCATGATAATAGATATACATCTGTTATTTCACTTGATTCTCTCCCAAAATTCCCCTCCTTATTTCAAAGAGGTTTTCTACTCCTATCATGGATCGGAATTTTTTGAATTTGGCTTCAGGTAAAGTTTTTGCAAGAATATCTGCTGGTTGTCTGTTAGTGTTGATGAACTATAGCTCCACAATTCTTTGGGCGACTAGCCCTCGAATGAAATGGTGCTTTGTTTCAATATTTTTTGTTCTTCCTTGCTGGATTGGATTTTTGGATATTGCAATTGTGGATTGGTTGTCATAATAGATCATAGTTGGTTGATTTTGCTTTCGCTTCAAACTTTCTAAGATTCTCCTTAGCCAAACAATATGATCGGCTGTATATGTAGTGGTTGTATACTCAGCTTCTATAATTGAAATTGTTGTACTTTGTTGCTTTTTTGAGGACCAAGAAATGGCTTCTGAACCAAGGCTAAGAACATATCTGTTGTGCTTTTTCAATCATCTACATGAGTAGCCCAATCATTATCAGTAAAAGCAACAAGATTTTTTGATTTACCCCTTAAATACCGGAAGCCAAAATTTGAAGTGCCTTGTACACATCCAAGAATTCTCTTGGCTGCACCCAAATGATGTTTGCTTGGGCCATGCATAAATCTGGAAATGAGATTTACAGCAAAAATAATGTTTGGCCTTGTAGGAGTGAGATATATAAGACCTCCAATAATACTCCTAAAAAACTTCTTATCAACCTTTTCAGCCCCATCATTTAAATATAGCTTCTCTTTTGTAATCAATAGAGTCTTGGCAAGATTGCAATTTGTCATTCCAACTCTTTTCACCAAATTAGTTACATACTTTCTTTGATAAATAAAAATACAATGTGAATCTTGCATTACTTCAATTCCCAAGAAATAGTGTAACACCAGTCAGACATTTCAAAGGTTTGTATCATGGACTTCCTAAATATCTCAACCATTTCAAAAGAACTTCCAGCATATATCATATCATTAGCATATAAACAGCCAAAAATTCACTACCATGACTTTTAACATATAAAGTGGGTTCACTAGCACTCTTTTGAAATTTATTTTGAGAAAAATAAGAATCAAGTTTGCTATACCAGGCTTTTGGTGCTTGTTTAAGCCCATTAGAGTACCTTGTGTAATTTGTAAACTTTGTGTTCGAGCCTTTTTACAACAAAACCTTATGGTTGTTCAACATATACATCCTCCAAAAGTTCACTATTAAGAAATGCAGATTTTACATCCAATTAGTATACTGTACATCCATTATGGGCTACCAAAGTCAAATAAGTTCTAATAGTATCAATGTATACAACTGGAGCAAAAGTTTCAGCGAAGTCAATGCTTGAAACTTGTGCATATCCTTTAGCTATCAAAGTTTGTGTCGACTCTAGAGATTAAGAGGGGAACTTGTGGCCTGCATTGCTAAAAAAAAAGTATCCTTCACCATGTGAATCGGCTGCAAAACATCTTTCCAATTTCCAACATCATTTTCATTAAAAATAACATCACAGCTGACAATTAATTTTCCTAAAGTAGGATCATAATGCCTATAGTCTTAAGTTTTTTCACTACAGCCAACAAAAAATACATTTGATACTCTTATCATCCAATTTCCTTCTTTATTCAGTAGGCACAAATGCATATGCAATGCTACCAAATATCCTTAACTGACTTAAATTGGGTTGGCTTCCATACCAAGCTTCATAAGGATTTATTCCTTTGATGGATTGAGTTGGAAAATAGTTGAGCAACTGCCACAGCTTTTGCCCCAAACTTTTTAGGAAGGCTTTTGTTTCTTAGCATGCTCCTTGTTGTTTTAACTATTGTTCTATTCTTCCAATCCGCAACTCCATTTTGTTGAAGAGTATAGCTAGTTGTGAGTTGTCTTTGGATGCCATAATTGCTGCAAAGGTTGTTATATTTTTTGGATATGAACTCACCACCTCGATCAGTACGCAATGTCAAAATAGAGCAGCCACTTGGTTTTTGAACTATAACTTTGAATTGTTTCAAACATTCAAAGGCTTCTGATTTCTCCTTCAAAAAATGCATCCAAGTCATTCTTTAAAACTCGTCAACAAAGATGAAGAAGTACTTACTTTCACTCAAAGAAAGTGTTTGCATTGGCCCACAAACATTGGCATGTACTAACATCAAAAGCTTGAAAGCTCTCCAAGATTTGCCCTTAGGAAACTTCTCTCGATGATGTTTTCCAAGTTTACAAGCTTCACATGGTTGCTTATCGCCCTTGACAAATGGAAGACCATAAGTCATATTCTCTTTGCATAACAAGATTAGTCCACCATAATTAAGATGGCAAAATCTTTGATGCCAAAGTAAAGAATTACCACAAGATGCTCTAAAGGCATTAATCAAGACTTTTGAAAACACAAGTAGAAATATTTTATTTGCAGATATTTTGACTAAGTAGACTAAATTCATGCTCCTTTTATCATATATCATGCATTCATCATTATTAAACATAACATAATAGCCTTTTCTCATTAATTGACCCACACTAAGCAAATTGTGAGCTAAATTAGGAACATAACATCATGAATGCACTTCCTTTCAAATTTTGACATTACAAGAATAGTACCCATTTTGCATACCTGAACATGATTGTTATTACCCAACTTTATTTATGTTTTCATGGACTCATCAATCTCCACAAAGCTCTCTTTGCTGCCAGTCATATAATTACTACAAGCACTATCAAGGTACTAAACATCTTCAGGCATGTCTACATGAGTGGCTAAACAAGTCAGAAATCAATTGTCTTCAGAAGTATCTTTTTCTTCATGCAAACTTGTTTGGTCCTTAACTTTTTCATTATAATTTTTTTCAATATGGCCATACCTTTTGCAATAATAGCATTGAGATCTTCCACAAAATGAACAGGGAGTAGAGTCAGCATTGTTATCTCTATTAAAATTTCTTTGCTGGCCACTGTTACTGTCTCTACCTCTTCCTCTTCCATGACATGATTTTCCATGTCCTAGACTAGAATTTTCTTGTCCAATATCGTTTGACTTTTCTTCAGATCAATCTTAGATTGAAAAGCTTGTTGGAGAGAAGTTTTAGCTTCCCCTATTCATCCATTGCTTATGTGCTTGAAGAGACCCTATCAACTCATGAAGAGAATAGGTAGATAGATCCTTTGACTCTTCTATTACAGCTACAACACGATCAAAATTTGGAAGGAAGGCTTCACAAAACCTTCTCAACTATCTTCTGGTTTGTCAATTTTTTTCCAAAGGATCTAATCTGATTCATCACTGAGTAAACTTTTGAGAAAAATTCTTGAATGGAATACGACGGCTTTGTTGACAAATTCTCAAATTCTCGCCATATAGTTTACAATTTCACTGTAACAACTTGTGCCTTGATACTCTTCTTCAAGCAAATCCCAAGCTTCCTCCGATGTAGAGGCAGTCACAACTTGAGGAAAGATGGCATCATCTAGTGCATGCTAGATTAGAAACAAAGCTTTGGCATCCTTCTTTTGCTTTTCCTTCAATCTTGTAGCTTGTTCTGAATTGCCAAGATCAGCAAAGCCATTCTCCACCGAGTCCCATAAATCATGGGATATAAATAGAGTCCTCATCTTGATATGCCGGAAATAGCAATTGAGAATAGTAAAGATAGGAATATTTAGAGATGAGTTTACTGTAGCACTAGTAGAAGCCATAATAAATTAGAACTCACAAAATAAAGTAAATCTAGGCTCTCATTCAAGAAGAAAAATGCACACAACAAATATGAAAGGAATGAACTTTGTTGACAGAAATTTTTTGAATCTATAAAGCAGACTACTACTTAACAAACCACTTACAAGTGTTTAAATAAATATGCACCTCTTGAAAATTACTTACATGTGGCTAGAAATCTAGAACAACCAATTAACAACATACTAAACTAATATAACAACCAAATTCCATGATAACACACATGCATCTGTTAGCCCATTTGATTTACTCTCCCCACAAAAATCACCTTACAAAGTTTTTAAGGGCTTCCAAATAGTTCTTAAAGGCAATAGTATCGGAGAGGGTTCCAACAAAATCGTAAAAGCTGGTTTGATCCAACCAAATCTAGGTCTCTTTAAGTTCAAAGTCCCAACCTCTCGAGCCATTCCCTCCTATATATTGGACTTGTTAAAAGAGAGACCAAGGAGTGAGCTAATAGTCTAGTAACCAAAACTTAGATCAAAGGATTGAGCAAGTATATCAAATTAAATATTCTTATGCCAATGGCTTTTATAATCATTTTTCAAAATAGTTTGTTAACTCATGCATCTATACAACTACAATCACATTATTTTTGTAATAGGATCCAAAATATAGTATTGAACCCTTACCAAGAAGGTCCAACATAGCATATAGGATTTGTGGAACCATCTTGAATTGTCTGGTTCAGGGCATGTTGTGTTGTGCATGTGGCAGACTAGGATGATTTAGCAATTGAAGTGAGAAATTAGTGAGGAGGTGGAGAGGGAGAAGGAAATTGAGGAGGAGAAAGAGAGAGGAGGGAAGGAGAGTGAGAGGGAGAGATGGCTCCAGGAGGCCTTTGGAGGGCTTGGCAAGGCTGCCACACCATTGTGGAGACTGTTAGAAGGCCGAAAGAGAGGCTCTGCACTCCTTCGATCAAATAGGGGCTTTAGCTCCTATTTCATATTTTTTCTGATTTTATTTGATGAAGTCAGCAACATAATTGCTGACGTCATTATTATTATTATTTTTTTGATTTTCAATTGAAGTCAGCAAGTCTATGGTTTAGTGATTTAGTTATCAACCACAATTCAAGATGAACATAGATCCGATTGAGTTAATAGATGAGTCAGTGCCTCGTTGTCAATTTAGTGTCAAGTCTTATGCCACATCAACAGTATGTGACATATCGTGCTACATTTGATGCCATGTTAGCATCAGAAGGTTATTTCTAGCTAATATCGATGCTGATTTTATTTTTGACATCCATTTTTATTGTTTCTACCTTTATAGGAGTTTTTTCTTTGCAAGAATGTGAAGTTGTTTTAAGTATGTGTGAGGTAAGATATTTCTCTTTGAAAGCTTGATTGATATTTATTGGATTGGATGATTAGTAAATTGTTTAGTTTCAAATTTAATTTTGACATTTTTTTCCAAAAGAAATCCTACGTTCTTGCATCTAGCCTTCTTATTTGCTATGCTTAGCCTAGTTAGTTGCGTTAGTGGACTTGGCATATCAATTAGATTTATAGTGTTGTATGCCGATGTTGTAGTAGTCTAGAATTCATAATTACTTATTGTAATTTTTAGTCTATCTCTTTATACTTTAATTGCCCTATACTTGAATGCATCACACTATGATTAGGAACAAATTGAGTTACTAGCCATCCACTATGGACCGAACTACAGCAAATGCTATTTCCTCCATTCTATATCAATATTTGATTCTTGAGCCTTTACAAACTTAATGGACCAGAAATTTGAATGCATGAGTTAGCAACATGAGCAATTGAGTTAGTGGGTAACTCAAGCCAAGAGGTTTATGGTAGAGAGTCTGCTAGGCAACTTGATGGGCCCCCTCATTCAGTTGGGTCACTTCAAGATATCCTTCCCACTTTCGGGTTAGTAATAGGTACTAATAAGATGAGTTATGCCCTTTAGACATGCCGTTAGAGTCTTATAGTGGGATACTTATTATAATATAGGGTCCAAGCTTGATGAGGATGCAAATACAGAGGATGAGTTTATAGAGGAATACTAGATTCTTAATCACTAGCATAGATAGGACTATAGGTAGCCAATCCATGGCTGTCTAGGAGGATTCTATTGTAGGCTCGTTGATTAGCATGCAAGATACTTTGGGATCAATAGGTATTCCCTTCTACCTTGTAGTTATGATTAGGAGGACACTAAAAGAATTACTAGATTTGTTAAGCTGGATGTATGATCTTATGATGGTAAATTAGACCCTAACATCTTCCTAGATTTGTTGGATGAACTTGAGGATTATTTGGATTGGTATAATATGACTGATGGAGAGAAAGTTTGTTTTGCTAAGATGAAGATGGTCGGCTAAAAAATATTGGCAAACTGTCCAGCAAAACCTTTAGTGTCTAGATAAACTGCTTATCACCTTATGGAAGGTCATGAGGCAGAAGTTAATGAAGAAATATATACCTTGTTACTATACAAATCAATTATTTGATCAGCTTGTGAACCATATGTAAATCTCAACTATGACCAAATACATGAAAAAATTTGCCGGGTCTAGGAATAAAAAACAAGAAGAACCATTTCATACAATTAGGAGGTTTATCAATAGGCTTAAGGAAGATATAAAGAGGGAAGTAGAGTTATATGCTTCTAATTCTTTAGAGGAGGCTTATCAAAAGGCTATGACTATAGTGAGATATCTTAAGACTCCTTAGCATTGGTTCTATCTTCAGTTGAGTGAGTCACATTAGTCTAGGTCCTTTTATTAGTCAAGATATGCTGCCCTATCTAGGACCTTTTTCCTAATCAGTATCCAGGGATAGAACTGCTAGAAATAAGGAACCTCAAATCTATAACTCATTCTAGTAATTCTACATGTGATCCTCATTTTAGTGGTTATTCAGTGCAATGTTATCACTGTCATAATGGAGGTCACAAAGCTGCATATTGGCTTGAGTGAATTTTTAGCTTTAGAGCAATAATCTAATAACCTACAAGAGGTGGAAGACCAGCTAAGCCATCCCATATAATATTCTAGAGATGAGAAAGAGTTTGAACATGATTCATAGGTGGTAGACCATTATTATTATGTTGAGAGGTGTATTTGGTCTGCTACCATAGATAATGATAAGAGCAAGAACATCATTTTAATCCCTTGCCAAACCCTCATTTAAAACTTATTGCTGATGTGCATTGTAGGGCTAAAAGTTTAATCTACAAGATGATATCATGGTTCACATTTGTCTAGAATATTTGCCTAAAAATATCTTCAAGAAATTGCATGCCTGAGCCATTGACTCATTTCTTGTTATTAGAAAACTTGGACCTAATGCATATTTACTTGAGTTCCCTAGTCATATAAATTTTAGTTCTATTTTCAATGCAGAGAATTTATTACTTTACTGAGACATCTTTGAGTCTCCTACTTTATCATCTAGTATTCTTATTGGTACTTCCTAAAGTGCATATTTTCCTTAATAGAAAGATGAGACTGAAGCAATTTTGGAAGATAAAATTGTTATTTCTTTTGATGGTAGCTTCTGTCATTATCTTTTTCCTTCATCTAATGCTTCTTGGATTATTGAAGATGAATTTCGTGCTTTGAATCTTGAGCTTCTTGAGTAGTACTTGGAATCAAACTCTACAGAGTGAAGTTCTTTCCAATTAAAGGTGTACGATGGAGAACCATTTAATAAGAAATCCAGGTGCACTTTTGTTGGGCACAAATATAGCTACTAAAAAATTTTATTTTTTGAAAAATTAGATAATTTTATTTTTATACGGATGCTATGGTTAAAATTTTTTTAAGAAGTCTAATATTTTCTTTCTATGCGAACTCTTATTGGGGTTCTAGGTTATCTATATAAATTTATTATTATGTAATTGAGAACACTATTTGCATTATTGAGATTTAGGAATATAGAATATTGAGTTACTCTCTCCCTCTTTGCTTCTCCTTGCTTCCTTCTCGTTCCTTCTCTTCTTTTCTTATCTCCATCTTCTATCTTGCATCAATAGTGGTTCATCCACTAAAACAAGGATTTACCAGAATAATACATGTAGGAGGAAGGAACATCATTTCATTCTTTTCCTAAAAATTTTATTATTTAATATTAATTAAAAAAATTATTTAACACTTGGTGCACAATACTTTATTCATTACAAAACAAGAATGATTCCAGAGTAGTACATCTAGAAGGACAACATTTTCATTCTTTTCCTAACATTTTTCATTATTTAATATTAATTAAAAAATATTAAATGCTTGATGGAAGACTTGTGATCTTTTTATGATTCAAGCTTGGCATGCTCAACTTATGTATGCAGGGTTTTATTTTCTATCTCAAGCATGTATTTTATTGATAGTTTTCAATACCACAAAATAATTTGAAATTAATAACACTTCACAATGTTAATATATATGATTATAATCACTGCAAGTTGGCATGACTGTAGAATAGAACACATGGATCTCTCAAGATATGTAGGTCTTAAAGATTGGGACTTTATTGAAATTATAGGAGATTCAAGGATGGTAATGCAAGGAACCCCCATTTTTCACACTTGCCTGCTAATGACTAGAGCACACTCATCCCCATTGGAGGATGGTAATGCAAGGATGGCTGGATTCCTACTCTGGCCATCTACAAGGAGATGGAGGGTAGGTTGTTGCTTTGGCGGTTTGCAGGTAGAGAGAGGAAGAGAGGGAGCTAGGGAGGTAGGGAGATGCCACCTCGGCCTGTTGCTAGAGAAAAAATAGGGTTGCAGTTGGGAGGTTTGGAAAGAAGATAGTTATAGGGAAAGATAGAAAGGTAGAGAAAGAAGAGAAGCCATATCATGGATTTTTGTGTTAGAGGTGAAGTGGAGCTGCTCTACTCTCTATGTTGAGAAAGAGCCAAAAGAAAATAGAAAACAAAGAAAATAAGGAGGCATGTCTTTTTTGAAGGGACAATTGAAAATGCAATATCTTTATTCAATTCTAATAGGGCTATAGATAGCCTTTACATAAGCTGAAATATCTATGTTGATCCCTTCAACTTCTCAACTACACAAGAGACAAAGGCTACATTACCTTGGCAACAAACTAAGAGATAAAGATGATTTGAATCAAACTAAGAGATAAATATTTGGATCATAACAAACTAAGAGATAAAAGTGATCTGCTCATTCAATTTTGAAACACATTCTCAACACTCCCCCTTGGTTTAAAGTTGCACAGTCCTAGCAATAATCTGAAATAGTTGTACTTGTCTCAACAATACGATTGAGTGAGAATATTGCTAGTTGCTTGTTTGGCTACAGAACTTGAATTACACTGTTCTTGCAGCTGTCAAATCTCAAATGATGTAATAACGAATGTCAATATGCTTTATTTTTTCATGATAAATAAGATTTTTTGTCACTGCTATCATAGCTTTATTATCACAAAAAATTTTAGTAGCTCCATTTTGCTTTTGGCCAAAGTTCTCAAGTAATCTTCTTAACTACAATGCTTGACATACCGAAGATACAGCAGCTACATATTTTACTTCAATTGATGATAATACTGTTGTTGTTTGCTTTTTGAACTCTAACAAATTATAGTAGAACCAAGACTGAAGATACTTCTTGAAGTACTTTTTCTATTATCTAACGAATCTGCCCAATCACTATCAGTAAAATCAAATAATTTAAACAGTAACATAAGAATACCATATACCATAATCTAATGTTCCAGCAATATAATCCAGGATCCTTTTTGTTGCACCAAAATGATATTTCGTGGGAGCATGCATGAATCTCAAAACAACACCAAAATGTATAAAATATTCGATCGTGCGTGCATCAAATAAATTAAACCACCAACTAAACTTCTGATCAAAGTTGAAGTAGCCATCTCAGTACCATCTTCAAGTCTCAACTTCTCATTTGCATTTATTAGAGTGGCTATAACCTTGCAATTAGATATTTTGAATCTTTTTAGAAGATCTGTAGTATACTTTCTTTGAGAAATTAATATTTCATTTTCACCTTGCTTAACTTCAATTTCGAGAAAATAATGTAATAAATCCAAGTCTGTCATCCCAAATATTTTCATCATGTAGGTTTTAAATTATTTTATAAGAGAAAAGATGACCCCATATAAATCATATCATCAACATAAAGACAAACTATAAGAAATTCATTTTTACTGTCCTTCTTCGAGTAGATGGTGGGTTTATTCTCACTTATCTCAAATTTATTTTGATGAAAATAAGAATCAATCTTGCTATACCATGCCCTTGGAGCTTGCTTCAGCCCATATAGAGCTTTCTTCAACTTGTATACCTTTTCATCTTTCCTATCAACTATGAAACCCTCAGGTTGTGTAACATAAACTTCTTTTTGTAATTCACTATTCAAAAGAAAATTTTTACTGTTTCAACATAAGCAATGGGAGAACATTTTTTTTCAAAATCTATACCTTGTTGCTGTGAATATCCTTTCACTACTAACTGTGCTTTATAATTTTTTATACTTCCATCAGCATGGTACCTTATCTTCAACACCCACTTCAAGCCAATGATATTTTTTCCTAGGGTTAAGTCCACCAATTCCCTTGTTTCATTTTTTCCTATTGCTGCAATCTCTTCTTTCATGGCATGACAATATTCTTTCTTCTTTACTACTTCTACAAAATAAGTTGGATCTAAAACAAACAAGGCAAAGTTACAAGATTTATAAAATTCTTTCAAGGATCTGAATTTTCCTGGAGGATTTTCATCTAGTGAGTAATCAGAGGATGAAGTACCACTCTTTGAAGTTGCAGGAGAAGACACTTGTAAACTTTAAGGAGCTAGTTCAGTTGCTTCACCTTCATTTGAAATCTGAATATTTGTTTTAGCTCTATTAATGTTTTAGTTCTAGCTTGCATTTTCATCAAATAGTACATTTAAACGAATAATCACCTTATCACTAATAGGATTACATAGTCGGTATACTTTGGATTGTGAGCAATAACTAATAGATATGCATTTTTCAGACTTATCATCAAGCTTATGATAAGCTTGTGAGTTAACCAAGGCATAAGCAATACACCCAAAAATTTCCAAGTGAGTTACACAAGGTCTTTTACCTTTCCATGCTTGAAATGGTCTTTGATTCATGACTGCCTTTGTAGGAGATATGTACAGCAAATAAATTACAGCGGCAACCGCTTCTACCTAGAATTTATTAGGAAGACCTTTTGCTTTTAGCAAGCTTCTTGCCGTTTCTACTATGATACGATTCTTCTATTTAGCCATGCCATTTAATTTTGGTGTATAAGATGGCATAAGCTCCTTATGAATAAATTTTCTTTACAAAACAAGTTAAATTTATTTGATAGAAATTCACCACCTCTATTTGTGCGAAGAAGTTTTATGTCTGCACCACTTTGCTTCTTAACAAACACTTCGAAATTTTTAAAGAGCTTAAAAGCTTTAGACTTATATTTCAAAAAATACACCCGGTTCATACGGCTATAATAATCTATAAATAATAGAAAATATTTACTCCCACCAAAGGATTTTATGTGCATTGGTCCGCATAGGTTAGCATGCACTAATTCAAAAACATGTCTAGACTTTCATGCATTTCCAATAGAAAATGGCTTTCTACATTATTTTCCATATAAACATCATTCACATACAACATTTAAAGAATAATTCTTGGCAGTCCCACAACCATTTCTTTTTGACTCAACAATTTTAGACCATTTATATTCAAATACCCAAAACATAAATGCCATAACACAGCTTCAATACATAAAACTTCAAGAGGAAATATTTTTATTTGTAGTCAGTCTAACATGAGCAATGACTTGACCTATTTTATTATCTTTAATGCAACAAGATGCATCATCAAATAATTTTGAATATCCACCAACCATTAATTGTCCAACACTTAATAAGTTATGTGCTAAACTAGGAACAAAGAAGACATTATGAAGAAGCTTCATCTTACCATGGCCATTTCTTATAGCCACTATGCCATTTCCTTCAACTTGTATTTTCTTATTATCTCCAAGCTTGACCTCTATCTTGTGTGACTCATCAAGCTCCTTAAACATGGATCTCTTACTAGTCATATGATTAAAGCAAGCACTGTCTAGAAATCAAGTATCACATGAGATATTAGAATCATGCAAATCAGCTATGAACAACTTACCATCTTCTTTCTTCTCCTCTGCATAACTTGCTTATGTTTCTTTGCTCCGACAATTTGCTTTTATATACCCAAATCTTTTGCAATAGTGACATTGAACTTTATTCTTATAATTTTACTGCTCATTAAAGAATGGCCTTTTTCGAATGGTCCATCTAATCATCCTTTGGCTCAACCTTTGTCATGAAACCCACCTCTGTCATGAAATCTACCTCTACTACATCCTTTTTCTGCTGATTTTTCAAATTTATCTTTCTGATTGGATGCCTCCCCCCTTCACTTGAAATGCCTTTTCTTCATTTTTTTAAGTAATTTGTTCAACCTTGCTTCATGTGCTTGCAGAGAATCCATAATTCATCAATTGAAAAAATAGATAAATCTTTAGACTTCTCAATAGCAACAACAACATGATCAAATTTCGGAGTTAAACTTCTCAATACTTTGGCTATTATAATTTCATTAGTAATATGTTCACCATGTGACTTCATTTGACTAACAATACCAATTATTCTAGACAAGTAATCTTGGACAAGTAATCTTGAACTGATTCATTACTTTTCTTAAGTAATGTTTCAAACTCACGACGAAGGGATTGAAGTTTTACAATAATTACCTTTGATGAGCCTTAAAATTCCCTCTGCAAAATTATCCAAGCTTCCTTTGAAGAGGTTGTTGTTGCAATTCTTGAAAATACTGTTTTGTGGACAGCTTGTTGAACGAAGAACAAGGCCTTAGAGTCCTTTCTATTTTCCTTTAATCTTGCTTCTTCATCAGGGTCCGCATATCTATTTTCAACCAAATCCCAATATCTTGTGACTTGAACAAAGTTTTCATTTTAATGCTCCCAAACTCATAGCATTCACCTTTGAATATGGGAATCAAAGGTTGTATAATGCTCATTGTAATCCCATTGGTATCCATATTCCCATTGGTATCCATATATTCAACCTTCGACTACTGTTGTTATCGAAAGAGGCAAATTTGGCTTATAGTTGAAGAACCCATTTGTGCTCTTGACTTATAGAATGATTTTTATTCAGATAATACCACAATCGAGATTGATACCAAAAAAAATGTTGGAGGCGAAGTAGAGCTGCTTTATTCTCTACATTAAGAAAGAGCCAAAAGAAAACTGAAAACAAAGAAAATTAGGGGGCATTTCTTTTTTGAAGGGATGATTGAAAATGCATTATCTTTATTCAATTCCAATAGGACTATGTATCACATCTTGACATATAGGTATAACAAACTAAAAGATAATGATGATTTGAATCAAACTAAGAGATAAAGATTTGGATCATAACAAACTAAGAGATAAAATTGATCTGCTTATTCAACTTTGAAACACATTCTTGACATTGTGGGCTCATATGGAGAATATTTCTTCCCAAAAAGTAATTTCCTAAGAAGTAATTTTTCAGGAAGTTACTTCCTGAGAATATGATTTTGGCATATTTGGTTAAAGATGAGAAAATGACTTATTATAGAGTAGCTTATGTTTAATTGAGCACCTATTTTTTTAAAAAAATTATGTAAAATACCTATCATACCCTTAGTAGATATAAGACCATAACTTTTGACTCCTAAACTTTATGTAAATATTAATATAATATTTATATTAATATAAATATAATAATATTAGACTATAATTATTTATTGTGTTAATATAATACTAATATTTATAAATATAATATAAATATTTTAATATAATAAATTTATTGATATAGATATAAATAAAAATATTATATTCATATAAGTATTAAAATAATATTAAAATATAATAAATATTATAATATGAATATTATGTTTATATAAATATTAAGATAATATTAATATAATATTATATCACTATTCAAAATTTTATCCTAACCATCCATTGATATTTTGCAAAATCATAGCCATTAATTTAAAGGGATATTTTGGGAAAGAATAAAATAGCACCATTTTCCATCCCATGGGATGTGCCAAAACCTATCTCCCTATGGGTTTCCACTTCCTATGAAATATGAGAGTAACTTTTCATGGAAAGAACTTTTTTCACTTTCTCTCCTCTTAAAACTCCAACCAAATAAAAGATCCCCTGTCTTAGGGCTGGCAAAATATGACCCGACCCGCCAACCCGACCTATATTCGACCCGCCATAAATAGGTTTGGATTTAGGCTAAATGGGTTCGGGTCATAAACGGGTCGATCCATTTAATCCATTTAATAATTGGGTCGGATATGGGTTTTAGATATCTGACTTGTTTAATCCGTTTAATATTTAGGTTGGATTGAGTCAGATAACCCATTTAATCTGTTTAACCTATTTCTGATCTATTTAACCCGACCCGTTTAACCTGTTTAACCCATTTAAGACCCGTTTAACCTATTTAAAACATATTTAACTAGTTTCTAACTCATTT